>NC_016090.4:38918699-39251934 GCF_000004515.6 Glycine max
CTAATCATGTCACCTGTAAACAAATAAGATAGATAGATTCATGCATGACGAATGCGCGATGCACGTACGCGAGGCCCTCGAACTTCATTGTCCTGTTATGCCACCTCACGTCATGATGATGTGATTGGATCATGGCTGAAATTCAGGCCCAATACAGGGTTTTGGGCCCACGGCCCAATTCAACTCTTCATACACATATCCAACGACCTACCTATATATTGACCCATCCAAACCCGAATGTATATATATAGTCTAGCAGTACTCCCATAACATGCATAAGTGCACCCACCCCCCCCCCCCCCCCCCCCCCCCCCCCCCCCCCCCTCACAACGAATAGTGGTGAGACATCACACCTTTAACCTTTATACATAAGAAGGAAACTAGAATTGTTACAGACAAGATTGAACTGTAGGTATGAGGTTGGAACTAAAATAATTGACTGATTAAAAATTCAAGGAACTCGAACGTAGTTTAATTTCTTTTCTTTCAAAAAGACTGAAATGACCAGATTTTTTTGACAGAAGAAATGACCAAATTATGATCTTCAAAATATCAAAATGCTAATTTATATATTCTAAACTAATGTGTCCTTTATTTTGTTTTTCTTTTTTTTTTTCACTCCTTCAATGAAAGCATGTTTTAAAATGAATAATCAGTTCATCACTTACTTTTTCAAAAAATTTCGCTAAAAACTCTGATACTATGTAATTATTTTTGAAAATAAGTTAGATTATACATACTTATAATGAAACGAAAATGTCTCACCTTTTCAATTTTATCCCAGGTTCTATTCTATTTTTGTAATAGACAAATTATTTTATACAATAATATTACAATTTTGTTACCATAATTAAATAGATAAAAGAAAAGAAAGAAAAATGAAAAGATGAATATGATAGAAAAAACAAACATTTATATATTAAATGAAACTAATAATATGTTTGACAAATAATTATTTACAAATATATATTTAGTTTCTGTTAAAATAATAAGTTTTATTTTTTCATAAAAAATGATTTTTATTTTAAAAAAAATTATCTATTCTTAGGTTAATATCTACTCTAAAATAGCATGTAATATTATATATTTTGATGCGTGTCATGTTAGTAAAATATTTTATTTAAAATTTTTAAAATTAATAAGAACAAAAAAAATTAAAAATAATATTAGAATTATAAGTAAAATTGGTCACATTTGCAAACATATAAAAAAAAATCCCCTATGTCTTATGTACTATGTACGTCATACAAGTTTTCCAAATTTGAGGGTACATTAACTACACCTGTCGGCTCATCAGTGCATCATCAATGATCGTCAGTCACGCTCAGCTTTCGGCTTAACCCACTTGCCATTATCATGGCCGCCACTTAATTACATCATTTAGGAAATAATCTTCAGCTAACAACACAAATACACAATGCCATTCATGGTAACAAAAAACACACAACGCCATTCAAACCTAGTAATTAATTTGCTTCCTCATTCATGCTTACAAACTTGATCACTATTCATCTATGAGTATTTTTTTTTTTTTAATCTCTAAAACTAAAAAAAATTACTAGACACATGCTAAAAGAAAAATATTCCAAATTATAAATAATATATAATTTAATTTAAAACAATCTTTTGTAAATATAAATAGCACGGCTAAGTCACTTTTTAAAATATATTTTATATTTTCTTGATTCTTACTATTCAATAACATTAATTTAAATTCTCAAAATTTTTGTTTTGTCAAAATTATAGAAAATTCATTTGGAAAAATAAAAGTGCTCCAAATGCAATTTTCCATTCAGGGATTAAAAATTATTCATGTGTTTTTCACTAATGCCTAATTTTTGAGCATTTGAATTCCAGCTGCTCCAATTTCCAAACAGGAATTGCAGAGGATTCGCATTTCCTGACAAAGACACTTTCTCATGCAGAAGCTTCCAAAACTGAGGGATTCACATGCGCCATCAGCCCATCAACAATTCAGCATTTTCAAGAGGACATATTTACCCTTTTCTTTGATCAAACTCCATGTAAGTGTTTGATGGGTTTATTTGGATGTATTTATTACAATAAATGTTTATGAAGTAATTAATGAACTAATCCTGTTTTAAAACAGATAGATTTATTAGAATAATTTTAGAAACTCAAATTACTTTAACCTTATCTTTGTTAGCTGGATATCGAATTATGAAAATAAGTTGTTAAAACTAAAATGAGAGAAACACTTTTAACATACTCTTTATTATTTGTTAAAAAATATTATTGTTTCAATTTTATTAAAAATTACAAATTATCGTGAGCACGTCTCACTTCTTATTTGATTACTCTTTTTCTTATTTTATTATTTTTAATAAATATTAATCAATAATAATGAAGTATTATGTGTTAGAAAATATGATGCTAACCCTCTTCGTAAATAAAGGAAGCAGCAAATAAATTGTTTATTTATTAATTTTCACAATAAAAAATCAAACGAACAATTATTTCATTTGTTTTTAGTTTTTTATAATGGCAACAACGAAGATTAAAAATCTAAATCTTAAAGTATCTATCTATTTTTCACTATTAGGTAAACTCTAATGAGTTAAATTAGTTAATTTCAATGTTAGTATTAGCGATGTTTCAAAGCCTTGGACTTTTTTTTAAAAAATGGACCAAATATAAATTTTGCCGATGTTGTTCAGTTCTAATTTGAATAAGGTGAATTCTGTTAGTTTTATTAAAACTAAGAGCCTGTTTAGTTGAGTATTTCTAAATTTAATTTCAGATTAATTTGATTTTATAAATTTAAATTTGACTTGAGATCAATTGAAAATAAAAACAATATATATTTAAACATATTTTTCTATGTCTATCCAAATATATGCTTGTTGGTTGTTATTTCGGCTTTATTTGGGGTGTAAACATAATTATTAAATTCATATCAGACCGGTTGGATTGACCTGTTAATCTATAAGTTGGGCATCAAATCAGTTCAAGACACCTATTTGATTGATTTCGTATATGATCTGGTGTAAACTAATCCAACTCAATGTAACATGATTTCAAATCGATGACTCAATGACCCATTTGACTTAGCGGGTCATGCATTTTTTTTTACGGTTGAGCAACATCATTCATATTAGAAAAATAGATTTATATCTTACACTTGGGTCATTTATAGACTTATTTATATTTTTTTCGAAATATAACCACATCTTTAAATTTGAAATGATAAAGTTGTTACCATTTTAAAGTTTTTCTTGACTAATTTATGTGTGTATTCGGTTATGTTTGTCATTGTACAACAATAATATATATTTTAAATTCTAACTTAAGGTTGTTTATGTATACTGAATTCTAAAAAAATATGTTATATGCTCAAAATTTTAAACATGTTCATAATTATGCTTCTAAATATATTGAATTTTATTAAACTTTAAATTTTAAGTTTACAAACTTACATGTTATTAATTTTTTTTAATATAAACTGGATCATGCGGGTTAACTGACGACTCACTGGATCGATTCGTGACCTAGTAGCCCAATCAAGTTGATGATTGGTTTGAATATGATAACATTGGGTGTAAGTAAGTTGGGCTAAGCTAAACACTTAAAATTTAAACTTGGTTTGTAAAATAAATGAATTGCTTAAACTTGACTCATTTAATCATTTGAATGAGCTTAACTAAAAGTTTGAGTTTGACTGGTTAAAAAATAAATAAAACATGAGATTGACTTGTCTAGTTTATTTATAACTTATATATTTTTGCTTTTATAAAAAAATGTTTTTTAAATTAATTTTAAATTTCTTTAACATATATAGATTTTAATAAACATGTTAATACTAGAGTGACAATCTTGTTTGAACCAGATAAAATTATTATGAGTGACAAAACTCTCCCGTTAAGTATTTAATATAATTATATATCCAAGATTCAAATTGATTAAAACATCTATTTAAATTAAAACAAGTCTGCTTTAGTTGATACGCACTTAAGTGATTTTAAAAATTTTGCATTGATAATTTATAAATGACTGAAACTTTAAGAAATTAACAACAACTTTTTAATATATGTCATGTGCTTTTAAAATTAATTTTGATAAATATTTTAAATGTCTTTGTAATAATTTATTAATGATGGATACAGAAAACGTTAATTGAAAATAAATACATATTTTTTTTGTTGCTACAATACATAGTTTAACATAGATTTTATAACTAAATATAAATTGAATACAAATGTTAATTATATTTAATTATTTAAGGTTTTTTATCAATATAATTTTCCTTATTTTTTTTATATACAACCATAAGTATCTTTTATCAAGGCATTTTTATTTGAGCAACACTATTATAGAATGCAAAGATCTCTCTTTAAAGTATTTATTGTAGCTTCATGCCTGCATACCTATACTCAAAATTGAAATTACTTTAGAACAATGTGTACCAAATATTAATCCACACACGTTAGTAGTTTATCCAATATTAAAATAAACGAAACCTAATTTGTGTCATTCAAACACAATATTCTAATGTATTCTAGCTCCAAGTATATATGGTATTCAACAATGGCTTCTAGGTTATTCCTCTTGACTTTGAATTTTGAAAAGAAGTCCAGGCGATCTGATAGACCAACTGATTTTTGTCTTGAACCAAATACAAATAACGAAGATGTTAAATCAGTGCTGATCATGAAAAGAAAGTGTCAAATATATGTTTCTATTTGGGACAGGTAACAGAGATACATGTATCTTCTTATGTCGTAAAAAAGCACGAGGCGTCCAGGCCTAAGCCTATAAATAATTGCATATATTTAATTTAAGTAGCTTAGCTTGTAGTACTAACTTTATTACAAGTTGATAGTAGTTAATGCCCACCCATAAAAGTTTCAATCTTTCTTTCAAAGCTTTATTGTCTTCATTCTCTTTATCATATTTAATCATCATAACGGTATCCCACCAACGATGTATGAAATTGAACTTATCAGATGCTACTAATAATTATAACAAGACTTTTTAACGATTTATCAAGACAAAACTTATGATACTATATAAAAGACTTTTAGTATATGCTATTAAATAATAATAAATTATATTATATTATAAAAAATATGTTCTTTTCTTTTTCATTTTATTTTTGAAAGTAAGTATATATTATCCCTTAATGTAAATTACTAAAAACTGTTTTTTAACGTGTGAAGATGAGATTTAATTTTTTTTTAAAATAATATTTTCTCTTACTTAATTTAAATTACACAATTAATAAAATAGAAATTATAATAAATACGTTTTTAAAATAACTATTTTAAAAATTTATTTAACATAATAATTTTTAATTGGATAATACAATAAAATTTTAAGCTGTTAGTATATAGACTATTTTTTCTTCTAAGTAATTGAATACTTAATATTTTCTCTTCACTGCTTGTTTACATTTTGTCACTATATACATCGTTACGAACTGTTAGCAGATATATGCGTGTGTACACGCATAAATGAGAGAGAGATATTTGAAGTTTTAATTCTAAGAAGATATATTTTTAGGATTGAATCTTGGTTACTTGCAGTTGCAGACTTGTAGCGTCGATTTATTTACTGTGGGTCTGATCGATACTATTTTTTCACTTTAGAATTGACAATACACTGAGGCAATTAGCCTCGGTCAGTCGACATTACATTACACTAAAATAAAATGATTTTTGTAAAAAAAAATTGTTTTGTTAAGATAATTAATATTTTTATGATTTTTACTGTTAGCATTTTTTCTTGTATTGTATATTTTGGGATTTTCCATGAACATGATTCAAATTATGATATAAGATTGTTTTTATCTATTAATACTTTCTTCTTTTAAAAAATATGAACTTGCAAATTAAACCTATAACTGCATACAATGAAATCATTTATTTCCTATGTAATCTACTTTAAACTAATATTTTAATAAAAACGTATATTCGAATTTACAAAACTTATGTTAATTAAATTTCAAATGCTAGTTTGGAAGTCACTTATTTGTTTTAGGGTTAACTACTAGGTTTTTAATTCCCATTTTTTTAAATTTAATTTTTAGTACCTAAATTTGTGTTTGACTGGTCAAGATTTTTTCATTTTTTAATTAATTTTTTTGTCTCTAAATTTTTGTTTGACTAATCAATGTTTTTTAACTTTTTTTTCATTAAAATTTTTAGTATCAAAACTTTTAAAAAGTTCAATTTTAGTGGAATCTCATTAAATAAATAAAAATAATAATTTTAAACTTTTGTTTAGAGACTAAAAGTTAATAATTTTAAAAATTTAGAAATCTTGATCAACCAATCAAAAGTTTAAGGACTAAAAACTTTAATAAAAAAAAAGTTGAGAGACCTTAATTAATCAAACAAAAGTTTAGGAATTAAAAATTAAATTTTTAAAAAGTTTAGGGGCTAAAACTTTAGTTAGTCCTTTATTTTATATTAAAAATAAAAAATATAGTTGTGTTGGTTTTTTTTATTGAAAAAAATATATATACATTGACAGTATAAAATAACTCTACATTGTCATCTAATCAATTACTTGTTTATGATTATTTTGTTGATTTTTAAATAATTATCTTAAAAGTTATATTAACAATAATTTTTTATTAAATAATAATATAAAAATATTTTATATTATTAGTATACGATCATTAAACTCTTTTATTTATGGTTAGAATTTGATTCTTTTTCTTGGATTTTGATAATTATACATTTCATGTTCATAATTTTAAAATCATTTATGCATTTTTCTGAATAATTAATGCCTTTTCACTTAAAGCAAATAATAAGGTAGTTATGTGATAATAGTTCAAAACATATGAACTATATAAACTATAAACTTTAAACCATAAAAAACAATTTAATGAGACAATAAATGAAAAACAAATTAAATATATATTAAAGATAACAATAAGTTAACCATATTAATAATAAGCTATAAGTTATAACGTTTTTCTGAAAAAAGTCTAAAAAGTATTATAAGTGAGGGATATAATTTCATTTACTAAACACATTTATTTTAATAAATAACTTACAAACTCATTAAATAAACTAAAATTGAGTTAAAATAACTTGCCAAATACACTAAATTCAAAATCTCATAATAAAAAAGCCTGATTTCTCCGAGAGCATATTCATTAATTGTTGAGTGATAAGTACAATATATAGTTACTGGATTTATTTTCGCGGATAAATACGTTGCTACTTGCTATTTTTCTAGAAGAAGAACAAACAAAATTCAACAATGATTTACAGAACAAGATCGAATACAGTGTAAGTTACATGGTCTTGAATTATTTATTTGCAAAGGAGAAGACACGCTGGCGGCTGATGTAACACTAGTTCATATTCTACAACCTTAGAAGGCTAGGGTCTATAAGTTGGACAAAGATAGGTTATTGGAATGGAAAAATACAGTGTATTCAACCTCTTTTTCACTCCTGGCCGGTGGCCTACGATAATCTTTTTTTTATTTCCCAACTTTTCTGAGAAATTAGCAAACATATTAAATACAACATGAGATATATTATGCCTATATATATGTATATTTCCGTGTGCAATTTTTTCTAAAATTTAATTAAAGTAATTAAATAATATATATACACACGTTTTTTTTAAAAAACGTATAACAAAAAAATATTTTAAATACTCCACTTAATTTTATCCTTGAGTATACAAGTAATCATCGTAAGCTTTTCAAATATACGTAGAAATAGTGTATGTGTATGTGCATGCGTAGAAAACTATATGGGCCATTTTAATTATGATACGACTAATTCAGATAATGAAATTATGCGTGATAATAAGTTATAAAATTCATGGAAAGTTTATACATGTTTAAGATCTGATGCATGTAATGAAAAAAACGGCATATAAAGATGTTTTTAAAAACCTATTTAATAAAATAAGTCATATTTTAAGCATTTGAAACAAAAATTATCTGATTACACACACACAAAATATTTTAAAACTTATATTATAAACTAATTTGATTAATTTGAAAAGGTTAATTAGTCCTTAATGCATCAATAAGTTTTTAGAAGATCATATATATAAAATTCTTAAAAAAGATAAGTCAAATTTAAATAAAAACCCGATGCTATATACATAACATGTCATATAACTAAATCCATATAAAGTTTACTTGGCCTGACCTAAACTTTTGTCTGTTTGAAATGATCGAGGTTTTCATAATATAATTATTAATATCCGGGTTTGTCTTGCTCTATCTATGTTCAGCATAGCAACGACGACAACAATGAATCTACCCTAAAAAAAAAAAACAAAACGACAAAGTTGAAAGTGATTTTCAGAAAATGATAAAAAAAACATTAATTGTAGTGTATAACTATAAGTACAAGACATTATCAAATTTTCATTATGAAAAAAAAAAAGCAAGGAATCAGACTTTGCTGTCCATCGAACACTGAACCGTATCTATCAGTTGTAGCGGATGACTACGGCTAAGGATTCTTTATTTTACACGAAGAATTAATTGTTTGCATATTCGTATATTTTCACTAGAAAATAATTTAAATTAATTGAGTTATATTTAATAATTCAAAATTATTTTTTAGTCAATTTAAACATAAACGGAGGCAAAGCTGAGAAATGAAAATGTTGGGTGTTGTATACGACGACGCAAGACAGATAAATGTTAGGAGCGCGACACGCTGACGCTGACACAATTCCTTTGCTAAACTGTTATGCGTGTGCGTATGGGATTGCGTTTGGTATGAACAAATAATTAATCATCAATTGAACATATTCATTATTCATTAGTAACACTATCAGTATTTTTTTTTATAGGATGATATTAGTTAGGAGCATTTATTAATTTTTTATGATTAAATTTTGTTAGAAATTTGATTAATTATTTTTAATGGAATTTTTTCTTTCAATTATTTTTTTTTCATCTACAAAACTTAAATTCAAAATTTTATTAAAAAAATTGAGATCAACATCATTTAAACCAACAACTTATTGGTAATAGTATAAGTATTCTAATATATATATATATATATATATATATATATATATTTGTCAAATGTTCTTAACAAAAAAAACACTTAAATCAGCAATGCAAATCAGCAAAAAATATAAGTATTCTTAAAATATTGTTGACAAATAAAATATAAAATATAAAGAAAATTATTGGAAAATATCCAAGTCCCACATCGACGGCCTCAATCCTTATGTTGGAAATAATTCAAGTCCCATTTCGATTAACAATACAACCATATTAGACTTTATAAGTGAGGGACAACCCTCACCCCTTGAGCTAGCTTTTGGAGTTGAGTTAAATCCAAATTCGCCTTCTAAGATGATAGCCCTCGCTTGTGATGACAAACACCCACCATTTGTTGTTCACGCATCAAGTTCAATAAGTGTTTGGCGTGAGGGGGGGTGTTGGAAATAATTCAAGTCCCACACCATATTAGACTTTATAAGTGAGGGGCAACCCTCACCCTTGAGTTAGATTTTGGGGTTGAGTTAGGCTCAAACTCACCTTCTAAGACCTTGAAATGCAGCTTATATATCTGTTGAGTCTGGTTGTTCACACATCAAGTCCAATAAATACTTTGGACAACTTCACTTAATGTCAACTGATTTTAAGATGAAATCTAACATAAATATTTACTATATATTAACAATGCAAGTTTTTGGATGTAATTAAAAATATTTGATACTTTTAATCAACCTCTCTTATATACTCAACAAAAAGTCCGTAACAATATTTGCTAAGTAACCTTTTATAAAAGTTAATAATCATATATTTTAGTATGCATATGTTTCTCTAACTTTAATTTGAAATTAAGTATAACTTTATGTAAGATTTGTATGTATAGCATATTTTTTTTTAAAAAAAATAAACATCATTTCAAATGTTTTATAAAATGTAAGAAATCCATTAAATACTTTTAAGTTTAAGAAAATAGAATTATATTTGACTAAATGATAATTTTACTTGCTTTAGCAAAAACTTTAAGAGGCAAAAAATTAATCATGCCCTCAATAAGTAATATTATCTCGAATAGATGATATTTTTAGATTATACTAAACATAGATTTATTTCAAATATGAATATTTTTTGTTGTGTAAAAAAATTAATTCATATTTGAAATAGGCCAACTCCCATAACTTTTTTTCAAACAAAATTATAAAGACAAGTACTATAATAATGTGACCCAAATCTATTCGCTCCCATTCCAAATGGCCATTGGCCAACTCAGTCCCACCTTGTTTTCCATTGGAGGAGTTGCCCACGTGACTTGATTGTTTGTTTGACTCACGTGCCTAAATTAATTTATATGCATATCCTTTTTTATGTGCCGAAAAGGATTTACGGCTCCAATTTAGGCACTACCTCTTTTCTTTAATGCAAGCAAATGATGATAATTATAATTATTCAAAGACATCTATCCATCTATCCATCCTCTTTGCCCAACAATATAAACTTCACTGTTTCACCATAACTAACTTATTAATATTTTAATTCAAATGATTTATCCATCCACAAATTTCAAGTCTTTTTCTTTCCTCCTCCTTTTCTACGGGTATATAAAGGAGGCAAGTGCAACCCCTTTAGATATATGTTCACTCAAACTTAAAAAACGCACACACAATTTAGTGACACTTAACTAGCTACCACTACAAAACTTCAAACATCAAAATTGTTGTGTGCACTCCCATTCCAAGAGATGGATTTAGATTTTGATTCCACTTTTTTCCTAAACCAAAACCTTAGTTTCTTCCCAGAAAACTCCTCTATTTTTGGAGACACTTTTTCTTGGGACTACAACTTTGTTTTGGATGATATCTTCAACAACTTGAGCGACAATTCGTCACAATCACAAACCAAGGAAACATCCTCAGCGTCCAATGTTTCCAGTTGTATTGGTAGCGTTGAGTTACAAGAAGTCTCATCTAACACCACTTACAAGGAAGTGAAAAAAGTACGACCACCACCACCATCACCACCACTACCTTCACAACAAGTTGCCAAGGAGCCCAGGATGTACAGAGGAGTGAGGAAGAGGCCGTGGGGGAAATTCGCGGCCGAGATAAGAGATTCCACTCGAAACGGCGTTCGAGTGTGGATCGGAACCTTTGACACGGCCGAAGCCGCGGCTTTGGCTTATGATCAAGCCGCGTTTTCTACAAGAGGGTCTCTTGCGGTGCTGAATTTCCCAGAGGAAGTGGTGAGGGAGTCCCTTAAAGACATGCCAAGTAAGCCATGGGAAGAAGGTTCCTCCCCTGTTTTGGCTCTTAAGAGAAAACACACTATGAGAACAAAGTCCAATTCTAAGAAGAAGACCAAGGTTGATCAGAGGGAACAATTAGACTTCAGCAGAACTTCGCAAAATGTGCTTGTGTTCGAGGATTTGGGTGCTGAGTACCTAGAACAGCTTTTGACTTTGACTTCTTAATCAGCCTCTCTGTTTTCCAGTTCTCTGTTTTTCGAATTGTTCGTAAACAATTTTTTACTTTGTAATTCTTTCATCACTAGGATCAAACGTTATATTCTGTTCCTACTTCTTCCTTCTTTTTTTACTTTGTTTCACCTTCGTTCCACGATGAAAAGCTAAATTTATTTAGTAGTGTATATATTGAAAAAATGCTTCTTATAATCTTTTTAGATATCACTTTTGATTGAGTGTGGTGCATGAAATTTATAAACTTTAGATATTTATTTAACTTTAATTTAAACAGATAAAATAAAAATTAGATAGTAATCATTTTCTCATTTAGTTTCTTTAGAAATAAAACTTTGTAAGAATAATATTACTCAACTTTTTTTTTCCATAAGTGACGTAAGATGATGTACAGGCATATTTTATTTTCCCAACGAAATATCGTAATATTCTTATGTTGGTTGATAATAACTTTGTTGCTTACGAATGTATGAATTTAGTTAAGGAGATCTGTACTACCGGTTTATCAATCATATATTCTCTGTCTCTGAATAAATATATATTCTTTGACTATTAATAATTAAAACGCAATTAAGCAGTGTAAAAATAACGTACAAAGTTTAATATAGAGCAGTTGCTTTCCTTGTGTATACCATGGGATTCATGAAATAAGAAAATATGCAATCTTATTTTAATGTAATAAATAAAGTCATAAAAATATAAGATGGAATAGATGGTACTAATAATTATTAAAAAAAAATGGTACTGATAACTTTTTAGTAGCTAGATAGAAAAGATTGGCAATAATTGTCTAATCATATTGAATTTTCTTCTCTTATATTCTAATTGTGTCTTTGTCTAAGTTACTTCATCGAAGAATACTAATAATATATTTTTTAATATATTCTTTCTAATACATATTTTACTATTAATTTAAATTTATTAAAAATTACAAAATAAAAAAGACTCATTAAATAAAAAATAAGAGCTATCAAAATTTGTAATTTTTGATAAATTTTAATTAATATTATAAAAATTATTCAAAAAAATGTATTAGAAATGTGTTGTTAATACTTTTCTCTATTTTTAAATAATATAAGGAAGTATGTCCCAGAAGTTTTAGAGAAATTAATTACTGAATATAAAGAGATGTGATAAATACTGTTATTAATTGAAAAAGGAATTATCGATTAACACTCCTAACACAAAAGTGAAAACTTCTAGCTAATGCATAGTCAAAGTGCTAAAAGCACTAAGCAACCCACTTTCATGCTTCATTATTGGGTGATATAGAAATAACGTTTAATATCATATTTAATGAGTTCCAACGCTTAAAATTAAAACTTTTTTCATTGGAACAAGAGTCTCCCTCCAAGGACGCGGTCGAATGGAAGGGGGCAAGCAGGGATCTTTCCCCCTCTCTCAAGACCCTTAATATATTTATATAAGAAAATAAAAATGAAGAGTATTAACTTGATGTTTGCTTAATTTTTTTAGTAGTGCATCTTATTTATAGTTTTTTTTCATAAAACTAATAATAAATATTTTTGTGAAACTCATTATTTATTAAATGAGTATTTATTAGAAATTAAATATTTAAATAATTGTGAAAAAAATTGGTCCCTTTTGATACATTATGATTTATCCTTGTTTACCTAGGACTAAAAATAATATTCTCTTTGCTTTTAAGATAGAATTTTTTATCCCTAGAGTTATTGTCAATGTTTATTTCCAATATTCTTTTAGTAAAACCTTTTTTAATCTTTTCTTCTATCTCCTTACATGCAAATAATTTGTTATTACTAACTTTCATCATAAGGGAACTTAGCTTTGTTTTTACAACCAAAGGGTTTTTTTTTATTATTATTTAAACTTTTGCTTTCATCATCGAACAATTCATAAGATATATAGCCTACGTCGTATTAAAACACTTCATAACAGTTTCCTTGGCCTTGTATATTGCTTCATAGATATAGCCCCTTGCTAGCTTTCCCTTACCATAAACAAGTAGAAGTACTTTCATAAGAGAAGCTATGACTTTGAGTACATACACCACATTTTTTAAAAAGTTCGACATCAATTTGGTTTTATTTGCTCCTTTTCTCTTTAACTCATTTGACAAGTTGTTTGCATTCTACTTAATCAAGGTAGACATCTTTCCAAGATTTTCTTTTTCTTGGTGAATCTTTTCCAAGAAAAGAAAAGATGATGCAAATCGGATGACTGCATGTTTCACTAATTCTAAGATTGTAAATAAAGTCAAGAAGAGATATTACCTGTTTAATTGACTTGTTTATATTAAGGAAAGAAATGATACATGGGAGAAATATCCCCTTTCTATTATATATATATATATATAAAATAGGAAATAAAGGGATAAGAATGATATTTTAAAAGGGGAATTTTTTTCCTCAATATAGCAAAACAGGTTGCATTTTCCTTTTGTTTTAAGTGTTAGAAATAAAGTATTTTATAACTTAAAAATTGAAATAAATAGCTTTATATTGATAAAAAGAATATGATAATAAATTTCAAGACTTCAAGTTAAATTTACTTTTCCTAGTTATTATACCATGTTTTTTTGTATAATTTATTCTAAGAAGATAATTATAAAAAGTTCAAACAAGTGAAGGATTTTTTTTCCACCTATTTTCTTTTTATTTATGTTATTTTTTATCCTTTATTTCACTTTCGTCAATCTTAAATCATCCCCAGTCCCCCCACAAAGTTAAAATGGGTTGGCCCTTGGGCTCATTCCAATTTCCTTATAAAGGTAGCGCGTCCTTGGGAGAAATAAAGGTATTTTTTTTTCTCTTCTTTTTGTGGCCAATTAAAACGTATTTCTTTTCTTTATCGTAGGTAAGATTGGAGGCGATTTTATTCAGACATGAGACACTTGTTAGGACCATTGTTTTTTAACATCTCTAACTATCTTGTTTGGAGAATAGCAGTAATTGTTGTCCATGTCAATATCATGAAATCCCATTTTCACATTTTGTGTACCATCTAAATTATTTGAACATTTGTTTGTTCCTCGTTTCTGGGTTAGCACGACTTTTTTTTATCACTGGGCTCTCATGGAGGTAATGGGCTTTCACTGAATGTCCACTCAATTTTGTGTTATTAACATAATACTCTAACTAATTAAGTTAATAAGCTAATTATGTTAAAAAATAATTAATATCCATATATATAATACTAAAATTTCTTATGTATATTTAATACACATAATTTTACATAATAAATTTTATAATAATTAATTTTGATCCAATAATGTATTATTTTACATATATAAATTTTTACTAAATTTATATGTAAACTTATATTTAAAATTTATATATGTAAAAAATATTATTAGATAAAAATTAATTATTACAAAATTTATTATGTAAGCTTATATATATTAAATATACATTAAAAATTTTAGTGATATATATATATATATATATCGACGTTAATTTTTTTTAACATAATTAATCTATTAGCTTAGTTGGTTAGAGTGTTGTGCTAATAACGCAAAAGTCACATATGTATTGCCAATTTGTATGGGTTATATGTAAGGGTATTTTTAGTTTTTTCTCTTATTGTTGGGTGTATTGGAAAAATTGTTGGGTGCAGGAAGAAAATCCTGATTGCCAACTTGTGAGGAACAGTTAGCCCAGTCCACGAATAAGTGACTTCCAAAACAAATGGGGTCGGATACCCAAAACAAATAAAGGTCGACGAGTGATTTACTAATGACTACAACTCTTTCGGAATTTTATATCATATCTCATTAAAATGAGTAAAATTGTATAGGTCTGATAAGACAATAACCACGGACCAAAAAAAAAAAAAAAGTCAATATAACCCGTCTAAATCCATGGTAGTTACTGGTTACCAATACAAAAGAATAAAGATTACTGGTATAAAAAACCTCTATATTTTTCTAAAAAAATAAAATTATATTATAAATAACGATAAAAATATATATTCTTATGCTACTTACTTCTTTGATAGTTAATACACTCTTAATTCGTCAGTTTTTTTCTTCTTCTTATTTTTATCTTAAAAATATATATTCTTATGCTACTTGCTTTCTCATTTTTTTTTCCCCTAAGATTGGAGGTTGCCTATTCTCTTGATGGCATATATCTTTGCCAAAGACAATTTTTGGGGTCTTAGGCTGTAAACTAGCCAACATTTGGATTCAGCATGATTCTAGTCCTCCTTATTCTGATGTTATATTGGCAGGATGCTCTATACCTGACCACCACTCACCCTAACATTGGTTATGTAATCCAATAACTAAGTCAATTTTAGTTCCAACCTACCATTGCACATGTCAAGATGCTCCATATAACAAGTTATTGATATGAGTGATACTAAAATAGGTCTTTTAAAGTAAAGTTTAAGATTCAAACTTTGTGGATAAAAAAAAAACATGTTTGAGTAAAAAGATCTTATAAGATAATCAATCAGATTTTTCAACGAAAATTAATCATCGACAAAATTGATAGATACTATGTGCCAACATTTTAACAAAAAAAAATCTCAACATATATCTCATTACTTGAAAGTCACATTTGTGAAAGGGCTATACTTCCCTGGATCTTCCTCTTACAGCTCTAAGAGGCTTCACTAATTAATGTCGATTGAGGGGCTGAATTGACTCCAGAAGATCATTGAGTAGAGTCACTGGTTTTACCTTGGGGATTCCTTGAAATAAGTCACAGTAACACCTTATCGAAAGCAGAATTAAAAAATGATTGCTGCTGCTACTTGAGAGTTGCATTCCAATGTAAGAGATAATCAGTGATTTATTTTGACAATAAAGGTGCTCTATACAGAGTAGCTAATCCAGTAGTTCACAAACGAACAAAACATAGTGGACATTTTTACAGAGTACTGCATCCCAAGTCCAAACCACTTTCTACGTATGGTTTCTAAGCTTGAAATTGTAGATATCTACCAACCTGAATTGCTGAAGACGACAGATTAATACCCATAATATTTTGATCTTTTTTTTTAGTTCTGTCAACTCTCAAGTTGTCTCTGATTAATTAGACTTTATTTTTTTTATAATGACGATAATAAAAATTTGAATACAAGTCTTTATGTTATCTAAATTTTCTCACTTAGATCAACCTTAGTGAATTGATTCGTTAGACTTTAATTTACTAATTAATATCTTTTTTATTTTTCCACAATATTTCGTCTCTCTTTTTTGTTATATTTTATAATTACTTTTAAATAAAATAAAAACCTTTTTGTACTGACCATGTCTCTTTTTCCAAATCATACGGAATTACGGATAGTATGTCTTATTTAATAATTTTTTATTATTTAATTACTCATTTGTTTTGTGTAGTTACAAAATTAGTGGTGAATCTACTTAGTCTTGAGGAGTGAAAAAAAAAAATCATCAATAAATACTAATTATTAATATTATTAGTTTTTATTAGGAAAAAAAATTGAAACTGCGATCTTTTTTTTCTTTCTTTTTATTTTAATTATCTAATTCATTTTATATCTTTAATTTTGAGGAGTGAAAATGCACTCGACTTTGAAAAACTGAATATATATATATATATATATATATCAATCACTATTCCTTATACATATCATTTTAATCATTTTTAATTGCTATGATGAAATTAGAAGAATAAAAAAATATGTATTAGGACTAAAATAAAAAATTTGAAGTATAGGAACTAAAGAAATTTGTTACTGTTATAAAAGCAAATGAGTAATTAAACTTCATTTTCTTTTTGAAATCAAACGGATAGTGGTTTCCATACTTTTTTATTTCTGGCTTGTATTTGAGAGCAAACTGGCGTGTGCCACAATTACGTAAAGATGAACTTTTAGAGTTTTTGGTAGGTGGAGAGATAGTACTATTAACAACCAATTAATTAGTGCTCTCTACTGTTCTTGTTCTACTTCCATGAATCTAAGGTTTTCTCTTCTTTCATTAATATCCCAGGTAGATTCCGCCTCCAATATGGACCGTCACCATTCTTTGTGCCATGGCATAACCGAATTCTCCAGGTACAAATTGAAGTTGTGGACTATTAAAAATAAATTTTAGTTATTTTTTATGTTTGTGACTCGTTAACAAATGTTTCAAAAATGACAAAACTTAAATGCAACTTCTTCAGTGCTTTTGTTTGTTAAGTGTTTTTATTTTGTTCTTCAATTTTAAGTTTTACACTAAAAAATATTTTTAAAAACTATATCTAAGTTTTATTCTTTCAAAAATAATTTATTTATGACTTATTTAATAAAATAATGTCTAACTAATCCAGACCCATGCTTTTTAAAATATATATTATATTAATTTTTTTTTAAATGGTTTTATAAATTACAGTTTAATATTTTTATTTTTAAATAACGTAAAATCTAGGAATCCTCCCTTATATATAGACCTATGCTTAATTAATAAACTTTTGACCACTTAATCCAGTTGATTACAAAATCCTAATTGTTGCGGTTTAAAAAAATATAAGATTATTTATTATATATCCAATAACAAATGTTAATAGTCTAACTAAAGCATTAAGTTGGGTTTTTATAATTACATAAATAAATTAGATGTTTAGTAAATAAATTAATTAAATTATCACCCCCACTTTAGAAGAAGTTCAATTGCATTCCACTTGGTAAGTAAATGGAGAAAAATAGCGTGGCAGAATATATATATATACTTTAATGGGTGGGTGTATGGTTTCTCTCCATTATGCTTCCCACTAAGCCTCGGTTGGCTACGGTGGTCTACATATGCAATATACAAAGATAACTATAATAAATTACTAAGTTATGAAAGAATTAAAATCATATTTAAATCTTAATTTTACTGGTGGATTTAGTTTCCAAACAAAATATAACAAATCACAAGATTCAAAGTAGAACTAAAAACCTAGCTAGGGTTGGAAATGCAAACAGTCATTTGGCTTTGGGTCGTAAATTAATGAACAGTGAACAGCTTGACACTTGAAGAATATGTAAAAGAAAGCATCTTTACGTTCCAGTTCCAGCCATTCTTCTTCTTTCCGTTCTCTTTTTGCCTTTGAATAGATTCTGTCAGGGAGGCCTGTGGCTATCCTTGATGTACAATTCCACTATTTTAAGTGTCTTTTCAATTTATTTTATTTGTCTTTTTTTGTTTTTTTATTTTGCTGCGCTGAAATTATCATAACCGCAGAACTGTACAAGGATACAAAAGGCAAGTCTTCACTCGATACAATGTAAAACGCATCGAATGTCTGTCATGTGATGTGAGCTAATTTGACAGCATCAAACAAAATTGTTTCAAAAGTACAAACAATTTTTTTTAAAGACAAACAAAATTTTGTAACGTGGTAAACTGATCTTCAAAATTATTTCAGCATCAATTAATTATAAATTGTTTTCTCTATACAGAAGTACAGAACAATGAAGTCTATATAATATATTTCTATATAAATACCAACTTTTACCTTGGAATTCCATTTGTGGACAAACGTTACACGCATGGTAGAAGATCATTAGACACATTTTCAGTGGTGGGTTGGTATACAAAATGCAAGGGAAATTTTCAAATTAATAGGATTTAATGACACATTGACACAGTTCGAAAATGATTGAATCAAACATTGGCCATGATAATTATTTTCTACCACACGCACACGTGCCCACAATTCCACTCCGAAGTGCAAACAAACTTACAAACGCGACAGTTGAAATTGCTGTTCTTTCAGGCGAAAAGATTTCAGAACCTCTGGCAAGATACCGATGTCTGCATTCTAATATCCACATGCTAACACCAAAGTCATATAAAATTGTCATGGAATGTATTAACGTATAGAAAAGTTTGAGTATGTAGAAAATTGGACACAACAACAAAATCTTACCCTACTGGGATCACAGGACATTGATTGATTTGGTTTTAAAAAACCAAAGCTTCATACGTTACCTATGAAAAGAATAGAAATTTTATTGTTTACATTTTGTTTGTTACAAATCACTCATATTTTGCAGAAGAAACATCCTACTTGAAGTGGGTAAAATCACTGTGCATGGACAGTAAAGTTTTCTTTTTTGTATGGTTCTCAAATGGAGGGAATTAGATGGTCCCACTAATTTTTCAATTATTATTTTTTTTTTTTGCAATTTGTTAAAGTTTTTGTTAATTTATGGGCACAATTTATTCACCCTCCTAACTCTTTCTGATGATATTACCTGGTGTACAGTGAATTTGCGGTAATTCCCATTTTGAGACTGATGTTGAAGCTTTTATCCCGAAGCAATTTTAGTGAAGACTTCTCCAAATAATCATGGACTAAAAGTGTAGCTGAGATTCTTAAGTTCGTTTTTTTTTTGTTAGTCTACCATTGTTAATCTCTTTTATACATAGATTTTTTTCCAACTCTGATATAGAGATGCATATAATTAATGATCATTCAGTTAGAAGATCAGTTGCGCACTTTCTAAAATATTCTATTTACTCCGACCACTTTAACGTCTTCCTCCTCTTCAATCAATTGCAATTGTTTCCATCTTGTTACGTATTTAGTTTTGAGTTTTCGAATGAGCAAATGTCCTTCTCATTACTCGTTTATTTGTGTTTATGTGGCCTTGTGCAGTGCTATGATCAATTTGTTTGGTCAGAATACATTACTTGGTGTCATTTTAGGGGATCACGCGTGCATTAATTACAGCAAGATCAATTTCTGTTAGCGACACAATAGGTATTGATCATATGGAACAGAATTTATAAGATCCAATCTGTATATAAGAGTTGACTTATGATTTGGTCCATATACTCTTGATTTATAGTTATACAGTAACGACACTTTACTTAGTGGACTGTGCAATGCTGATTAGCTATATGCCTCAACTGCAATGAAAGTATGAAAACTTAATTATGTTGTTCTGTCAAGTGTTTTAGATTTTTGAGCCTTTTCTTGTTGGAAACAAATTGATCAGATGCATCATACTTTTTAACACTGGAACTGAAATTTTATTTGTATTCTGGTGGCTTATCACTTGATAAAACTCGAAGCCAATCAAACAAAATTTTCCTTATATTTAGAATTTTTTTGTGTCGTTGTTTTTCAATATTTTTTATTTTCACTTTAAATTAATTATGGCAAAAATGTAAATCCTGTAATTTTAGTTTCAAAACGCTAGTGGCTTCATATGTTATACTTTTCAATCGCCGAAAGAAAGATACGAGGAAGTGTGGATCACAGAATGAGGCCATTTCAATTTCATTTTTGTAATTGAATTGGCATCACCCATAATGGAAATGTTAATCATTCCTTTTCTACAATTCGAAAGGTTCATTTCACTCTCTCCAATAAAATATATTGTATTTTCAGTTAATTTTTCTACCTGTCATCATCGATTCACCAAATTTGTTGTGATAAAATATATATCATGGGTGGAGAAAGAGAGAGTGGGGGCATAGCTAGCCCGGCTGGCCTAGTAAAAAAATCATGAATTAATTCAAATAATTAAGTTGGAACATTAATTTATTCATAACATGATTCAGAATATATAATCAGTCCCAATTCACCAAAACATGGAGTATAATTTTATAAGTAAATTTAAAATGTGGCTTGTGATATAAAACTGTGAACAATATTTTATAAGATGTGTGATTTCATATTGTTTTTATCAGCCTCTAATGGAATTTTTTTTTATTAGTCAATATGTTATATAACTTCTAATATATATTTTAAGAGGTATTAACCCAGTTCTCTCAGGAGTATATTTCATGTTTCCCTTACAAAGCACCAAGTTTTGTCAAACAATTTGCACATGCTTAACTTGTTCTAAAAAAATAGTGTTGACTATGTATATATACAGGGACAGCAAGCCGCCCAATGACGATTCATACGGATTTTGATACCTGCAATAGTGGCACGAAGGTTGACCTCCACGAGCATCAAAGTAAATGGCATCATGGCCATGAATCCTTTTTAAAATACTAGGTTGAAGTTCATATATAATACAAGAAACAAGAAATAAAGTTACATTAAATACAGTGTATATCCACATCTTTATAGAAAATATCCAAACGGTTACATCCTAGATATAAGCCAGAGATGCCTGCTATCTTAAATAGGGGCAATTAAAAGGAAGGCTTCAGAGATTATGAATATGTTCAATTAATTATTACTAGTACTTATCTGGAAATAAACGATCCTAGTACTCTCTACATGAAATACTAGTATACAAAGGGAATGACACGCCACACATGTCATAACACAATTGTACTTATCATTGCTCTCCTAAACAGGGGCAACAAAACGGCATGCCAGTGATTTTTTTTTCTTTTATATTAACTAAAATATCTATTATTATTTTTATTGATGATTAATTTTTATAAAAAAATTTAATTCATCTTTTTTAGTGGAGTCTCAACCATCTCTTAATTATATTTTTTTTTATCCATAAAACATGAAGATAAGATCTTATTTAAAATTGAATTCAATATGATTCAAACTAACGATTTATTAGTATGCTGGAAATATTTATGAAAATACCCAATTGTATTTATAATTAGTATAAATCTCGTGTAATAAACGATACAACAAATATAAAAACAAATGATGCTAAGTATTGCTAGTTCACATTATTTTTATATTTGTCAAACAAAATATTTTTTTTTTTTACTTTTTCTTTATGATAACACGAAGGAGATCTAATTTAAGTCTTCATATATCCAATCTAGTCCTCCACCACTTGATTGACTCTAGTGGGTTAAAAATAAATTTTACCAAATATATTTTTAAAAAGATCTTATTAACTAGTGTTCTAAAAATATTGATTAAGAAATTAAAAGAAAAAAATATTTACTATGAAAAGCTAATGAGAAGGTTCGGATTATTGAGAAGAGAATCCTTGCCTTAGAGAAGGATGTGAGAAGCTAATGAGAAGGCTCTTGTAATGAAAGTAGGCTAGGATGCTTGGACATTATTAGCACTATTAAAATGACATGGGCAATCACCTTTTAGATAATGAGAAAGTCTAACTAATTAAAAAAATCATATTTTTTGTTTTTCTTTTTCTCGTGTACATTGTAAATTAGAATCAAATACATAAAAAATGACTAATTCCTTAAAAATCTCAGTTTTAATAATAACAAATATATTAAATTTGATGAGCTAATAAGTTTGAATGAGTTATGCAGGACATGCATCCAATTATGATATAAGTATTATCTTTCTTTACTTAGACACAAAAAATTATTTTAATTGCACCTGCATTCAATACCTATCAAAATGCACCTCGCCCATTGAATCATATATACATGAATATAAAGTGATGTGACTTTGAGTATGCACGTAAAATATTATCTTTTTAAAAGTTATCCTCCTACCGTATTTTTAATATGAATTTTTTCTTTCATACTTATTCACATAAAATAAAATTAAAATAAGAAGTTTATTACAAATAAATATTATCATATAAAATTTCATTTAATGCACCGCCTTTTAATTATATAAAATATAAGTTTAATTCTATTATGTAATAGTAATTAGACGATGATTTTTTAAAAAATTATACTATCAATAAATTTAATTAAATTATGAAAATATTAAAAATTGTATTTAATAATTTTCGAATTTTGTTTACGTCTGACTTAAAACTAGAAAGAGACGCGTAGTAAAGTCAACGACAGGTGTTGCAAAAAAGTCAATGGATCAGACAACGCAACCTAGAAATGTGAACCAACAGTGTCATATTATATATATACTATCATATAGTACAGTTGAAAAAGGAAACCACATTTATGTGCTTTGGATTTTGTAAATTGTTAAAGCTATCACTTTGCTATATAATGATATTGTTTTATGAAGTGTTTGGCCGAAGAAAAATAGAATGGATGAAAAGAAAAATTGAGATTCACAATTTTTATATTGTATTTTAATTAAAAATATTTCTTTTATTTTTAATAAAAATACATATAAAAATATTTACTTTTAGACTTTTAAAAAATCTAACCCAATATTTTAAAAGTATAAAAGAGGTGCCTAAACTCATTTATGAATGAACAAAACGCCCAAATCTTACAAATACGAGTTATAATATATTTATAGAATGGATAAATATTTTATTTTCAACTTATACATAAGTAAAAATAATTAATTTTATATTAATTAAGAAATTTAATTAAATTTTACTAATTTCAAGTAAATAAATAAATAAATAAAATTATAGATTTAAAAAATTAAGAACAATAAAAGTCTAAAACTACAATTTAACATATATACAATAACATGTTAGTCTGCCGCGGTAACCGTAAAATAACTAAAACATATATATAGACACGTAGTAATAAATAACTCTTATTAATATTAGCAGTTAACTAATATTTTTGCAAAATACATGACATATATATTTAATGAAAAATATTAGGGATACTTTTTCTTTTTGGCACTCTCTTTTTAATTTTTTTTATGAATAATTAGAAACTTATTGGAAATCATTATTTTATAACTTTTATTTCTCATGATTATCTCTCCTATTTATATTAAATAAAAAGCGAAACCTACCAAAATTAATAATTTTAAATAAATTATAATTAATCATAAACAAAATCTTTGATGAAAAATATAAAAAAAATGCCACTAACATATTAGTAGAATTTTCTTGATACATAAATCATCTAAGATCTCATAATCTTTTATTAAAATGTAAAGCCTCTCTAAACTTGTTATTCAGCAAAAGTACCAAGATGTTATGTTAATGTTTAAATTTTTAATTATATATTAATTTGTATTTTATTTTATTAATATGAGATATTTATTAACCTGATCAATTATTAATCTTTATTAAAAAATCTGACCATCACTTTTAATATTTTTTTTTCAATCACATTTTTTAATTCACAAGTCTTGAACACAAATCATTACTCAAAATAATCAAATTTAATAATATTTAGACTAACAACTTGTATTTTGTCTCTTGTATATTATGAATGAAATAAAATAAATGAGTTTCTATATATAAAAAAAAAGTAAAAATAATTAATGTGCCATCCTCAATTCACATAAGGCAGATTTCTAAACTACCCAAGAATACGTGACATTGATTCAAAGTCTTCAACACACCAAGGTTCGCCGTGAGCCAAACAGTGGACATCTCTTTGCAAGTGTAACACACAATATTCGCAGGCAGCTCATCCATTTTGGCGAATTTCTTGTCACACTTACTTTCTTTTCTGTCCCACGTACGCCTTCTCCCACAAAACAAAAATTAAAGATTTTTTATATATAGAAATTATATAGATTTACCTATTTTTTTTAAATAAGTTTCCATGATAAATTAGAATATAATGAACGAGCGTAACAAAATATAAAATAAAAAAAACAAGATTAAATTATTTTTTATTAATGACCAAATATAAAATCTAAACAACTTTCTAGGATAAAAACATATTTCAGATATTTATAAATTAGTTCCCAATTAGTTTTTTAGGCATTTAAATTGGCGCTAGTTTATCTATTAGTTAGTTTTATGGAATACACCCATCGATTTTAGTTATCAATATATATATATATATATATATATATATATATATATAGAGAGAGAGAGAGAGAGAGAGAGAGAGAGAGAGAGAGAGAGAGAGAGAGAGAGAGATATGAGAATGGCGACCGTTATGATTAAATGTGTTTGAATTAATTAAAAGCTAGGGTGTTGAGTAGGATACGTGAGAATTATAGTTTTTTTTTAGTATCCTATTCGATTTCTATATATATATATATATATATATATATATATATATAAAGAGTTTGAATTAATTGATTACTGTCAAATTATTTGTTTTGTTTTTGTAAAAGTAAACAAGAAAACTTAATTGTATGAAAAGCTTTCAACGAAAATCGACAAAATTCACTTGATACTATTTTAAAATAATAATAGAAATAAATAATTTCTTATTTTTTAAAATTAAAAATTATAATTTATAATTTTTGAATTAAATTAAATTAAATACACACTTAATTGACTTGATTTCTACTTTTTTATTTAATTATTTATCCAACAATTGAACAGTGGCCGGGATGATTTGTCAACCATTTCTACTTATATTGGGTCGGTATTGACGTAGTACTATTGAAAAAAAAATATATTTTTTGGAATTTAGTTAAGAGTTTAATATGATTTTAATCCTTTAAATATTTATTCAATGGTTTAGTCATCCTAAAATAATAGCATGTGGCTTTGGAATAATAATGTTTGTAATAGGTAGAAGTAAGTTACATTTAATATAAAATATTAACCTAACAGAGTTAAACAAAGTATGTAAAAGAGAATTTTGAAAATTTTAAGGATTAAATGCAATGCAATTATTTTGAAAGACTAATAAATCTAATTAATTAATATTTAAAGGATCAAAATCATATTTAACCCTTTAATTAAAGTACACCAATAATACGAATATTTACACTAAATATCATGTTTAAATTTTTCAAGACATTTCTAATTAACTAACACTAGTATCCATTCTTTTAGTAATATCTCAAGGTCAAACTTTGTAAATAGAAAAAGCATAATTAAAAGAAGAGATTCTATCCAAAGTAATTAATCAAGTTATTTAATAAAAATTAACAATAGATAAAATTATTGAATTCTTTACACTAATAATATTGTAATATAAAAATATAATAAATGTGTTAATTTTTATAATAATTATCTTAAAATTTATTCTTAAAATAATACATGACAATTAAACTTATTTTTTTAGAATTTTATAAATATAATTTAATTTAATTTAATTTAAAATTTTATTATTTTTTTTATCTTTATAAATTTTAAAATTTTAAAAAATTATATCTACCATCATTTTTCTTGTCCATAAGAATTGAAGACGAGTATAATAAAATAGAAAATATTTTAAACTCAGTCAATCGATTAAACTAAATATATTTATGATTGTTAACTAATGGTGTGCCATGCATATAATTATGTTATATTAATGACCATTATTAGATAGCATATAATGTAAGTGTCTTATCATTAATAAGTGATCACAAAGATTATTTGTAAAAAAAATTCAAATTTCACAAGAATCAAAACTAACAAAATAAGATATATAAAGTGAATTAAATGATTAAGAAAAAAGAAAATGAAAAAATATCACGAATTTAATCTTCTCTACTAATAAAATAAAAATATTAATAGCTAATATCTGACAATAAAAAAATATAACTAACAAAATATTCTCAGAGAATACAAATCAAAATTAGTCATAAGTTTGAGATTAAATTTTTATTCCTTGGGTTGAAAGACATTTTTACTCTATGACTCAAGACAAAAAGTCATACATTCCAGGAGTAAAAACATATATTATCAAAATGTATTGAAAATTTAATTTTTTAAGTAAAATTTATTGACACAAGTAATTTTACATTTTGATTGTTTAATTAAAATCTAGAGAGTCAATTTCCGACTTAAATATGAAATTATGACTATTTTATCACAAAAATGGGCCGACTTAATAAAAGAGGAATGAGTTGGGTGTGTGTTAAATAAGAAATCTCATATACTTTCTTTTTATTAAAAATTATTTTATTATTTTTTAATTGCATTTAAGATATATTTTAAATTATTTGGATATACTTTTTAAAATAAAATAATAAACAGATCTTAATATGTTAATGATATTGTTAAAAATAGACACCTGTGATAGATGAAAGTGAAATTAATAGGAAGGAAATGAAATTGTTTTTTAAACAAAAATATTTTTAATAAGTTTCAAAAAATATAAGTTTTTGTTCATTTATGTTTTTTGAGATATACATATACTTAGTTTCTTTTACTGTATTTTTTTAGAAAAAATAAATTTTATATTAATATATCTAATAATGTAAAAATTAAGTTCAAAGTATTTTTTATAATTAAAATTGAATGAAAAATAAATTTGATTTATATATGATGTCTAAAAGATAATGACCTTTTACATAATTTTATAATCACTTAACAAAAATAAACAAACGGATCCTTATTTATCAGCTTAGATAGTAGCGGATTTTTTCTTCGTCTTTTAAACGAATTCTCCTTTCTAAATAGAAAACTGTTTATCCCTTTATTTATTTTATGTTTCATAATCTTTTGTTAATGACTAATTTATATATAAAAAAATTGTCTGATCAGGCTTAACAAGATGTTACTTACGAAAATAAAATTTAATTTCATTCGAATGATATGTACGTAATTATTGTCAAATTAAATATTCCTATATTAAAAAAAAATTAAGAAATGTTTAGTTTGTTATTGTATCCCATCACTCTAATACGTACAATCCACCGTTATAGAAAGATGAATTCCACTGATGACTGAACAATAGTTATAATTTAAGTAGGAACCATAATCATATAATTCAAAAATGTGTAAAGCACTTATCAATTAATTTAATGATCATTATTAAGCATACAAAATGTTTAATAAAAAGGTTTTTTTGACTTGAGATTTAAAAATCACAACTAGTTGATCATTAATCGACACACGACACATACAATGCAATGGTCTGAATTTGACTAGTTGAGTTCACACAAAGAAAAGTCCAAGTTCTGTAGCCACGAGTTGAACAACAAATTAAAGCACTTTTTCTATTGATGATGAAATCCATCCTAAGCAAAATAAAACACGAAGAACTTCATCATTTGTGTGTGAATGAAATTTCATTATTTCTAGAGCTAAAATAATTTGGTTTATTTATTTTATGAAAAATCAGTTTTAAGATTTTTTTTAAAATCATTATAAACATTTTTATATTATTAATTAATCTAAAATAATTTTAGATATAAATATTTTTTAATTAGATGCTATAATTAATTAAACACGAAAATACTTCATGAGTTGTGTGTGAATGAAATTTCAATTTTTTAAAGCTAAAATAAATTAAACTTTATTTTTTACCCGGTCAGTGTAACTTTTTTATGCTGTTAATTAATCAAAAATCATTTTAGATATATTTTATAAATTAATTATTATACAAATCAATAAATATATCATAGTTGATAATTTCTAATTGGATTTGACTTCTCTCTCAAGAGGGAATCAATTTGAATTAATTCATTATTATTATTATTATTAATATTAATATTATATTTGACTTTACTATATTTCTCAACTATTGACTTTTTAATTAGAGCGTATTCTATTTTTTAATTTATATATACATCTTCACTTTAAAATAGGCAAAATTTGGAGGAAGGATTGTGGTGTGATTCTATGAGGTTTGAATAAAATTGTCTTTCATAAATGATACATGTAATTTAAATTAAAAAAATGAATATTTTATTAGAAAAAAATGATTATACACTTAATTATAACTTATTATATATATATATATATATATATATATATATATATATTAAAAATCATATTAATGAGGAACTAAGATTAAATGACAATGTAAGAGTGATTTACAGTATAATTGGTTTATCACCATTAAACTCTATTTTATTATTAGCCAATTTTTAATTACATCGAATGAATTGACATGGAGATGGAAATGATGTCATGTGATAATGGGTGGCCATACCACAAAGGCAATTGGTTCGCGGAAGCAACGACGTCGTAAAAGACACAAGAGGGGTTGACTGGGTGAAACGAGCCCGCAAAAAGAGGGGTATATGCGAGTGGAATATTTAGTTTCGAAACTGTATTATGTTTCACTTATGCGCTGTTTTTTTCTTTCTGTTCCGTTTCCTATAAATCCATGCCACACCCTTCACCTTATTTTCCGCACATCATATTACTCTTTCACATCATTTCTCAATCTTCCTTGCTTGCACTCTCATCAGGTCAGTTTCACAACCCCTTCTTCTCCCTCTCTCAATATTGTTTTGTTTTTTCTCTTTGGCATCATTATCTTTCTCATGTGTCACCCCATGCACATGCATCTCGCGACTCCATCACACCGATTCCTCTATTTTCTTTTCATAACAAAATACTGAGATATATAGTTATTAATATTATCATCCGAATTTACACTTGTTTATATGGTCTCCCTGAATAATCTTGTGCATGTTGCTGATTACTGATTTGATCTTAATTCGTACTACTTGTTAGAGTTATTCGTTGGTTCCAACATTTGTTTAAACCGTATATAAAACACTGGAAGCACCTTATCAATACCATGCTTGTGTGTGTATGGCTTGATTCAGCATGGAAAATTCTAAAATGAGGTTTCACTAGTTGCTTGCGTCGATGGGCTTAAAAATCGTATAAAATCATCGACCAGTTCTTATTTAATGTGTTCCTTATATAGGAGCCTAATGATTGTCTGTCATTATTATTTAGAAATTAACCAGATTTTTCTTCCAGCCCTTTTGGGAACATGGCTGCCAGACTTTTGTGTATATTTTGTCTTGTTTTTCTATTTCCCAGGATTTTGGTTTCTAGAAATACCTACGCCATGTTTGTTTACAGTTCTTAAACAGTTTTTTTGTTTTTTTTTTAAATTTGTTAAATTTGTGTCTTGGACACATTTGAAAGTGTGTCCTTTGGATGCATTTTTGTTTTCTAAAAGTTTGTCTTCTGAGCACTCAAGAGTACTTGAAGAAAACAAAAGAAGTGTTCTTTTGTTTTTAAAACACTTGATTTGAAACAACTTTCAAAACATAAAAAATTAATCGAGAAATTGATTGCAAATTAGTATTAAATTATTTTGAAAAGCAGTTGTAGTGAGAAGGGAACCAAACAAGCCCTTATTTATTTTTTAGTTTTTTTTTTTCAAATTCATATTCCGGGACTGAGTTTAGATATTATGAGTTCCTATGAGTTTTCTAATATTTGGGGTAACAAAAAGTGCGGTAGCTTGACAACTTTGCTAACTTGCTTGTATTGAGTAGAGGTATAGAACGCTCTATCTTCCTTATTGATGGGTACTTACCTTTTTCCTAGTGAAATAATTGGGGATGTAATTGTACGCATATTTGTTGATTTCACTTGATAACTTTATCAAATCGATCATCTATGCTTGAATTCTTAGTTCCTTAATTTAATCAAAGATCAGACAATCGGTCAAATTCTGACTCTTGTTTCCACTTGTGCAGAGAAGGAAAGCTTTTGATAAAGAAAGAAACAGAAAGAACCTTGTAACTTTTGGCTTGAAAAGCCATGGCCAGGGAGCAAATTCAGGTGCTAAATGCGCTTGATGTGGCGAAAACACAATGGTACCATTTCACTGCAATCATCATTGCTGGAATGGGCTTCTTCACCGATGCATATGATCTATTCTGCATATCCCTTGTTACAAAGTTGCTTGGCCGCATATACTATCACGTTGATGGCGCAGCAAAGCCCGGAACATTGCCTCCAAATGTTTCAGCTGCTGTAAATGGCGTGGCTTTCTGTGGAACACTCTCAGGCCAGCTTTTCTTTGGCTGGCTTGGTGATAAGATGGGAAGGAAAAAAGTCTATGGCATGACTCTGATGCTGATGGTAATATGCTCCATCGGTTCTGGCCTTTCATTCGGACATAGCGCGAAATCTGTCATAGCAACTCTTTGCTTCTTCCGGTTCTGGCTTGGATTTGGTATTGGTGGAGACTATCCACTTTCTGCTACCATAATGTCTGAGTATTCTAACAAGAAGACTCGCGGTGCCTTCATTGCGGCCGTGTTTGCCATGCAGGGTTTTGGAATTTTGGCAGGTGGTATCTTTGCAATTATAATTTCAGTTGCATTCAAGGAAAGGTTTGATGCTCCACCATATGAGCTTGATCCAGCTGGCTCAACTGTTGCACAAGCAGACTACATTTGGAGGATAATTGTTATGGTGGGAGCACTGCCAGCTGCGTTAACTTACTACTGGAGGATGAAGATGCCGGAAACTGCCCGTTACACCGCTCTAGTCGCCAAGAACACGAAGCAGGCTGCAGCAGATATGTCTAAGGTTCTGCAGGTTGAGATTCAAGCTGAACCGCAGAAAGAGGAGCAGAAGGCTAACTCATATGGCTTATTTTCAAAGGAGTTCCTCCGTCGCCATGGACTGCATCTACTTGGTACAGCAAGCACATGGTTCTTGCTTGATATTGCATTCTATAGCCAAAATCTATTCCAGAAGGATATCTTCAGTGCAATTGGTTGGATACCTCCTGCAAAAACCATGAATGCCATTGAGGAGGTTTACAGAATTGCAAGGGCACAAACACTTATTGCCCTATGTAGTACAGTTCCTGGCTACTGGTTCACAGTGGCTCTCATTGACAAGATTGGAAGATTTGCTATCCAATTGATGGGATTCTTCTTCATGACTGTCTTCATGTTTGCTCTTGCCATTCCTTATGACCACTGGACTCATAAGGATAACCGGATAGGATTCGTGGTGATTTATTCGTTGACCTTCTTCTTTGCAAATTTCGGGCCTAATGCCACCACATTCGTCGTGCCGGCGGAGATTTTCCCAGCTAGATTCCGATCTACTTGCCATGGAATCTCATCAGCATCCGGGAAGCTCGGGGCTATTGTTGGTGCATTTGGGTTCTTGTACTTGGCACAAAACAAGGACAAGAGCAAAGCAGATGCAGGGTACCCTGCAGGTATTGGTGTGAAGAATGCACTTATTGTCTTGGGTGTGGTTAACATTTTAGGCTTCTTCTTTACATTCTTGGTGCCTGAGGCAAACGGGAAATCATTGGAGGAGATGTCAGGTGAGAATGATGAGGATGTTGGAACCCAGGAAGAGTCAGAGCAATCACATTCTCACAACAACAATAGAACTGTTCCATATGTTTAGGATATGTTTATCTGTAATCTTGTTATAAAAATAAAGTAGTGGCTTCAATTAGGCTTGGAAAGCACAAAAGCTTTCCATGCTCCTCTCCAATATTTCTGTTAAATTTTGCCTGAACAACATTTAGCAGGAAGAACTAAGAGTTATTTGTTCTACGAATATTGGCAAATTTGAGTTACAATTGATGGTGTAATCATTATTGGAGTGTACAGTACTTTCAATATTTCACAAACCGACTGTGTTCTGCATGCTATCTTTATTTCTATTCCTTTTTGACTTGGTTGTTTCAATGTTTCTTTCCCTCAAGTCTAGGGAAAGCGATGGTATTACACAAGACGTGTGTATAATTGAAATATCTTTAAAAAATAAAGGCAACAGTTGAATAAGTGTTCATGATGGAACTATATGAATATAAATAATATAAGAATCTTATTATTTGTCAGAAATTCTGAATTGTGTCCGTTTTCCTAGGTGCTTATGTCAATACAGATGAAGATTAGTTATTTTCAATGTTGAGTAGACGAAAAATATGACCCTGAGGCTACTAGTTGCGGTTCCTGTCTGTTTACGGCACATATTTGACTTCTACACTTAAAAAATGTTCGCTAATTGAAACTTGAAAGCAAAATATCCAGTGGGGAGTTGGATTGGCGTTTTCAATCTCTCTAATTTCTTTCTACACTTGTCTACCTCCTACATCACTTTGTGGTCCACACAGATCAAGTTATTATTCTTTGATGGAATCTGTTTTCAACCATTCTTTAAATGATCAACAGACCTTTTGTACATGACTTATATGCTTCATTTTACTAGTTTATATTTTTAATCACAACATCAGATATTAATATCATATTATCATATTCTCTCTGTTGAAAACTCCAAGCCAGTATGCCGACTTCATTGTGTGTGTAAAACCTTGTCTTTCATAACTTATTTGGGGTTAATTTATTTTATATTTCTCCTGGTCAACATTGCTCCGAGTCTTATTGCATGGATGATAATCATATTCCTATTTCGTGAACTGTGCTTGACTTTTGGATAAACCTCGTCCTCAGCTCTAGCACTAATCAGGTAGGCAATTAGCAAATCATATTTATTAGTCTCTTTGGCCAACCTCAAATCCAACTTCAATATCAAGTAGGCAATTTTAGCAAATGACGTCTATTAATCTGTCAAGATAGACATAGAGGAGAACTTTTTTAGTCTCTTCCTTCCCTTTATACTCGAGGCAAGGAAGTTGTGAATCATCCTAGATTTTTTTGACTGACCTCAAGTTCCACATCAACTGAATAGACAATTAACAAATCACATTTATTAATCCCTAATCCTTGAATTAACCATGCTAATGTCTTGAACTTTTTTCTCACTAATTCTAGCTCGACCAATAACAACCTTCCTATGAGAAAACATCAGATAACTAGAAAAGGTATAACTCTGGGATCAATCTCCTTAAGTTTTAGCTTTGGCCGAAACACCTCTCATTCTCATATTTAAGACAACCTTAATCTTTTGATTTTTCACAAGTTATGGTACATATCCCCGGGAGATAAAGAAAAAATAAAATGGAAGCAAAACAATGTAATGGGGCTGAAATGTACATCTAAAAATATGTGACTTCTCCGCGTTTCTGCAGGCACCGCTCTCAGAGTGATAGGAAGGAAGCAATTAAAATTTAAAAGAGAAAAATTAAGAATTCAATCGGGGCATGGCTAACATACAAATTAGAAAATTTGTGTAAGGTGTCATTGCATCTGATTCTTTTTTTTTTTTTTTTTTTCAAAGATTATTCATTCAAATACCCAAACAACACTTATAAAAGCATAAGATACTAATGAGATAGTTACAACAGAGCACAACAAAATAAAAAAATAACAATCGGACGTGCATGCTCAAATAAACAACAACAGTTCATTAGCATCTAATTCTTTCAAGACATTTTAGGAGACTTTGGCGACGGAATATTTGCAATATATCAGTGGGCTGATGCCTATTTCAAGCCCCCACGTTATGGAGTTTGTCCACAAATGGTTCAATGATCCATGTAGCCCATTATGCTGATGTTTGAGGCCCAACCTGCTGGTCTCACTACTGATATTGATTTTACAAACTATTTTTTTTTTGCATAAGAGTACTTTCAACGCAATTGCAAAAATGACACAAGTAGTAGCCATTTATGTCTCTTAATCAAATGAATTGATTCAGAGTTCAATCCTAACTTTAAATATGGAATAAATCTTATTAGAAATTACTACTTCCAACATGAACTATTTCATACTAATATAATAATAATAATAATAAAAGCTCGTTCTATGCAACACAACACTTTCCCGGGTTATACTGGTTTTCAGTGACTCTAGATGACAAAATGGAAAGATTTTCGTTTCAGCATGCAAGTTTATTAAGACTTCATGGTCTCATTAGCCTTTCTATATCCCTTATTGATCAACTTCAATAATTTTGGACCCAAAACCAACACATTTTCTTTGCAAGATTCCTTGTGTAAATATGTAGTTTGCCTAGCACAAGGGAATCTTGGAGCTAGGTGGGTGCGCTTTGGCTCTTGTACCTAGCATAGAACCAAGATCAGGCCGACAGTGACGCAAGTGTTTTTCAGAACCTGTAGTATTGGCGTTTAGAATTCACTCAATTGTACATATTCATAGTTTTATAAAGTAGTTAGATTTCACAAGCAACTTGGATGGTACCCAAACAAAAAGGAAAGAATCTAGAGGAAATACCAAGGTTCAGTAGTGAAAGAGAAGCCAGAGATTTAGGATCAACCAGAAGCTGATGCAGCATGGTTTTTTCATTCTATTTTAATTTTGTCATAAGTTTCTTTTTTAAGAAAATATTAGCCTCTATCAAATTACACAAGATTCCATCCCTGTATTTCCCACACACGATCTTCATTTTCCTTTACCTTGTTTATAAAGGGCATATGCAAGTTCTTTGCCACATTGATGTACTCACGAAGTAACCATGATAAAGGCTTTCAAGAAGCAAATTAAATATTGATAAATGCAAGTTTTGAAATTTTCTATAGATACTTGCCAAAGTTAGAACAAGGAACTTTTTCATCCAAGTAATCTATCTGGATCCATAGAGTCACGCTCATACAATACAAGTCCAGCACACTGGGATTTACAACAATAACTGCCAAAAGCTTTAAACCCATCAGCCTTCAGATTCATATTATTGGATACGAGTTATATATCTGTGGCAAGATGGGCTCTGCAGATGACAAAGCATGAAGAGGTAATTCATTAAAGGTAAAACCTAGTAGATTCTGATATGAAAATGAATTTAAGTGCTTAAACATTTCAATGTGCACGGTCTCTCAGCACTTCAAGATCCATTTCTGTGGGGTCAGTAGCCTGGATTTCATAATGGACACCATCTAGCTCACGTCTAAACCTGTCTTTAGTAGTGGCATAGAGCATCTTGGCACGGATCCGAGATGTTGAAGGGGACCTAATCAATATCATGCAATGAATAACTAAGAGTGATATCTCTGGCAAAAGCATAGAATGAGTAAGTTAAGAAGCATGTTGTTGAGGATACATGAGAAGGCTGGGATAAAAGAAGTTCAATCCAAGTTTGTTCTTCACAAGAACAAGAGAGGAAGACAAACTACAAGTAAGATATTGAGGAGATACTTCAAATAAATGATAGAAGGGTTTTAGGAAAGGATAGCCAAGATGCCCCTCAAACAAAATATGAATAATTAATGATCAGAGACAGAGTAGTCTTTCCGCGGACAATCATCTCCAAAAACACAATAAATAGAGCATTAAATCAATTCAAATAGAAAACTAATTTGATATTTATATTTGGATTAATTTTTTTTCTGAGAAGCAAGGTAAATATATGAAGGCACGGCATGCAGTTCTAGCAAATGAAGTAAGCAAACTATACATGATTACATGCTAATGGAAAAGACTACCATTTCCTTGAAGTCCATCATCTTATTTAAGGACACTCTGAAAATCGTAACCAAACAAAGCAATACTACAAAATAGCAAAGCACGCAAAGCTTTACCTCATCAAGTTTTTTTTAAATCTCTAAGAAAAAAAGATATTCAGGAAACTTGTTAATATGGTTGAACTAAAGCATCAAGCTTGAAGATGTTTGTTATGTTTTAATTATGTCTCATTCTTTCATATAAACGTAAGAACTTCTAGTTCTAGCCAGTAATGCTATTTCTGCAACTTAAATGCAACAACTGACAGAGAATGCCCCTGAAGTTGATATCATCCAGATTGGAAATGAGGTAATTTCAGATGTGGGGACAAAATCTCAAAATACCACATTTACTAACATAGTCTTATTCTACTAGGTGAGATTGACAGCCCAATCATGTAAAAACAATGTGTCCAAAGAATAAGACAAGAAATTTAATCCAAGACAACAAACAATGAACATGTAGCTCCATAATCAGAGAACAAGCAAAGAGTGACACTTAAGCAGTGCAATATTGACATGGGCTTAATAGAATTGCATGGCATGGTTATTTTGAAACTGCCAAACATATGATATGATCATATATGCCACAGGGTTTGCTTTTTGCACAAGAAAATGCCTATCATGTATCATGCCTCACAAACATCTTGCTGGTTGGTGCAACAATGCTTTTAATTATGTAGACCAAGATATAGATCCTTTTTCTTTTACATATAAAAAAGAGAGAAACTAACTAACCATGCAATGAAGAAGATTTTGCTCTTTTGACAGTTCTCAGAAGTGACGAAATCATAGTCAAAGACAGCATATCTGCAATCATTCTCCGGCAAAGATGCAGCAAAATCGTCATAGCTCTCAGCCGGGCCACCAGTCTTCTCAACCACAACCTCCCTTTTCTTCTCATCGACCTTAAAGATCACATAACGATGAACCTTCTTCTGCTTCAATTCCATGAAGGTGTTTTTGCTGTGATCAGCAACACCCATGCCTGATGTGGCATTTGGCTGCAATTCAAACGCATCTGGATCAGAAGCCTTTTCATCCAAAACTTGGTTTTGAATTTTAACACACAAACATTCACACGCGAAAGGTACAAGGATCAAAACTAACAAAGTAAATAGTAAAATGGAGCAAAGAAACAAAAAAAAAAAAAAACCATGAAGAATGTTTACCCGGCTGAGGCCTCTGAAAGACATGAGGAATTAAGCTTGAAGTTGAAGAAAGAGCGACGACAGAGAAAGAATTGAACTTTGAAGTGAATAATGCAATGTTAGAACTTAGAAGAGAAGAGAATATATATATATATATATATATATATATATATATATATATATATATATATTAAGAGTTGAGTGAAGAAAAGAAAGGAAAATAGATCGGGGCGGTGCGTTGTAGTAACGCGAAGTGTTGAGTGGAATTGGGGACCATGAATACTGCAGAAAAAGACAAGGATTTTCCACCGCCCATGGGACCCACTTTTGTTCACCGCTCGCCTCATCCGTTCGCCGCGTATATTTTATTGAGTTACGACTTTTGGGTTCCCATACCCTCATGTTTATGTTTCTGACTTTCTGAAAATAATAAAAAATGAAACATTTTCTTGTAAAAAAAAGTGACATTTATATCTATTAACCATTTAAGTTTTAAAGTTGGACCATGACACATGGGGACATGATAGGAGGATATTTTTTTAAATATTTATTTTTGTTAAAAGTATAATTAAATATTTATTTTTTTCACATATGACTCGGTATGACCTAGTTCAACTCGATGTAACCCAATCTCAAATTGGTGACATGGTTGATTCAGGGGATCATGCATTTTTAAGTTTTTTATTTTTTATTTTTTTTTTCAGTCAAATAACATCACTCATATTAGAAAATAAACTTATATACCTTATATTTTTATTATTTATGAATTTGCTTATATTTTTTTATCAAGCATAACCATATCTTGAAATTTGAGCCGTTAAAGTTGTTATCATTTTCAATTTTCTCTTGACTAATTTTTATGTGTGTATTAGATTATGTTTGTTATTGTACACTAATAATATATATTTTAAATTCTAATTTAAGATTGTTTATATATATTGAATTCTACAAAAATATGTTGTATGTTCAAAATTTTAAACAAGGTCATAACTATGCTTATAAATATATTAAATTTAATTAAATCTTAAATTACAAGTGTACAAGTTTACATATTATTAAATTATTTAAATTTTGTTAAATATAAAATGGATGATGAAGGTCAATTAATAATTTATTAGGTTGATCTTCATCCAATGATAATCGGTCACTGGTGAGAAGAGAGTTATTTTTTTTTCTCTTGACCATTCAATCCTCTTTATATCTCTCATTTTTTTTTATTGTTGACTAAATAATGTAGTTTAATTAAAAACAAATAATGAAAAAGAAGGCAAAAAGTAGTTGGTATTGTCATGCCACTTGTTTTCCCAAAATTTCCTAACCTTAAAACACTTCGCATAAACTCATTTATCTAAAACCTTTTCCAAAGCATCGTTTGTGACAGACGACATAGGCTTGCAAGATCAATGGATGAGGTGAGCGCGAAATGAGTGCAACATCATTTAACTCTGACTCTTGATCGTGAAAGCGTCGCATTATATGTGCCACTGTAACATGGAGGCTCATTTATGACCTCTTAGACAGAAAAAAGGAAATAGTTTTATGGCTATGAACTATTCAAGGTAGATAACCATGGAGGTTTGTAAGCTTCATATGTAACATTAATGTGAAATTTAAAATAAAAAAATCCTTTTATGTCTGCAGGTAACATGAGAAAAGGTTGCGAGTTCTTTGAGTGGTATAATTTACTACTAAATGTTTGTGACAAAAAGAATTGTCACAACATTGTTGATGGAAGCAGATGGATTGAAGCTTAGGGAAAATGAATTGATCACAAAGCTAAGTGAGATGAAAAGGAGGGAGCGATTTTTAGGGATTTGTTTGGTATTTATAGGAAGGCATAAAAAAGTATCCATTTTGATTTGAAGTAAGTTTTCTTTGTTTGTCCTTTTTAAAGAGAAAAAATTGTTCATTGGGGCATTATCATTAAACGTCTTTCAACAATTGATCATTTTAATTAGATAAAGCAATTTGTTATGTGTATCTCTCCTTTCTCATATAGAAAATCTTGTAGTAGTGAGGCATATTTATTTTTATTAGAAAGTACGTTGTTGTTCCTTTTCTTGCAAGTAGGCGTGTATTTTATGAGTTGGGTAGATTGTACTCTCCTGACCTTGTTTTTTGAACTTTTCGAGCGTACTCTCTAGACATAGGATAATAAGTACTTCTTGTTAAGCCTACATACTATACAACATATAAAATTAATGTGTTGCTTTTTGCTATCGTATCATATGACCATCATATCAAGACATCGTTTTACTTATAAAAGACATGCATTTTAATCATATTGTTTTGAAAACTTGATATTTGTTTGTTTAAATCAAGCATTGAGTGATCTTAATTCATCCTTTTGTGTAACGATCTACTGTCGTTACATGTCAATGTCAAGTAAATATCTTACTTGCAGACAGATTCAATTTTAAATAAAACTTATTAATTTAATTGTGAAATTTGGATGTAAACATTTCTTTTAGAAGAGGGAAACTTATAGAATCCACATTATCGACCATCGGGAAAAGCTGTTAATTGGTCTATGGAAATGAATGAGTGACTTTGTCAGAATAGACATATAGACATATTTTGGTACTGACTTACCATGACAACAAGGATTGCATATTACCTTGACCTCAACCTCAGTGTGCAATTGTCATCCATCTTATGTTTTAGACTTTTAAATATTATGTATAAATCTGACCTTCTTTGTGATGCATGCAGAAATAGAAAGTAAAACAAGGTAAGCTCCCTTACCTTGAAGATCCTAAAGTTTTTGAAGGTTTAGAAGCCGAAAAAAGAACGAAAATAATTGAAGCTTAAAAAAAACATCCACTACATAGAAAGTAGTATCCGTCACCACCATGTTTTTACAAAAGAAAAAGGGAAATAGAAGATTAGAGATTACATGAGAAGGTATGGGGGAAGATCTTTAAACATAGGTTTCTTGATGTTCTCGGAAGAGTGGGAACAAAACAAAAATATGAGAGAAAGAGAGAGGAATTAGTTTTTTTTGTAACAAGGGATAATAGTAGAAGGTTAGATTTATACAAAATATTGAGTTGAAAAAAATAAAACATTTTTCTTAAGTTCTTCCTTATTTCAAAAATATAATTTTTTATTTTAAATAATAAAAATCTCACATTCAATACTACAATTTAAATAATTTATTATAAATTTAAAATATAATTTATATATTATAAATTGTATATATTAAAAAATATTTTTTACTATGAATTTTAGTTTTGAAAAAATAAAAATTATAGTTAATAATGAAAAAGGAAAAATTAATAATTGAATTTAATATCCATGTAATATCAGTGAAAAAAATATATTATACTATTCACCAATCAAGAACTATAATCGGTATTCTATGAAAATAATTACTACTATTATTCCCCATCTACTAATTGAGAGTAGAAACAAAAAGAAAAAAAACATTGTAAGCGCTGTAACAGCAGGTTTCGGAGGCTTTTGGGGTAGCCGACGAGACACAGTGGATTCCTTAATTCTCCATGGATATGGTGCTCTCTTCTGTACCCATTATCTCTCTTTTCCTTTTTGGTTTATTAATGTGCCTTGGATTTGATTTTTGATAAGTACAGGAGATGAAAGAAGGTGAAGCCCCCGTGTTGTGGTTCGAAACCTCTGACTCTGTCTGTCGTCGACACCAGTTTGAACCCGATGGTCAACTCTCCGTATGTTACTAAAAAATGTCTATTTTTTTGTTTTCTACTCTCCGTATGTAACAAACACGTTATGGCCTAAACCCTCATAACTGTGTCATTGATTAGCTGACCTTGTGTATTTAGGAATTTGTTCAACCTCAGTTCGCTTCAGATGTTAAAGTTTATAACTTTGATGTTAGCACAAGTTGCAATGCTGTTGGTTTCTTCCTGTTGTTTCAGCTCTTTGACTCTTAAAACTCAAAATTTGGGATATGTTATGTTTTGTAATGAAGCAACCTTTATTTAGTGTTCCAAAATTGATTGAGTTTTATTCCAAGTGTGTGTTTGTGTGGCTTTTTTCGCCCTAACCAGTGTTTTTGGTTTCTCTGCAGGTAGTGATTGTCGATGATTCCAGGCCCTTATACCAAAGGGTGGCTGGATCTTTCATGAATAAATTTTTCCCCTCGGGATATCCGTACAGGTTTTTTTGCTTTTTCCTGAAAATATGTTATACTTATAGTTTATGGTGTAGAGACTAGAGAAACTTGTTCAGTGACTTACATTTTCCGTGTTTTTCTTGCAGTGTGAATGAAGGCTATCTTAGATACACGCAGTTTCGAGCTGTGCAACACGTTACCAGTGCAGCATTATCAGTTCTATCAACTCAGGTCTTCTTCTGGTAACATGTAAAACTCAGTAAAGGATGTAACCAGAAAAAAGTTCTTGTCTTTGACATTGGAAAATTAAACTTGCTTTCTTGGCAACTGAGATTTAAAATACTCTTTATTCATGTTTGATTATTTTTTGTTAAGTGCAATTATGTAATAATTTTTTTTTTGAAATAATTAAGTGGGTGTCCTTGGTCTCTATGCTTATTTTTCTGCAGTCCTTGCTATTTGCTGCAGGGTTGAGGCCCACTCCTGCGCAAGCAACTGCTGTTAGTTGGGTAATTTCAAATGACAATTTCTCAAACCAGTAATAGTGGCATCTGTCTAATGCATAACTTTTTTGTCCTGCTTACGTCCAGATTTTAAAGGATGGAATGCAACATGTAGGGAAGCTAATATGTAGCAATTGGGGAGCTAGAATGGATTCTGAACCTAAACGTTGGAGACTATTAGGTTTGCATTTGGGCTGGTGCTTTTCTTCACCGCCTTCTCTTCTTGTTATATTAGCTCTTAGTTGCTAAGTTCTCAAGTTGTCTAACCGTGATTAGCTTTACATTTGTTGCAGCTGATGCGCTCTATGATATAGGCACTGGCTTGGAAGTGCTTTCTCCATTATGCCCACATCTTTTTCTTGAAATGGCAGGCTTAGGAAATTTTGCAAAGGTTTATATGTTTTTGATTTTTTTTAAATAATTACACATTTTGGTATATGTGTGCAGTATAAAGTTGATTCAGTGCTCGTAGTTCATTCAACCATGTGTTTGTCATGTTTCTTAGCATCCTATACTAGATTTCCAGTAAAAGTAACGTTTATTTTAGACTATTAACTTCTCTTTCTGTTATTATGGAGTTATCAGGGGATGGCAGTTGTTGCAGCAAGAGCAACAAGGTTGCCTATATATTCTTCATTTGCCAAAGAAGGAAATCTCAGTGACCTATTTGCTAAAGGAGAGGCTTTTTCAACTCTCTTTAATGTTATTGGAATTGGAGTTGGAATTCAATTAGCATCTACCATCTGTGCATCAATGCAGGGAAAGGTATAGAGTTTTTATTTGTTTGTTCTTGGGCTCTAGTGTTCAATTAAATTTTCAGGTTCTGACTCTTACAATTACTTTGCGCTAACAATATATGAAATGTTCTTGGGGATGTGGTTGTTACTGAAATGCTTGAGAATTGAAAGAATTTACATTATGTGAAAACTTGTGAAGTTGGTTTCAATGTTACATGCCAATCCACTCCCCCAAAAAAGAAAGTACGTTATTTCAATAGAATGGGTAAGAATAGGGGACAAAATGCACTTTTAGGGAGAGATCTTCCATGAAATTGGACTATTTATGACCTTTCCAAAGAACTCAATGAAATTGGACTATTTTCAGCTCAAGGCTAAGTCTTCCTGTAATCTTCTTAAGAAAACAAGTTTGTAGAATTTGGTTTATTAATTCTTGGGCTTTGTCTAAATTATTAGGATAAATTATGCTTTACCCCTTGTAGCTTAACTATTTCCAAATAACCCTCCTCAACATTTTTGTGTATCATTTAGTCACTTTCAATTTTGTTTAACCTGAAAATGTTAGCTTAATCCTCAAAAGCTTGAAAATGTGTAAAATAAACAGTAACTTTAAGGGAATAGATTGAAAATTGTTAAATTGCTCTGGTTAATGTGTAGAATAAATAGTACTAGTAGTAACTGGTGTTAAAGTTAACTGAAAAGTTAACATTCTCAATTTAAACCAAAAGTTATGGTGGGTGGCAAGATTATAAACCAAACGGTGATGGAATCATTATAGGTCGTATATATTCTTTATTTGCAATCAGAAGCATTACGTAAAATATGAAAGGAAGCACTTTCTAGAGGTAAGTATCCATTTTATTGGTTATTCCCAACGGATGATTATGAAACTTTTTTGGTAAGTTGGTTGTGGGTTCTCTCTCCTTTCAATCACTGGTCGTATATATATTGTTTACATGCACTCAGAATCATTACTCATAATGTGAAAGGAACTAGGAAGCAAGTATTTTTTTTTCCCTTGTTTGTCTTGTAGAGATATATATAATTGATCATGCTGCACATCTTAATGATGAATATATTTGTATTGATGATTCCAACTGATGGATTATGAATCATTTTTTGTCAGTTAGTTGCGGGTCCTCTCCTTTCAATAATACATTTATACAGTGTGTCTGAAGAAATGAGAGCAACTCCTATCAATACGTTGAATCCACGAAGAACTGCAATGGTTGTGGCTGATTTTCTCAAGGTCTAGTTTTAACTATTGTAATAAATAAAAAATCTCTCGGTTTCTGTTCATTATTTGAAAAAATAACAAATGAAATTCTGTCTAACTGTTTGTTGAATTCCAACGCAGGCAGGAATTGTATCAAGCCCTGCTGATCTAAGATATAGAGAAAATCTGCTGTTCAATGTGCATGTCAAAGAAGATGCTGGAAATGTAAGAGTGGGGAAGGATGTGCACAAGGTCATTAAGCCTTCCAGGCTTCTTGAATTAAAACAAGTGTTCCCTGAGGAGAAGTTTCTCTTAAATTTTGGAAATAAATGCATTGACATGGTATTGGAACAAGATGCTAGTGGTGAAGATGCATTGAGGGGGTGGCTAGTTGCTGCATATGCTGCACAAACACATAGTTTCTCTCATGAGCTCAGTGCTACTAGTGTCCTGCATGAGGCTTATGAGAAAATGAATGGTGTCTTTCCTGTATTCTTAAGGGAATTGCAGAACAAAGGGTGGCACACTGATAGGTTTTTGGATGGAACTGGGAGCCGTTTTGCATTCTAGATAAATTTCATGTTGATTTAAGTAGGTTTTTATCCATTCTTTGAGAGAAATTTTGATGTGCTATGGGTGGAGTAAACTGTATATTTTATCTATTATTTTTTAAAAAGTAATGTTAGGACATACCTTTCTTCAAAAAACATGAAGATGGAGGAAGGTATGATAAGGACTTTGTGGCTTGTTTGAGGGATGCGGATTGAAGCTTCTTGATGGCCAAATCTGGTCTTATTTTCAGCACGAGGAGAGGTCAATACTATTTTGCAGACAATAATTTGGCTTTCACAGCACCACAGAGTTAATGTTGTTTTTGAATCAGATTGTTGATCATATATACAATAAAGGGGAAGATATTACAGATTGTGGGATATTTCTTAACCATAATTTAGAGAGATCCTGAGATTAAATCCTTCTTATTCAATTAAATTTGTTAGAAGACAGGGTATGACTGAAAGTATCTGATTCGTCTTTGTGAGAATATTTTCAATGTTATTCGTCTTTGTATCCAGCATATTATATCAATGAAAAATGTCTGATTCTGTCTGCCTTAAAAAAGACATGAAATCTTATAGAGAATGGACTAAATCCACATTTTTTTTAGCTCGAGGATTTAAGTTCATTGGTGAGAAAATAGACTTTGACTATGAATGACTGAAAGTATAAATACAAAAGCCATACTATTTATTTTTTATAAATTTTTTATCTCATTATATATTTAGAAATCATCTTTTATCTTATATTTAAAACTCTTAACACTTTCACACTATCGTTAAATAGTATCTTTTTGTTATATAAAACCATAAAAACTACCATATATTAATCTATATTATCTCATTTCATTTCATAGGCATATTTATAAATGAGAATAAGATTAAAAAAAATAGAATCCTAATTTTTAAAGCAAATTTAAATATAAAAGTGATAAATATTTGAAAATATTTTTTTTCTAAATTTTAACTTTATGACTAAATGTATATTTTTGTCATTATTTATATATATATATATATATATATATATATATATATATATATATATATATTAATTACTCCAACATTTAATTTTATCAAATACTTTTAATTTGATTAGTTAGTTTATCAGTTTTTTTTTTACTTTTAATTTTTAATTTTTTTTTGTCTAGATCATGGAAAAAAAAACAAAACCACACCTGTAACCTTTGCAAAAGTCATTTCGGTTAATTTAAACTTATTTGCTCACTAACCGGAGATCCTTAATTCCTCATCGTCTCTGCCAGCTTGACATTTCAAAATATTGTTATTGACAAATCCCTTGCTTGTTTTTCTCTAGTTTGCACCGACTAATATTCTCAAAGGTTAATTAACGCTTAATCAGGTATAGGATAAACTTATAATTAAGGTTAGAAGATGCTCACGTTGGGGTCAAACTAAGAAGTAGTGACACATGAGAACCCAAATTCACGTGATAGTAAATTTAAGTAACGGGAGATATAAAAAAGAACTAAAAAGATGCACCATGCCCAAAATGTTAGTAGACTAGTGTAAGATTTTGCTGACATTGAAACTCTAAAGCACGGGGACCTAAAGAATGGAGACCGCAAATGATCATTGAGATAATGCACAAAAGTAAGATCGTTTATCTAATATTATTCACTTGTTTTTTTTTTTTTTTTTTAATTTAACTTATTACAAGTTTCTTCTTAAGGTGCTAACTGCCTAGTGGTCTAAATTTTGCTGAATTAAATAATATTAAATTTTGCTACTTTAAACTTTAAAGCCATTCAATCCACTTTTTTGGAGCTTTTGTATAAAATATATGAGGCGTGTGGGTTTCTCAAACATCATATATAACATCATGAGTCGAAGAAAATTATTAGAAAATAGTATCAAAATTATTACTTGGCTTAGAATTCAAGTTAAAAACTCACTTTCAATAATCAAAACAGTCAAAAGTCCGGTTGAAAAAATTTGTCCGTGACAGTTTTTTCCTCCCCTTCGTAGAGTAACTAGGTATACATGTTTATTTTACTTGTTGAATGTTAAGGTAGTGGGGTTCGACATGTTATGCATATTGAAATCATTGGATCATATTATTCATGGAGCTAGATCACGAAATCAGGGTCAATTATGTATTACATGTATACAATTTAAAATTTGGTTAATGTGCTGGACACAACTGATAAACAGTTTGAAAATTGGTTTCAATGTTATGAAATGTGCTGGAATTAAAACTTAAATTATTTGAATGTTAAGAAATTTGATCTTTCTTGAAAGCAATTTTTTATTAGGTTTTATTTTAGGTCAGTCCAAGTCTTTTGTTTTAGGCCTACTAAAAAATAAATTTTTTGCTATTAATATATGTATATTAAATATAGATGCTGTCAAGGACCACGACTTAATTATAACACTCCACATTATTTTGCGTGAAGTCCTGTGATCGATCATGCGTATCAAATTCTGAATCAATCATAGTCATCTTTTTTTGATACACTAGAGAATTATGAAAATAAAACGAATGATGGTGTTAAACACTTAAAAGTGAAATTTTTCAGTGTTCTTTTTTGTTCCAAAAATAAAATAAAAAAACTCCCTTTATGTACACTTACATCTGGATAGAAAATTAAGGGAACTAAAATTCCTTTCAACAACAACTTTCAACTGGTACTGCTAGATATTATGCAGTAGGTGATGGGGTCATATTATTGAGCTGCAAAATAAAAACGTATACCAGCAGAGCTACGTGAAAACTATATGGTTGGCTCACTTGGATTTTTTGTGGTCGAATTATGTTTTGCGACTTACTTAATATATAGTTGCTTTTGATATTTTCGGTACTCCTGCAGGTAGCTTATGTTTTCAATAAAAGTTGTTTGTTAATTTGGCTGATAAAAAAATAAACGTCTCTCATGAGGCTAATTGCTAAACAAGGCGTTCGACGTCATGTTTCCAATGTGTTATACGTAGCTACCCGTGGCTATGATATCATTATTCTAAATCACATAAATTTTAATTTTTTAAATGAAAATTTTGTTAATTTATTTATGAAAAATGAGAGTGACTTTTTTACGATATATATTTACAAAACAACATACAAATACTTAAATAAATATATATAGATATATTAACTAGTATACATAATTCACATTATGGAAGGTAAATTAGTTCATACATATAATTAAATCTATAATTTACGTTCTTAATTAAAAAAAAATTATAGAACCAACTATGGAGTTGATTAACAAAAATTAACTTTCTCCTAAAATAATTCCAACGTCATTGTGTCGGTTTGGCGGCTCCGACAAAAAAATTTCACTCCACATAATTTACTGTTGCTCATCTACTCCCACGAACGAAGGTTCGCGATCATCACATATACCAACCACATGGTACAAAAATTGCAAGGGTGAATTTATTACAAAAGAAACCAACAATTATAAAATAACCATAATTGGCAAGAGAAACAATAACAAGTATCATGCTCATACACAATTATCAATCAATATAACATATACTTAATAACTATTCATCAACTTTCCACAATTTCAAACCAATCATGCTCAGTATGATGCATGCATCTGACTTTTACTCTCAAATGTAATGTGGTATCATTCGTCAGGAAATAGGCTAAGCATGTCAATGCGACATTCTCACTTAGAAAAACTAGATAACAAGTGTTGAGGTCACCTTGTTGTGCACAAGCAACTCCCCCCATGGTAATACGTCTGAGTCTTAAGGGAGTTCCAAACAGAGTGATATGCCCCCAAGTACAAGTATTTCCCCTCATGAGAAACTATAAATACTTACTGACAAAGTTTATACTATTTTCATGCAATATAAAATATGAAACATGAGCATGATCAATGCATTGACCGTAGATAATTAAAGATTCTAAGTCATCCCCCTCGAGAGATACTTAAAACTCTTTAACCACTCTGTTTTTCCCACCAAGGATATCCATCATGGTCACTGCACCCCCCATGTATATACATAACATACATCATCACAATGACATTTTCAACATCAACATCATCTCATCTCAATGTCATTTTTAACATCAACATCATTTCATCTCAATGGCATTATCATCATCAACATCATCTTATCTCAATGACATTACCAATATCAACATCATCTCATTTCAATATTATCATCAATAAGAACATCACCTCATGTCACATTATCATCAATAACAACATCATTCTCATATTGATATTATCACAACGTAGACCATGAAAGGATGACGATAAAAAAGATAAAAAGAGATCTTCCAAAAAGGAAAATTGGGAGAGTCGCTACCAACGTTTATTTAAGGAAAACGTCGAGAAAACAAAAAAGGATAAGGAATGGTCTATGATTTGAGAAAAAGGATTCAGAAGTCATTTACGCGCGGGAAAAGTGTTAGCATCCCATGTGCCCTTCATGAAGATGACAACCTTTCATCAAGTGTACTAAAAATAAAGTGACTTTTTAATTATATTTTTTCCCTCGAGAACTTGAGTTATGTTTGTTATAAATTTTTTGTATATTTATAAAAAGAAAGTGAATTTTTATTTTTTAGAAGAAAAAAAGGGAGTTTTATGTTTTTTTTTTAGTTTTTTAGGTTGACAAGGGGTTTGCTCTTGCTCTTATATATCCCCAGGTGCAATGAGAAAATCAGACTTATGTAGTTCTTTGGGTAGAAAATAGTTTGTGTGTTGAGTTGATTTTTTTTTTTTGAAAAATTTGTTTTAATTGCGTGACAAAGAGTTATTAAGGCGTTGGACCTTAAAACGATATTGAATTTTAAGAAAACAACGGAGAGAATCACTTAAGGCATTGGATCTTGAAGCGATCTCGAGTAATGTGCAATTTTTGTGGAGAAAAAAAAAGGAAAATTGAGTGATTATTTGTTTGTGGAGAAAAGAGAGAATCTCAAGTATACTTTGTAAAGTCAAGCAAGTCGGAGACCCAACATGGAGGACACATAATGTAAAAAAAAAAATTTTGGGTTTGCGGTAGACTTTGCGAAGTCAAGCAAGTCGGAGACACATCATGACATTCACTAAATTTATCCACACATTTATTAAAACACCATCAAGTAAGTCGAAAACCCAGAATGGAGTGCACGAAATGTGAAAAAGATTTCGAGTTTGCAGTAAACTTTGCGAAGTCAAGCAAGTCGGAGATTCAACGTGACATTCGCTAAATTTCCCACACGTTTATTAAAACACCGCCAAACAAGTCGGAGATTCAACATGGAGTGCAAGAAATGTAAGTGTATACTAAAGAATACTAACATAGAATTTCAAAATAATTAACGTAATGTTAAGTAATCAATAGATGAGACATGCACAAATAAATTGAATGAGAATAGAAAGGGATAGAACAGAAGTGGAGAATACACTTAGTAATTAAGGGTGTGGGGTTAAAACATGGAAAAAATAAATAAGTGAAAGAATATTTATAATACATTATAAACTAACTAGACAATGCTAAATTAAAAAAAGAATAATAAAGCAAAATAAAAAAAAAGGTTGTTTAAATAACAACTTTTACTTCATTTGAGCTATGCTCGAAAGAAGTGCGAGTGTGCATGTAAATGGAGGTGTGACTAATGACATTTATTTTTTATGTATAATTATTTTTTGAAAAATAAAGGGTCAGATCCGAAATGAAAGAAAATATTGTATATGTGAAAAAATTGATGTTAATAGCAATTTTTTTCATTTTTTTCCTTCTTCTTTTTTGCTTTTTTATTATATATAAAAAGAAGATGGACAACAAATATTTATAAAAGAAAAATTCTAAGAATCTCACTAATGACCAAGGGTTCACTAACAAGTTGGAACGAATCAAGCAGGAGACTCGAAAAAAGAGAAGAAGGAAGGGAAGAAAGAGAAAAAAGAAATATATATATATATATATATATATATATATATAGAGAGAGAGAGAGAGAGAGAGAGAGAGAGAGAGAGAGAGAGAGAGAGAGAGAGAGAGAGAGAGAGAGAGAGAGAGAGAGAGAGAGAGAGAGAGAGAGAGAGAGAGAGAGAGAGAGAGAGAGAGAGAGAGAGAGAGAGAATGATAAAAATAATTATTGGCTACTTGCTTAAGAAACCTTAGTACATCCATTAAGATATAGGTCAAATCACTTAATAAGAACGTAGCCTAACTTACACTGGAACAGATCAATTTTTTTTAGAAAATAAACCATGTCAAAAATTTTATTCAGTTAAAAATGTTATGTTCTAAGTTATTTAAAAAATCTTTTAAACCTAGCAACTCAACCTATTTAAATAATAATCATAATAATAATAATAATAATAATAATAATATTACATTAGATCTTGCATTTATTTTGTCACTTTAAATTATTTACATAAAAAATCAATTTAAAGCTTATAATTAACTTTATTGAAAAGATAAATTTATATCTCATTTAAAATTTTTATTATATTTTAAATAAGTTATCCTAAATGTTATATTAAACATGGAAAACAAGTTTATATAGTATAAACAAGTTATATTCAACTATGATAAGGTCTAACATACATATTTTTAAGGTTTAATTAAATTTTTCATACTTGAAATATAGATCGTTTTTAGATTATTACCTAACATTTATTTTTTTTACCCAAGTATATGAAAAAATTTCAGTTTCATTTTACTATCTGTCGTTAATCATTTTTCGTTAAGTAATGACGTGACAGGGAAAATGTCACATCATCACGCCTTGTCATGAACACTTCATTGTCATGTCATTACTTTCAATGCCATGGCAATGACATGTCATTGATTGAGTGTGAATACATGACACTCCATTTACCACATCATGATTTAATGAAAGAGAATTAATGATAGATGGTAAAATGAAATTATTTTTTTTATGTAAGTATTTGATAAAAAATGATTTTTTAAGTATCAATCTGAAAATGACATATTTTTTCAAGTATAAAAAACTTATTTAAGCCAATCTGAAAAATTAATTTTTTAGTTAACAAATGATAAGAAGGAGTTTTATCAAAATAAATAATTTAATTTCAGATAAAATGATAAATGATAAATTTTATTAAAAATAAAAATAAAAATGGTAATCATTAATTTAAGTAATTTTAAAAGAAAATCTTATAAGTCAATAAGAAAAAATCATTTTTCAAATACTTTTATTTGATCAAATATTTGTAAACTTATAAAAAAAACTAAAAATTAATTAAAATAACTTGATGAACATATATGTAATTTACTTTTATATAGACTTTAAGAAACTTTATCCTATTTATTTTATTAATATAATTTCTCATTCAAAATAAGAAATACATTAAATTAATAAGATTTTTTTATTGGTAGGAATAAAAAAGTACTATTTGAAATTTTCAAATAACTCGCCTATTAATTTATCATGTTTAATCAACTGAATTAGATTAATAAGATAATATTAAAGGTACAATTAAATAGTTTAGATGTGTATATTTAATGTTTGAACAAATTTAAAAGAAAATCCAACAAGATCAAATTGTGAGATATATATTTTGGGTCTAGAGAATAGTGAAGGAAGAGTGAGGAAAGACATAACATGTTATATATGTACATTGGACATAAATCACAAAACACTAATTATATATGGTTTAAATAAGTTTTTCATGTCATATATTAAATAAATTTTTTATATCTGAAAAATAGGTCATTTTTAGATTACTACCTAAAAATTCATTTTTTGTCAAATACCTACTTATAAAAAATTTAGTTTCATTTTACTACTTGTCGTTTGTCGCCTTCTGTTAAGTGATGACGTAGTAGACGAAGTGTCATATCATCATGTTCAATTATTGACACGTCAGTGCTACATCATTGAAGATGATGAAATGATAATGGGGTGTTTGTGGTAAGGCTTGATAATGTGACATTCCGTTTGTTACGTTATCACTTAACAGAAGATGACTAACGACAAGTAGCAACATGAAACGATTTTTTTTTTTTTGGTACTTGGTTGAGAAAAATAAATGTTAGGTAATAATTTGAAAACGACCTATATTAAAAGTATGGAAAATTTAATTAAGTCTATTTTTAATATTAAATGATCACAAAGTAGATCCTTAAACATGTTTGTAGGTTAAATCAGATTTTTTTCATATATGACAAACCAACTCCTTAAGAAAGATCTTTTAACAGATAAATAAATCAGACTCAACCATATATTTTTAATTAAGGGTCAAACTCAAACCTATCAAAACTTAACCCGACACAATGCATTTCTACTCCTAATCATTAGTTTAATTTTATTCATTATTAGTGTTAAAAAAATTGCATTATCAAGTAGTTAAAAAATATTATAAATATATTTTTTAAAATAATTATTATAAAAGTAGTGCAACGAATAAGGGCAAAAATTAAGAAGGAAAGATTGAGTTCAAACTTCAGGCGAAAGAGAATTGCTGACTTGGATAAAGCTGTAGATTCCAGTTGAAAGGTTTGTCAACTTTGGTTGCCAAAGTCTATTAGCTTTGACTAGTTTCTCTTTACTTCACTCACTCCCTCAAAATTGCCCAAATTATTACAAGAAATAATGCCTCTAAGTCATTCATTCATTCATTTAAAGAAATAATTGGGCTGCCGACTTGATTGCCACAAGTAGCTAGCACAAGCCTCTTTGTTTGACTCCTTTTTACAGGCTGATAACCCACTAGCATACCCCGTTTGAGTAATTTGTCTTCTACTACTTCCAACAGTAATATATATTTACGTTATGTTAGAAAATTTTCAAAATATAATAGTTTAACAGTGCTTCATCTGATCTTCCAATCTGCTGTTGCCATTTTTCTTATCTTAGATATATCCCAACAAAAATGTCCCTAATTATCATGAAAAATAATTGTCGAAATTAATGTATGAATTTGCCATGATGTTATACTAAACGTGTCGTGATAAGTAAGCTACTTTAGGTATGTTTAGGTATAGTTGGTTGAGGAAAGTCTTAACCCGATTCATTATGATAAAATGAGGATCTGCTTAAGCTTTTTTTCACATTTGTACAGAGAGAGGTTTTCAAAATCCACAACAAAGACTATTATTCATCTACCAGCTGATCAAAGCAAAACGCATTATAATGCTGACCCAAACTTTCAAACAAATGGTCAAGCGCATGTGCAGTTTTTCGTTTGAAAAGTACCAAATCATAATACGCCAGACTATCATCAAATGAAGTGGAAGGAGAGAATGTTAGGCCTTGCCTCTTGTACTCTGAATTTCCTTTCAGTTTTATTTCTTGAGTATTTTTTTATAACCGAAAATCAATTTAGCACAAATTTCTTCTTCTAAATCTTCATCATAATTGCATACCATCAAACTTGAATTTGAGACACTTATTAAATTGAAATGATTTCACATCACATGCTTGCCAATAGCTTTATTTCTTGAGTAAAATCATTTATGTGAATCTCTAATAGCCACACTAATTGAATTTAATTAGTAACTTAGTAATTAATTTTATCAAATTAATTCTTCAAAGCCTTAATTTTAGCCTCGATCTCAAAGTTTGTTTTACTTATTATTCACCCACTTTTTTTAAAATACAAAAAAAGATTTAATTGGACTTTGTAATTGTGTTATTTTAATTTTTATATTTCAATTGTGTTAACCGGATCTCCAAGTATCATTGTGCGATTTTAATCTCTCAAGTATATATATATATATATATATATATATATATATATATATATATATATATATATATATATAATACTTAAAAGAGATCAAAAATAAGATTAAGCCCGTATGAAAGTTAAAACTTATTAAAGCAAGATGATGTAATATTTTTAAATTACTATTAAACTAAAATAAAAAATAAGTTGTCTTTCGTACTATAAAATAGTAAAATATAATATAAAATGAGAGAAATAAAATAGAGTACGTACATGCATCAACAATGAACAAGTTTTAGAAATTAAAAACAAAACTCTATGTACACAGAATATTATTAATCTTAAAATGGACATTAACAACACAACACATGTAGTATTAAATTTATCATTTATATTTTTGCTAATTATAAAAAAATATATAAAAAAAAATGAGGCCAGTGAGGCCCAACCCATGTATCAATGGATGCTAACTAATTAGATATAATAAACTACTAGTATATGTCTGATATTTTTATAGTGATCCTTGCTTATTTCCCATAGCTCTATTAATTGTTATGCCCGGTGGTCCGGTAATTAGGTCAAAGGATCGAACAGGTAGCTTCTAACTTTGGTTTTACAGTAGGTAACTGGATCAAGGTTGGATAAGTACGTCGAGCCTTGACCTTAAACCATTGTCGAATGGCGAATTGGGAGTATGCACGTCGAGATCTAGCTAGTAAATAATCTTAAATGATATAAACGTTGGATAATATATTCTTAATGCGTGTTTAACTACCTTATTCCAAAAAAGATAAAAATTGTCATAGCTTTTGATAAAAAAAAATAGTTATTTCTTAATTAAAAAAAAAAAAGGTTCCCGGCCGCCCAAAAGGTCCAAAACAATGCACTTAGTATTGTCCACGTCTCTTCAAGAAGGTCAGAACTCAGAAGTACTATACTCAAGCGTACGTGTGGATGCAAATTGCAATATATATGTATATGATATGATATGAACGTGACTTGTATGTATATCTTGGATTAATACGATTATAATTTTCATTTGTCAACTGAACTATATATGTCAACAGTAGAACCTCTTGTCTCGTGGCTCTTTTTAGAACTCGTATTTTTCAATTATGGCGAGGTTAAGACAAAACATTTCCCCGGCAACCATATATATGCAAGCATACAAAAAAGAATATGCAGTTGCCGACAACATATAGTTTCACACTGTACACGTGCCTTTATAGTTTCTTTTTGAGCTACTATTCACTATGACCCTTGTCATCATTAATTGGGGATCGATATTCGTCAACCCAATATGCAAGTCTATTTTTTCCTTCTACAATTTGTTAAAAAATAAAGAAATTTTTTCTCCAGTTTCAAAATGAGGTGCTAAGTGAATGATAAAAAAAAAAAAGAGAAGTGAAGTGTTAAAGAACACATTCTGTGAGAGATTCCTTCAAAAACTCTTTTATTAGTTAAAATTTATTTCAAATTATATTATTAAAATAAAGAATCATTAAATATGATATAAAATTTATTTTTTATTATTTTTAAAAAAATCTCAACCTACATGAATATGTGTTCAAAATAGTATAACAAAGAACATTTGCATTTGTCATACTTTGCACATGTTAATTATATATATTAATTTTAAAATAAAAGATAATATCGTATTTATATTATTAGAATTTTAGAAGATCATTATAAAATATTAATAATTACCAGTAACACATTACGTTAGATTATCAACAAGAATTTTAGGAATATTTGGATTTATAATGATTGATCAAACAAACGCAACGAAATATGAATCTGTAGGTAATCGGTGGCTTTATAGTTCTTCCTCAATCGAAATCTCTTTATTCCTTGATTAGACCTTCTTAACTCTTCAGAAGATGGAGAGAAGAGAAATTATATGTGATGACTCGATGCATTTGAGAGCATAGTCTTCTCATAGTATGTTAACCTAATAGTTCATATCATCTGATTTAATTGTCTAGCGAATTAACTTAATTTGATCACATAAAATAAAACTCACTGATGATAAATAACTAATATAATTGTCTTATAATATTAGTTCACATTAATTATTGAAATAGAAAATTTCAACATATATTCCTTCAATGAAATTCAAAATTTATTTTAACCCTTTATTTTTCTTCTGATGTTAAAATTGTAAACCCTAATTCTTTATAATTATATCGTCTAGCATCTTCAATTTCATAACTGTGTCAGTGTCATTGCAAGATCATTCTTGAATTTTACTAATCAACTTAAATTATTAAAAGTACAATTAATTAGTCATTAACATATTCATCTTTAAAAATAGTGTAAATAGTGAGTCCAAATATGGATACTTGGATACTTACACAATAGAGGATGAACATTATATTGAATGTGGATATAAGTTCGGGAGATAGGTATTTTTGGTTTTTACATACAGCTATGGGAACATACATTCTATTTCCGTATCGAAACCTGACCTTAATTCTAATATAATGACTTTCATGTGTGCTTATTGAAATATTACACTAGCATAATGAACTTTAAAAGAAAGAAAATTGTAAGATGTTACAGCATGTTTATGCTGCAGGTGATATTGGTTCCATAATGCATGCTTCACTTTCTTTCTTTCTTTGGTTTGTAGGCAGGGCCTCATTTTTTGTTATTTTTATTTTTATTTTTTATTTTTTTTGTATCAGGAGCTTTGAATTCCACCAACTTCAGCACACCTTATGCTGAGTTGGTCATTAATAAAAAAAAGAAGCACGATGAACTTAATTTATTCTAAAAGGTCAAAAATAAATAACCAGTGCTGTAACTGTTTTAGTGATGTTCACAAATTCAGCATAATGAACTGTTTCAGTATTATAAATATCAATGTTTTGAGCCAGTCAACTTTGAGATGAAAAACTATATGAATATACAATTGCTACCCGGCCCCATATATCATAGATATTTGTTCAGAACTAGCTAATAAAAAATATAGTGATGTTCTCAACCATGTAGCTCATGGCTGTAATTTTTATTTTCTTCTTCTTTTGAATAAGGTTTATGTAGCTACTTACCACGTTGAATACCGAAATACTTTAGGACTAAGGACAGTCAGACAAAGTAGGAGTACAAATGATCAAAGTTCAAAGTTATAAAAGCACTTTAGTTCAATGTCATACTGTTGTACAGCCAAATATATTAGGCAAACCCCCACGCTTTTATTTGACTATATTATAATCGTGTGAAAGAGACGTACACTTATACAGGTCGATGAGGAGAGCCACAAAATATTTAGAAAGAAAAAAAAATAATGGGCAAAGTAACATTATTTATTATTAATTATTTAATATAATTTGGGCTTTGGTGTTTTGTACTGTTATGTACAACTCAGTTCCCCACTCGTGCTAATATAAAAGAGCAACTATTCCTCGTGTGAGATTTGAATCCACTTGGTGTATATATAAACAAGAGTTTCAACATCCAAAACAACAGATAGTTTTTGGGTTTAGAAGTTGAAGGAGTAGTCTAAGTCATCAAAATGGGGAGAGCTCCATGCTGCGAGAAAATGGGGTTGAAGAGAGGGCCATGGACTCCAGAAGAAGATCAAATTCTCATCAATTATATCAACACTTATGACCATGCTAATTGGCGTGCATTGCCCAAACTAGCTGGTACGTGTGAAGGAGTATAATTAATTAACCCAATTCTGCTGAACTAATTACTTGAAGAAAATAACATATATAGGAATTCAATTATGGTACGTTTCATGAATTATAATTAAACAAAAGTTTCTATATATCTCTTTTTGATCAACAGGGCTGTTAAGGTGTGGAAAGAGTTGCAGACTCCGGTGGATAAATTATCTGAGACCGGACATCAAACGGGGCAACTTTACCAGAGAAGAAGAGGACACCATAATCAGTTTGCATGAAATGTTGGGAAACAGGTAATCAAACATTTTCCCTAGCTAGCTAGCATAACATTTCACATTATTTCGTTAAAGATAGATGATTTAGTCCAACTTAATGGAAAGAAATTAATCCTTAATGAAAGAGGTTAATTGAAAAGCCAAGACTCCACAAGGGATAGTCTCAATAATACATATAATTCCATATGTAGTACTCAGGCTCGAACAGTGAAGCAGATTAATTAAGATTCCCAGAATATCTTCATTTCTATATGTTGGGTCCTCTTCTATTCTGTTCCATGAAACTGATGGAGGAGATGCATGTGACTTCATAAACTTCAACTCTCGGTAGTATATACAAATTCATATCAAATTCTTTCTCGACAGCCTCGTGTTTTCTTTTATTATTATTTTAAAGAAAGTGAATAGTTTAGTTACTGCTCTTTTTTCAGATAATGGTTTCGGCCCATGAGCACTTTTGTTTTTTTTTTTCTTAGTTTTTAAGGCAAGCAAAATCATAATCAGTTGGATTATGTCGGTCTGCAAAGATTCTCTCTTTCGCTGCAACATTTTCACGTGCTTTTTTTAACATAACATTTAAGCACATCAATCAATATCCCACAACATTATTACTACTGTATCATTATTGTGACCTTGGAGCAGCAAGCCATGCCCTATTTTATTAATTAATTTGTGCACTAATCTTGTGATAATTACACAATTGCGTGCAGATGGTCGGCTATAGCGGCAAGGTTGCCAGGGAGAACAGACAACGAGATAAAAAACGTGTGGCACACCCACTTGAAGAAGAGGCTGCCACAAAATTATAAACAAAGCCACGACCAGAAAAAACGAAGCAAAAAACAACCAAAGTTAGATGTGGACGCCTCCAAATCAAACCAAGACGCCAAACTAGAACAACAACAAGAGCCCGTGAATAATAATTTTCCCTTTCATGCATCGAACTCAGAGGACATGATGCCACTATCTCCTCCACAATGTTCTAGCCACATGTCCTCCTCCTCCCTCACCACTAGTGACAACAACGGTAGCATTAACAATAACCATGACATGTCCTTAAATGTTAATGATGATATCGACACGCCGGAGAATAATCTTGCATTGGACGAGGATTTCTGGTCGGAAGTGTTGTCGTCTGATAATTCCGGTGAGACAACAAGCGGATTTCCGACCATTGACTATGATCATCAGTTTCTACCGATGTCTCCTCTAATGACCGAAGAAGGGGTCCTTATAGATGCTAGTTCGTCGAGTGTGTGCGACGACGGCATGGACTTTTGGTGCAATGTTTATGCCAGAGCTGAGGAATTTACGCAGTTATTGGAATTGTGATGTTAGTTAATGTTGCTCTTAATTAGTAGAGACCAAGTCCTTCATTCAACGGAAAACAAAAGATCATGTCATTGTTCTTCTATTGTTTGGACTTGAATTAATTTCCTAGATAGAAATTAATAAAGTGTGTCCATTACGACTGTTACTCGATGTGATTATAATAAAGTGTGTGTGTTCATTACTACTGTTACTCCACGTGATTATCTTTATATTACGTGAGAATAGGTCAGGGTTGGCCTATAAGGACCTACAACTTCTCTTATATAAAATCTGATCTGAATTGACTTATCTAATAAAAATGTTAGACTCGGATTTTAAAAAGTCTATTAAATTAAATAAATCAGATTTATGTTTATTAAAAAGCCTTATAAACATGATAGATCGGCCTATATATATATATACTTATATTATTTTTTTAGGTACCAATACATATGTGTCATTGCATTCAACAGAACACACTGTATGATTAATATTTTTTTTAAAACTATCAGACTTTGATTACACACTAGTGCTTTATAACTTTCATTCTTATAATCAAATAAAACTTTAATTACAATTTAAGTGGCGTAAGTCGTCATGTGCTGACTGCAGTTTCATTCTTTTTACCAATTTTAAGATATTCACTTCATTCCCTTTATATTCCTTAGTATTTTATTTTTATTTTCTTATTTTCCTATTCCATTTAATGTTTCCTTTTCCTATTAGGTTGTTTCTCTCTGTTGAAGTAAAATAGAGAACACAACTAAACAAATTACAGAGCAAACAAACATCGTATCCTTTTCACTTCAAGCTTTGATAGAGGTAAAACTTCAAAACCTTGTCATTTTTTCTTTCATCTCCTTATTCCTTTAACAAGTTTCATTATGATTCTTGATTTAGGCATGTTCACGTTGGTTTTTTTTTTTTTTTTTCACTTGGTGATATATGATTTCTATCAATAATTCCTTAAGTGCTTTGAACGGGTGGAGGAACAATAGCATCAAACATAAAATATTGTCTAAGATGGTTGCTGATATACTAGTTATTCCAATTTCAATTGTGGCATCAGAGTCCACATTTAGTGTTGGAGGTAGAGTAATTGATGAATTTTGCTCTAAATTAAACGAAGAATCTATTGAAGCTCTAATTTATGGTGGAGATTGATTTCGTCAAATATAATGTGAAGAAAAAATCAAAGGTTAATATTACTTATTATAATTTTTATAAGTAATATTTAATCATTTTTTAGCAACTTGTTCATTTATTTATGTAGTGTTTTTCAGTCCAATAACTAACATATATGTATTTTTCTTCTTATTTTGAAGGCTGAAAAAGGAGAGATACAAATCACATTGAAGTTTTGATTGTCTTGTCTGGTTAGAAAGCTTGCATGGTGTATTGAAATTCTCATGGTGATTGTGTATGACCTGGAGGAGCTAACTATGGAATGGAGATGTAGGTTTTATTTTTTGTTTGTAATAGTTAATATATTGGTTTGATAGACTTGGATGATGCTACCTCAAGTATGAAGTTCTCTTTTGTTTTGGATTATTTTATATCATTTGGTGATTTCAGTTTATATTATTAATATATTCGTAAGACTACCAACTAAATTAAAGTTATATTAAAAATTAAGCCAAATTATATATTAAAGTTATATTAAAAACAACTATCAAAGGAATATTAAAGGTTTAATGTGAAAAAGACTTTTAAAAGGACTATCAGGCCAGACTAGGTTTTTAAAAAGGTCAGATCGAGTCAAAATAAAAACCTTAGGCTATAGGCCAAACTCAGATCTAAGAAATTTATCTTAGGCTAGACTCAGACCTTTTAAAGCCTGATCTGTCTTATTCTCATCCCCAATCAAAAGCATCATTTGTAGCAAATATTTGTTTTCTAGAGTATATTTAACAAAATTAATTAAAAAGTTAGCTGGAAGCTGAAAATTTAATTGAAAGTTAAAAAATTAGTTAGTAAATGAAAGTTAAAAACTAGCTTATTAAATTAAATATTTGATAAAACTAATTGTTGAAATAACTAAAAATAATAATAAAATCATGATTTATTTTAAAAAATATAATAAAAAATGAATAAATATACAGAGGATAAAAGTGAAAAAATATATATAAAAAATTAAAAGTTATCATTTTAAAAAATATTACTTTAAGTATCATTTCAACGGAACATTTAAATGAATTTTTCAATTAGTAAAAAAAATTAAAAACTAATATATTATGAATGTTTAAATAGTCTTAGGTTCATTAAAAAATGAGACTCATACATTATCCAACTTTAGTTTCTTTTATGATGAGTTATATAAAAAAAATGTTTGATAAATAGTTATAATGCTATCCAACATTCACCTAACCCAAGAGGAAAAAAATATAAATATAATAAGATTTCTAAATAATAATAAGAAAGATAGAAATAAATGATAAATATTTATGAAATAATAAAGTATTTATGTATCATTTTTCTTATGTAAAATAGTTGTTTTTTAATGATTATATATTTTTTTTGAAATAGTTGTTTTTTAATGATTATATAATTTTTTTGTAAGATAATCCTACTTTGAGTAAAATTATTATATGTGATAAAACTTTTTTTTCTAGTAAATACATACCTATACCTAAATTCGAGATCCGTTATTCGACATCAATAGTAATGAAACTTTAAAATTTTCTGTATAACGGGTCTAACGTAACATATAAATGGTATAATTGGGAAACATTGATTGTATCCTTCTCCATTAATATGTAATTTTTTTTTATCAATACTGATGTGAAATAATACAATTTTCATCAAGTATATATAGAAACTTTCTGTATAGATATACATATAAATACTTTTTAATATTTACCATATATATTTATAATTTTCTCTCTCTTATCTCTTATTTCTGTGAGTGTCAAATAACATAACAGTATCGGTTAATAATTTTTTTCATCAGCATATTCAAATTTATACTCACCTATTCTCTTTTTCTATCCAGAACTTGTAGGCTGTAGCTTCTGTGTAATAATAATAAAAAAATTCAAACTCTTCATTTTCCCTTCTTTTTTTATTTTTCCGATTATAATCACGCCGCCCGCCATTTTTTTTAACATAGTTCATAATCATATGTTACGAAGATTTGGAGTTAGGATCTATCCGATTAAAAAACTCTGATAGGCTTATCATATATAAGAAGTAATGTTATTTTTTTGACAGCAGAAAAAAGTAATGTTATTAGACATATAAAAAGAGAATTAAAAGTGACAACAAAACGATCAATGGTCTTTATGTGTGCATTGTCTCACTTGTTAGTCTTTTATACCGATTAAGGCTGTGAGTAACATTAAAATCGCTTGTTTTGTTTTGATTTTTTTTTATTGGGTGAACTATTATTTTAATCGCGAAAAATATACTGTGCTATTATGTTAGTTATTGAAATTCAGAAAATTTAAAATAAGTTTATATAAATACAGTCAGTGAATAACATTCGTCCAAACTCTAAGAAAAAAAAACTTAAGTGATCAAAATAATAATGAGTGATTAAGTTTATTTGTTTTTATTTATTTATTTTAGAGACAAATATAACAACACATTACACTCTTATAGGCAAAAGACGTTTTTATAACTTGTTAAAACAGTACACTTTTTTATTTGATGTCAAAAACAGTACACTATTGCTTAACAAAAAGCCGAAAAGGTGCAATGCCAGATTTTTAATTTTTGTTCATCAATAGGGTGCAACGATATTTTTTTCACTTTTTTTTTTCCAGTGTTGCAAAGAAAAACAAATAACGAACAAAAACGCTGTCTACAATTAGCCCAAAGTCCACAATCTTTATAAAGCCCACACAAATGAGCTTTGAAGGCCACATGCCCAATCTGAACCTACTGACTCCACACACACTGAATGATCGTGCTGGGTCAAAGCCAAATGCAAGTTGAGTATGATCTTGCTGGTAGAATTATTAAGGGCCAGGAAAGATATGCATTCTAAATCTTTATAGTGCAGCATTTGCAACTTGCATGCGTTTTTTTTTAGTTTCAGTTTTAAGGATCTGCCTTATGGTTATTGCTCTTTTCCAAGATGATAGATTTAGTTGTTATTTATCTGATGTTTCCAACAGGAAGCAGCACTCCCCAGGAGTAACTATGAAGAAAAAGTTTACATTAACATCCACACGACTGTTTGGGCTTATACTGGAATGATAACCAATGGGGCTATAAGTGCTGCAAGCAGACAATTCGTAATAGCTATTGCACTGGTGCTGCTGGAATTTTTTGTTGGTGTCATTCTTTGTGTCTTATTGTACACCCTGTGGATTTAATCATATTTTTGTGCCAATAACTTTGTTGACCTAATTAATTACCAAGGTCTATATATATATATATATATATATATATATATATATATATATATATATATATATTTAATTATACTTGAATGTTGAAAGTACGGACCCTTGATATTAGTGTTACATGCCCCCTGACATTAGTTGTTTGGGCTTGAAGTGTGGACAAAAGCTCATTTTATTTTACATGCATGTGTTGTTTCGTATTTTTGTTTTTGTTCTGCATCACACAACCAGATGAAATTGCATAGAAGAATTAGATTCTAGATTCGGGTTTTGAGCTTTTGTAACCAATCAAACAGAATATTAGATCTGGTCTTAGAAGTTCATTCCACCTGGAGTTTATTATTCAATACATTGGTCATGTGAAGGGATTTTAATGAATTTGGGATGTTAGCATCATTTAGTTCCATGGATGTATATTGACATTGTTCTTGAACCACTTCATTTAGGCTTAGCCATATTGTTCTAATGATGTGTAGTATAGGGACTCTGATCTCTGTTACTCCAAACTATTTTTGTCGGAATTGCAAGTACATTTTAACTATATTGCCATGGGGGGCACCGGTTCTGTAAGGATTTCTAAGTATTGAAAAATCATGCACACATTTGATTTGAATAAGTAATTGTCTTTTCGTGCTTTGATTATAGGCACTGAGGTATTAGTTTTTTTAATCAGTTATCTTTCATGTCATAGTCGTAAATTAAGAAAATCAAAGCTTTAATTTGTTTCTACCAAAACTTTTAAATTTTAAAAGAAAAACCCTCAAATAACTTCTGCGTATCCTTAAAGCTTTTAAGTTCAAACTTGTTAAGTTAAAAAAAATGGGTTAAACATAGTTGTCTTAACTCTGTTTTCTAGCTTAAAGCAATGAGCATGGGACACATTTCAGCAAACACATTAGTATCTATCATGTCTTTACTCCTTAGCAACACAACTTTTTTGGAGGCAAGTTCTTTCGTGCCAATAACGGAAAGAGAGAAAAAAATCATATCAGAACTCATGATAATGCATAGTGTATTTTTGTCTTATAGAGTTTTAGAAATATTATTCACCTCTTTCTATTTTCTTTACTATCTCAATGAATGGGAAAATAACAAACAAAACAAGTTGATAGAGTATCCACACATACTAGTCATCAACAAGCTAAAAAGATGTATACTTGACAGTTATTACACTACAACTTTACTAAGATTCTGGACTTTAGCAACTATAGCATAGTGAAACATGTCTTGCTAAAAATTTCTTGCTATCATCTCTTGCTCCGCCATCTCTTGTCTGAATCTAGTGATGAACTCCTCTGCTCGTTCATCTATTCCTTGCATTTGAGGTGAAGCTAAAGCCAAAGATTCCCACATGCCATCTGATTCTGAAGTGCAAGATCCACCACCCTTTGTTGTTCCTTCTCCCCCAGAGAGCCTTTCAGTTCGTGGTTTTTGTGCTGTCTGTGGCTTCAAATGCCCCACCAAGTCACATGAAGGCTCTCTAAAGAGCTTGTCAATATACACAGGTGCAGGCTTCTTGTGGAACCCGAAGATGAAGCTTCTCACTGTGGCTAAGGCTAATCTTTTGCGACGAAAACGTTTGGTAGCAAGGAACTTAGGAGGGGCCTTGGTAACCTTTTTAGTGGTGGTTTTTGAATAATGCTTTCTGGGTTTCTTCATGGCTTTGGATTTGGACCTATGAAGTTTACCAAGGGTGGAAGTGATGCTCTTCCATGCCTTTTTAGCAGGTGGAAGACTTAGCCTTAGCTTTAGGCTTATGCAGGATTTCATTGATAGGAGAAGAGAGCAATGCTTCAAATAGAAGAGGAGGATATAGTAATAGGTGGGTTAAAAGTTAAAGTCAAGTTCAAATGGAAACTTGGGTCCTTTATAACATACATGGTAGCATGTGTTAGATTCTCTTTTTTCTGTGTCATGTTGTGGAATAGTATATTACTGCATTCATATTTGGTGGTTTTGCTGCGAGGGGTGGCGTAGTTATTAAGGGCTGAATATTGTTGACAATAAGAGCATAAAGCTGGAGTAGGTAAAGCCTGCCAAATTCTCCAGCACCAACAAACTACCTTGCTTAATTATTAAGCTGGCATCAACTTAAGTCTAGAATCTACCTCTTTTTTTTATTTTACTCGATAATTTGTTAATGGTTTACACTATTTGTTTAGTAAGAGACAAGAGTTAGTCTATTTCAGAAAACATGTGATAGGCGTAGTAATACATGAATCAGCTTTTTCTGTTAAATGAAACTGAGATATATTCTATGGTTGCGTGGAATATTTTCGAGTCCACACCACAATATGTACAGAATATAATTGTTGTGACACAGGGTTTGAGAAATTTGTATGAAGTTGTAATCAAGTTAAAAATCCACTCTAAAAAAAAAAGTTAAAAATCCCACGATATATTGCACCCTTTGTTCTAGCTACGGTTTTAATTTCCTTCCTCCCCCTCGTAATCATGTGATGTATTACTATGATAAAAGGCTAAAGTATTGATCTAAATGCGAATTTCATTTTTCTTTTTGTTAAATATATTAAAATGAATAGTAAAAAAAAGAGTTTTTAAAAATAAATTATAACTATATGATTATCAAAGGTAAAGTAGTGTTTGAAGATTGTAAATAAAAAATATTGTCAGTGACAGACTTGCATACAAATGAGCAAATCAATTAGGCGTAAAACAACTAAAGATTTAAGTAAGATTTAGTTTTGGATCCAGAATTAATTTCATAATCAACTAAAATATCAAAATTTATAAAAATATCTCACAATCTCACCAAAAAATCAAACATCTTAATTATAATTATAGTGATTAAAAAGAAACTAAAGCTTAAGTTTTGAACTTACTAATAAAGTAATAAAGATCATATATGTTAATAAAAAGATTTTTAAAAAAATACTTAAATTTCACTCATTGTTTAGTGGATCTAGAGGGTGGAAATGCATGTGATAAAATTACAAGTAAATATCTTGAATTTTTATATTTTATCCTATTTATTTTTATATATTTGAACGCATCGATTCTAAGTTTTTCATTCTTCTGGCATGTTTATTATTATTATTTTATTTAGCATTTTGATTTTAAAATTAGATTTTATATTTTCTCCATATATATGATATTAGATTTATGATTTTAAAATTTATATCTTTATCTTTATATGTGATAATAATAATTATTAATTTTAAAATAAATTAACTGACTCATTGTCATGAATATGCCGTTAATTAGTGCTTACTATTTTAAATAATTTGTTGGTAACTAATTTTTTTGAAAAAACATAATTCACTATAATAGTAATTTATATCTCTATTATTGTTGTATAACAATCATGTAAATAATCCATTCACTACCCACATCATCATCAATGAATATGATAGTATTATTATATTTAATTTTTTTTAATAAATTGTGTTTTTAATTCATCATAAATTTATTTGATATCAACACCTAATTTGAACAAATAAAAAATTAAAAAAAAAAGTGATTGTTCCCGTCAAATTTCTTAATGACATGACAAATAATTAGTATGCTAACTAGAGTATTACATCATCAATTAGCATTGTTAATCGATAAAAAAAAAGGATTAAAACTGTTAAAAAAAAAAGCATAGGACCGAAAATGTTTTAAAAATTCAATGACTAAAGGTGAAATTTGAAAAAAAAAATAATTACAGATATAGATATAATTAACTCTTCTTAGTTTTACAAAACTCACTTTAATATCTATCTTTTCAAAATGTCTCTCTGTTTAATTTTTTTCAGCAAAACATTTCCTTGAATTCTTAGTGTTAGTGGAAAACATAGTTAAAAAAGAGTAGAGTGAATGGCAGGTTGTAAGGTAGTACTAAATAAAGATTTTATAAAGTTAAACACTAAATTAATCCGGACCTAATCATAATCTCAAAAACAAGTGACGGTTTACTCAAGTTATTCTCTTTTTATAACATATTTTCTTAGAACTCTTTTTTTAATCTATTTTCTTCATGACCCTCATTTTGTCTGACATTTACATTTCCCTTTGTTTTCTTCGCATCTCTCTACTGCTATAAAACACGAACAGAAAGTACTGTTCATGAGGAATTTTTTTTAAAGAAATAGCATTTTCGTATATTATTTTTCTCTACTTTAATTCAATTTTATTTTTATTTTTTTATCAATTTTCGCTATTCATTTCTCTTCCAGATAAACCAAACTCTGCCTTCAAAGTTGGACACCGCAATTCGCAAATGTATACATATCACACAATAACCGAAAGCTAATCCACCCATCACTTTATAAATACATCAACAAGCATGGATACTACTGATAAGAACAAAGAAGATTAAAGACAAATTAAAAAGTATGGTGGCGAAGAACACAAATACAAAATCAGTACTAATTTAATTTCCTCCATTCCAAGGGTTCCCACCATATCAACAATCACCCTTTCCAATATTCCAAAATCACGTCACAATGTAGTGATTCGAGTCTATCCAAGAAAAAACGCACAAAAAGATCAATGTAAAAAAGGGTAAAGCGAGTGGGACTTACCCAATAACACAACTAAAACATTACTGGATCATCATCATGAGTATATACTATATAATATACCAATACTGCTATATATATATGATGACAAAGTTCTTGACTTGAGATTAGATTAGGATTTAGGAGCAAGCCTGATTAGCCAACAAGAAGTTATTGGCTTGAGAAGCAGCTTCAGCGTGTGAAACCAGCGCTTTTATGAGCAAAGTCTTAACCTGCCAAGGCTTGAAAGGGAAACCCTCTCTGGCATAAGAGTTAAGCAACGCTGCGGTTCCCTCTTTGACCAATCCTCCGAAAGGGTTACTCTCCTCGTCGTTCCTCGCAGTTGCTTCCAACAATGTCAGATCCGATCTGTACCGTTCGTACACTCTTGAACCGAACACGTTCGACACCGTCGATGTCTCCGGCACCATCCTCGGCCACGCCTCCCTCCTCCCGCTCCAAAACCTAACCACATCGATTAGAAATAATGTCAAAATAAAATATATAAATATGAGACAATTCTCACTCTATAAACCAACTTTATAGAGTAGAGTTAAGTCAACGACATCGTAAGAAACAGAAACATATGGTGACATCATTAACAAGGGAATAGAAGTATGTTTCTTACTGTGCCGTGCATCTGCCTCTGCTCCGAGTGTAGAGGAAGCCGGGTATACCATGTCTCTCTGCCTCTGCAACAAAGTGGGAAGATAAGGTTAGGAGGAGGAGGAGACAAAAGAGAAGCGTGGTGCACAGTGAAGCCATTCTTGTCTTCTTCTTCTTCTTCTAACTCTGCTGGTTTTTTCAGCTTGTTTGCTAAAGAAAATAAATTTATGTGGTGAGAGGGATCTGAGCACTCTGATATTTCTTCGGATTTGGTCTATGCTAGTTTGAACGTTACACTTGCACTGTGGATCTCTGCTTTCGAGGAACACGTGAGGTCGTTTCGAATTCGACAGTGGGATCAAGACAAAGTTACCCTTACTAGTTAGACTAAGCTTATTCTTCAAATAAATTTTAAATCTTCCGGTAATAAATTCTTTCATTTATTTAAAAACAAATGTTTAAGACATTAATAATCAGTTTTGTTTAAACTTACTTATTAAAATAAATAATCAGTTTTTGTTTTTAAAAAAATATTCATATAAAAAATATTTATTTCAAAATTATTTTTTTTAGTTTAAGCAAACTCGTCCTACATATATTTCTATAGAAAAGGGAAATTATCAACCGCCTGTGATAAAATATATATATATATATATATATATATATATATATATATATATATATATATATATATATTATTGTTCATTTCTCTATCTCTATTTTAATAAAAATATTTTTACTTATTCGTTTGATTAAATATTTAAAATAATATTAATATTGTTTCTGTAAGTTCTTGTGTTTTTACATATTTTAAGACAATATAGTAATAAAGTTAAAATAATTTTAATATAACTAAAATATAAAGTCAAATTTCTTAATCTAACAAACAAACAAAAAACGTTAAGACTAAGTCCAACCATGGCTTATTTTTTTGGAAAAATGACCTAAAAATATTTGAAGTTTATGGTGGCTGCCCACCCACATTCAAACCAAATGTACTCCTATCAGTTCGCTTTAAGATTGGGACTCCACCTAGATAAATACCGGTAATTGCCATTTGCATTATCTTTTTTATTTATACTTTTTTCTTTTCATTTTTTAAAAAATAACCTTTTTTCTTTCTTTCTAAAAGTACCCTTTTCCAAATAGATAGGTTGTAAATTAAGTGAAAACGGAGCGTTATGTACTTATATCAACGATGACTACATGACAAATGTGAAAATAACATCACTAGGGTTTACAATATTTTGTTGTCTCAGACTCAAGGTTTTTCTTATTTAAGTTTGGCATGTTTCAACAATGAGTCTCAAATGAGTCCAACATAATTTTTTTCTTTGACCATAATATATTTGACATTGTGCTGTAAATATAATTACAAGTTTTAAACTTTGAAGGAGCCAAACCCACCACAGAAGACTGCTAATTTACAAGACAAACAAGTAGCACTATCGGTATGAATTAACTAGAGATTATAGTTGGATAATCTGACAAGGCAATTGAAAGTCACCGAAAAATTAGAATTGTGTTGTATAGAGCCTTCAATTGTATCTGTCATCAAACTCCAAGCTTAAATAGGGGAGCAAAACTAGATATTGGGAAAGTAGAAAGAAGGTTAGAGGAATGCCTTATCCATGTCTATGTAATGATAAAACCACAATCAACACAACATATTAACTTAAGATCCCAATATGAAAACAAGAACCTGTAAAATGTCATACCATTTCTTAAGAACCGGATATAAAAAAATATGACTTCTCAATGTAATTTTTAAAATATACTATTGTTGAAATTTCTCTCAACTGCAATCCTGGCGTATAGTTGGTTGTCAAATCACCCTATTTATTCACTTCTGAAGGAAATAAGCATTTCACCTATTTGTCATGTGTGTGACAGAGGCCACACTGTTTGCGTTCATGCTCCAGTGTGGCACGTAAATGTCACTCTGTAAAACCAGACAATTAATTAACACCCTAACAAAAACTAATAATACCAAAGATGAATAAAAAAAATTCAATTTTCAAAGAATATATATTTGTGTGACCTTGTAAAGTTTAACCAATTGGGCGCTGAGACGGAGCAATTTGAGAACTGGGAGGGTTAAGCTGTTGATGGCGCGCAGTCGACCGGCTCTTGGGTTGAATATGTCTGCGTGTGAAGGGTCAGCGATATTCTCGTGTAGCTTCAAAGTGCACAAGCTTTCTTCCAACACATTACTACCTTCACCACGTTCCTTATATCTCTCTCGTGATTCTTCTTTTCCATCTTGTTGTCCTTTATGTTCATGCCACTCGCGGCGAAGGTAGTAATGTGTTCTAGTTTTCTCTTCGCATTCTCCACATCCCTCGTGTTCTCCTTTGAGGTGCTTGCGCTTTCTGATTTCTTTTTCTTCTACCACCTCTTCTTTCTTCTCGGGTCTTGGGTTTTTCTTCTACTTTGCTTCTCTAATTTCGTGTTCCAAGGGTGGCCTGATAATTCTAAGACCTCTTTCCACCTTTATGATTTGGTCCCCTGCATGTGACTGAAGCTTCTTTGTGATCCCCACCTTCACGTTGGATGCTTCTGCCAAGAAACGTGGATCGAAGCCACCGAACATGTTTCTATTGTTACCTTCTTCTTGCTTGCACCCACCACTACCAGGGTGCTCTTCTTTTGGGTTCCCAGGAAGATAACTCTGCAACATGCCACCAAATTAAACGAGTATAATAATAAAAAAAAGGTTTAATATGCATCACGAAATATATGATGACCATGTTAAGTTTGTTGGGTTTTTTTGGACTGGGTTTTTTTGGACTCCTTTCTAATATGGAGTAAAAGTCCAAAATGAGAAGAGAATATATTTCACTTATTTAAATTGAGAGGAGTTAGATTAAAAAGAGATATAGTGAGAGAAACTCTTTTAAAAAAGAAAAATAATTACAAATTATTAAGAGAGAAAGAATAAAATGAAAAATTATTGTGATGGGATCAAGAAAAACATTCTGATCGAAAAAAAGATATCTATAGAAAGATATTAGTGTTTGGTATTGTACTCTTTATATTTTAGAGTTTTATCTTCTTGTCTCTATTATTAATTGTGGGGTTTGTTTTGATTTGATTATTTGTAACATATTAGTATATTTATTGGAGGTTCTCTTGTATCTTTATTGATTATAATGAAATTATTTATTTGATCTGATTTTTATTCTTATATTGAGAAATTTTTCATGTTAAACAAATTATATTTCTATTTTTTTTTTATTTTATTCTTTATGTTTCTCACATATCCTTATAAGTTTAGAAGAATTTATTTATGTTTTTTATTAGTTGTTATAGAGTTTGTTGTTGTGTTGGTGTATTTCTGCGTTAAAGTTGACAATGAATTTCTTACTCTGGCAACTCGATCAAGCTGGTTTGCCGAATTGGCAGTGTGAAGGAGTTACAACAAGGGAAACATTTGCGTAGTTGTAGGTCCAGTAAGGAATTCCAGGTGGAACAGCGAATATGTCACCCTGCCTCAGGTAACGAACCTTCTGGTGGCGATCATGTTCCTGTTCCTGCTCATGCTCACTCTCCGGTTGTGGCTCTTCATAAGTCTCGTCACAACCAGGAATTACAATTCCCAACACTCCCTCTCCTATGGAAATAATTAAGTTGATGGATAAGAAGACTAATAAATTGATGAGGAGGAATGGATTGTGTTGTGTGCATATATATCAAGTTGTTGAACAACCTTGGAGTACGAAATGGAGTTCGGGGTAATTAACGTAGGATGGCAAGTGAAGGCATTGGGGTTGATAAAAGCAACGCCAGTGCAACATAGCTCATGTTGGGAATTGAGGGGAGTAATCAATCACATAAGGGAATCGCAAACACACACTTTAACCTAAAATCATAAACCTCATGTTGGTAAGTCTTTTTTCGGGTGTTTAATTTTTTCATTTTCACACTTGTATTTTAAGATATGATGCCACCTTGGGATTCGATGGGATTGTGAGGTTTCAGTGCATGGATGATATCGAGTTGGGACTGCTGCTTGAACTGGCATTGATCACGAGCTAAGCACCTGCACGTGAACAAGAGCAGAAAGCAGAGGAGCGCAGAATGCTTGAGCATACTGAACTGAACAGTAGTTGCGAGGGATATAGCTAGCAAAGGAGGAATTGCTACGTGCTGATTAATTTATAGATTAGAGAGACACGTCACTGGACCCTGCATGTATTCCAAACCCTGATTTCTTACCCCTTATCAACTTTATTGGCCTTGCGGTGCCTCTTCACAGAATCATCCAACAATCACCCAAATTCTTTTTCTGTTTCCTCATTCATAATTAATTTCTGCTACCTTAACCTGTGCTTTATCAAGACCAACGAAATTTAGATATCTTCTGAGCCCTACCTAGTACCTACTGTTTCTATGCTCTATATCTTGTAACTGTGCAAGATAATAGTGTATATTGTTCCTTTTTAATTGGTATTTTGAGCCTCTAGCGTATTTATCCTGGCCATCTCATTTAGCCTTAAAAAAAAATTTAATATGGTTTAGAAACATAAAGTGCATGTCGATCCCTTTATATTATAGGCTTAGACTCATTTTCCTAGTAGTAATTTATTTAGTTATAAAAAAAATAGCGTAACTCATAAATTTTTACATGTATAATTTCATTCTTGATAATAAAATATTTAATCATAAATTTCATCACTTTAAAATTAAATTTAATTAAAATTAATTTTATTAATATTCATTCCAAACATGTACATGTAAATTTTAGATATCTATTATTTGATTTATTTTTCCTTTTTTAAGATTGTGTACGTACATTAATTGTTGGATAGAATCGAGTTTCACATACATGCATTCATGTCTATCTAAACTAAGTAGGAATGTAGGTACTGAATAAAGACAGCTGTTGTTAAATGAATAGATATGTCGTGTCTCCATTCTTCCGAGTGAATGCCCATAAGATCCAAATTACTTAAACCTTTGTTTGGGCAGGTGGCTGTGAACTATAGTCCATCAAATATGCTATTCAACACTCAGGAAGTGAAAAAGAAAAAAAATATAGATGTAATAAATTTTATAATGTAATATTAAAATAAAAATAAAAATAAATATAAAATGCTAAACATTTTTAAAAAATACAAAATGTTAATGCGATATTTAACATAGATTAATATTTTCAGTGGCTCAATTTCTTTTTTATCTGTATCTCTTCTCTTGAACTTGAGATCTATATTTTGCTGCAGACGATGACATGGAGCCCGAAGAAAAGTACCACAAGCAATTACGTATACAAACGCATATGAAACCGATTAATTAAGGTTCTTACAAATAAATTAGAGCAAATAGTCTGGGACACTTTGTTTTTCATGAACTCATATATATATATATATATATATATATATATATATCAAAAGCACAAATTTTCTTTTAAGTTTACATACTCATATGTAAAATTGAGCTTAAGTGAAAAGAAAAAACAAACGATATATAGTTATTGAGGATCAAATTTGTGTTATGTCACAAAATTCTACAATAAAAACCACTTATTTATCTATCTGTATCTATTATACAAATATTTTGCGTTTCTATTTATGAATTTATTTATCAATATCTGCAGGTATAATTGCATTTTACGAAGACTTATTTACAAGAAAATAAATGTATACACTATTTATATTACACTATTGTTATACTATTTTTTAAAATAATATAATAACACATTTTAATTAAAACACATATTTTACTTTTACCTTTTTTAAATTAAAAAAAAATGATAACTATATTTGTAAAATCAGAAAAATGTAAAAATAATGGAAATATTTAATGTAAAAAATATTGATTTCCTTATGGAAAAATTAAAATCGACTAATTGGCATGAATAATAATTATTATTATTATTATTATATATATATATATATATGATAACAATATTATTAATATTGTTATATGTATCTAAAAAAAAAAAGAAAAAACTCTCTTTCTTGGGGGTGTGACACTTTCAATTTTAGTCTTTCATGCTCATCATGTCCTGCAATCGCTTCCCAAAGATATCATCGGTCAAGCTACTATCTCTTAGACCAATTGTTATCAACAATATTTCCTTATTTTGTTCTGCAAGAAGGATAGAAAAGAATAAAAAGAAAAGAAAAGAGATTGGACAGAAAATTTATTGGAATTTCTTCTTTTATTTATGCTTTTCCCGCATAGGTACTTGAGTGACTCATTACACAAGGGTACATAGTTACTATACCCGTTATTCTACACTTAACAAAGGGCATCTAAGCCTTTGTTTCTTTTATTCATTCTTATTTACTGCTACCAGCACTAGCTAGAGCCCAAAAGGACAAAAGTGTGGTAGCACATGCAAAAAGGGCTCTCTAAGCCACAGCTCTCCTCTGAGACTCCTGAGGTGGAACCAGGAAGCTGAAAGGGTTGTTGTTCTTCACCTGCCTGGCCTGCTGGCTCTTTAGGTTAAAAGTGTGCTGAATCACTTCCTCTGGCAATGCGTTCAACAATGAGTTTGCCCCTGCAAGGTTTCCGATCGAGGGTCTATCATTGGTCTTGAATGACACATACTCAAAGTTATCGCTCTGGGATTTTGCAGCCACCGCAAAGTTTTGTGGAACGATCAGCACCCCTCCCTCTTGCAGCTCTCCATCAAACACTCTCTCACCATTGCAATTCACCACTTGTACCAATGCCCGCCCATTCAATGCGTATATTATGCTGTTCGCGTTCAGGGTGTAGTGTGGCACGAACATAGCATTCTGCACCATACATCAATATCCATGCAAGTGTACGTTAATCACAACATGTTATTCATCCAATATTTTTATAATATTATTATTTTCCTTTTATCTTTTCATCATGATATTAATTAATTATCTCACTATCTTATACCTTTTCTTCCTAATCCTATGGAAATTATTATCAGGTATTTTATCACATGTCAATATATAGTCTCATAGAAAAATATGTTTTTGTGAATCAGAATATTTTTGGCACAAAAATATTTTTCTTTTTTTTTAATCAAAGTATTTTTTGGTTAAAAGTCAAAAACAAATTTTTCAAGGTTGAAAAAAATTTCATACTCATGAGTCATATATCTAAAGGACAAAATTATCTACTAATTGTATCACATGTAACAAAAATTAATAACACATGCATAATTACATCTCATGCAGAGATTAATTAGATTAGTAAAATCGACACAAGAAACTGTGACTACTTAATAACTTCGGGCATTTCTATATATAAAAAAAAAGCACATGAATAATGCATATGCAAGTGCTAAGATAACTTTGTCGTCACACATTTTAATTACTATATATAACTATTACCATTTTTTAACATTTGTTGAGCTTAATTTATAACATGTATGATGTACGTACCTTGCGGAGTGATCCATACTGGGCACTGAGTTTGAGAAGCCAGAGGGCTGGGAAGTCAAGGCTGGTGGCGGTTGTGATGCTACCAGCTTGAGGGTTGTAGATGTCAGGTGATGAATTCTGACCAATGTTTTGGCGAAGTCTCATTGTGCAAATGGTCTCATCAATGCCATTTCTGCTCCTTTTGCTTTGGCGTTGGCAACCTTTGTCTGTCTCCACGCACTGTGGCTGCTCTTCCTCATCATCATCATCTTCTTCTTGCTGTGGCTTCCTCATGGCTGGAGCTGTGACTCTTAGACCTCCTTTCACTGTCACAATGGCTCCACTATCCTCCTCTTCGTTCTCACCTTGTAGGTTTCTCACTATCTGCATGTTCACGCCGAACGCTTCTTTCAAGAATTCAGGGGCGAAGCCACTCAATATGTTGCTTCCTTCGTTTTCTTCTTCTTGTTGCTTTCCTTTCTGGCTTTGGGAACCTCCTTGCTGCTGCTGCTGATATTTTAGAAACTCTTGCTCTTGGTTCCCAGCAAGATAGAATCTCTGCCAAGAATTGTCAAAACAAATAGTTGTCAATCCGTAACCAGCTAGTATTAGAACTTAAGAATTCTAATCTTAACGTTACAATGTAGTCCAGTTTCCTTTTTTTATCAGCTACAATATTGTCCATGTATTTCAAGACAAGAACCAAATTGGATAAAAAAACACAACTATAAGGATCCAATTGGCATATTTTAATCTATAGGTACTAAATTAGAAAGTGCAACTCCACGAACTAAAATGATATTTAAACCTTTAAAGAATTATAATATCTAATATTGCTATGTGGCTCACCCTAGGCATCTGGTCGAGCTGGTTCTCCAAGCTGTTGGTGTCAATAATAGAAACGGCAACAACAGGAGTGTCTTCATTGTTGTACATCCACCATGCAACACCAGTAGGCACTGCGATCAAATCACCCTCTCTGAAGCGATGTACCTTTTGGTGACGGTCTTGGGGCCTCTGGCTTCGTCCTCGTTGCTGAGATTCTTGCGGCTCTTGATAAGTGCTAGGACAACCCGGGAATATCATGCCAAAAATACCATTACCTATTCATATATATTACACAACAACACAAAGAAAAAAAAAACATTAGCATAACCATTTTCTTTTCAAAATGCATGGTTTCACAAAACTGAGAAATTGAAACAAGTTATTATTAATTTGAATATATAAGATAGGTTGGACGGTTAAGAAGAAAAACAAAAGCCACAGTTTCAATCAATTTTACTAACAAAAACTAACCATTAACATCTGATAAAAAAAAAATTAAACAAGATTATGGACCTTGTTGTATGTAGATTTCCTGGGGACCGTTGGTGTAGGAAGGTCTACGAAGGGCATTGCGGTTAAGGGTGCAGCGAGAGAGGGCAACACCGGCACACTGGAATGGCTTGTTGTTAGGGTTCCAGGTCTCAATGAACCCACCTTCCGACTCTATACGGTTATCCGGTTTGAGGGCATTCAGCTTTTGGATCTGGCACTCATTTTGCTGTGCCTGCTCTCTCAGAGCGAAGCAGCCACTGAAAAGAAGGAAACAAAGGGAAAGAACAAGCTTGGCCATGGTGATGAGTGTTCAAAGACAATGGAGAGAATGTTTGTGTTGTGAAGCGGAGAACCTGAGGCGTGGTTATTTATAGGGAAGAGAGGAAGGTGGGTGAGGGACACGTCACAGGAGTGGGGTGCTGAGCTTGAGACATTCTTCAGTATGCATGGCTATGGAAGCCTTGTGTGTTACACCTCATTAAGTTCATGGGTGTGAGGTGGCTTCGACAGTTCGACATCAACATTATGTGACAAATACCAAGTGTGTTTGTATTGCATGCAATTGCCAGAAAACGGTGGTGGAGAGGGGGACCATGGTTTCATTTCATGTTCGCGGGTTTATGACATATGAAATTATATGAATACACCGTGTGACAATGATGGGATCCTCAAAGTGAGAAGAAGGGCCGTCCAAAAATGACCTCACTCTAGGGATAGAGAAATTATTAGGTGTTATGAAATTATCACTATTCATGGTTTTGACAGATCTTTATGTGATACTAGTTACTCAATTTTTTTTAATTTAATTAGGAAATAATTAATCATACTTTAATTTACATATCATAAAGATTAGTGGAGAATAATTTGTACTGTATATATAATAATTTCTTGGATAGAGAAATTATATATTAGGGACATTTTGTTTTTTGGATTATCCTCGTTTTGATTGTCAATATAAAAAAAAAGTAAGCGAAAATAAGAAGAAAATGACTAAGTTTTAAACAATTATATTAGTTAAACAAAAATACTTATATGTTTTAGGTCTATAATAAATATGATTAATTTTATTTTGAGTTCTAATTTTAATTTTTTTTTCTTTGTATTGGATTCTTATATCTTAAAAAATTTATTTTGACTCTTTATCATAGGTAGGTTAGTAATGACATATCAATCAATTAACAAATTACAAAGTCAGAGTTTAAAAACTGTGGGTATTTCTGATAGAAAATAATCTGGATTGTCTCTAACTCATTAGCCTCTCGATTTTGTCAGGTTCGGGCTTAGTGAATGCAACGGATTCTTGGGTGTGTTCCAATCTGCGTTGTGGCTTGGTTTCTTTTGCGGCCTCAAACACTTTCTTCTTCTCCGGAGGAAGTTTTTTAAACCCTCATCCGAATAAAGTAACCCCATGTAAGCAATTTTTAAACCCGTATAGTCCGAATAAACAATTTGAAACCGCCCGATTGTGTCTTTTTATTTATTCCTTTAGTGTGGGTTTGGTTCGAGCTTCTCTCGGGTTTATGCTCAGCCCTAGCTACTACCATTATTCATTTAAAAAATAAGTTACAATTTGTGACAGTTTGAAAGCTGTCAGAATCAATTAAAACAAAAAAAATTAAAAAATTAAATGTATTTTGATCCTCCTATTTTATCAAATCCATAAATTTGGTTTTTTAGTTTTAAGATTTTAAAATTGAGACCGTTAATTCCTCTCTTTTCTAAAATCAGGAAATTAAATTTTTCTGTCAAATTAGTTGTGTTGACCAAATGTTGACTGTTAAAATTTTCTTTCTTCTTTTTCCTTTTGCTTTCACATAAACCTCAGTCTTATTTGTTCAAGGAATTATGCACATTTTGTGCCCACTGTCCATGGCTGCCAAAAGTTTCTTGGTTATTCGAGTCAATTAATGCAACAATCTGGATAGATTAATTGTAGTTCTATGCAATGATTAAGAACTATCAAAGCATTAAGAACTTGTAGCTCCTCACACACGAGAAATAAGAAATGGACAAGAATGAGAATGAGGACTCGAGCCTAAAATTTAAGGCCATGGACACCAAATATACGGGAATGATTGCACATTTTGCAGGAAATAAGTAGTGAGCCACAAACATAATTCCATTTATTCAAAGAATAGTTAAGTTATCATCTTTATATATTTTAAACACTTAAATTAGCACCTTTACATTAAAAGAACGCACACTAATATTATTAAAAAAAGTATTCATCATTTTGTAGGCCAACTTAAAATATAATATATTATATATATATATATATATATATATATATATATATATATATATATATATATATATATAATATTAAAATACTTAATGTTTCTCACCTTTTTTATGTTTGTTATCATATAAAAAAACATAGATGAATTTTAAAAAGTAAATTATTTACCATCAATTTATATATTTGTTAAGCTACACATATTTTTTTATTAGAGTTCTTTTTTTGTGTGTGTAAAAATATATGTGATGTCCTGTCATTCTATGTTTTACACATTAGCTATGCGAGAGTGTCTGTGCTCATATTGTGTCTGATGTCCATGTCGAATTTCAAGCTTCAAAATATCAACTAACTAACTTGTGAGTCAAATTACCGATTGGGGGTAATTTTTTTTAAAATTTATCATTTGAGGATAGATTTTAAATTAATATTCGTTTAAGGTTTATGAATTGAAAGTCATGAAAATGAAATTAATATTTCTTGAAACCAATATCTATTTAGTGTGGACAATGGACATCAAGACATCATATGCAACACCATCCTTGACTCTGTTGAAAATTAAAATCCCAGAAAAACACATTTTTTAGCTCCCATGTTAAATTTGGAGCGATGTTTTATGTTTGAAGACACAAAGCACAATGGTCCAAATACTCTCGAACTTTCCAAGTTGGGTTGAGCTCCAAGTCATGAAGAACCTGATAAGACGTCTTCATTCTTAAAGTTAATCTTCAACTATTGGGTCTGCAATACTTTCAATTTTAGTCTTCTACATCATGTCCTGTCCTGCCAACACTTCCTAAAGATATCATCGATCAAGCTAACTATCATTGGACCAATCGTTATTGTTTGCCTTTTGTTTTGCAAGAAGCTCAGAAGAAAGAAAAAAAAAAGAGAGAGAGAGAGAGACAAAAGAAGATTTGACAGAAAACTCATTGGAATTTCTCCTTTTATTCCCGCAAAAGTTTCGTGACTCATTATAGAGAGTACTTACATTATTATTTTACAGTGAACAAAAGGCAAGCTAAAGCCTTTGTTTTCTTATTCATTATTATTATTATTATTTATTGGTTGCTAGCACTATTGCCAAAAAGACAAAAGTGGGGTAGCACATACAAAAAGGGCTCTAAGCCACAGCTCTCTTCTGAGACTCCTGAGGTGGAACCAGGAACTTGAAAGGGTTGTTGTTCTTTATCTGCCTGGCCTGCTGGCTTTTTAGGTTGAAAGTGTGCTGAATCACTTCCTCTGGTAATGCGTTCAACAATGAGTTTGCCCCTGCAAGAGTGCCGATCATGGGTGTATCATTGGTCTTGAATGACACATACTCGAAGTTGTCACTCTGTGATCTTGCAGCCACCACAAAGTTTTGTGGCACGATCAGCACCCGTCCCTCTTGCAGCTCTCCATCAAACACTCTCTCACCGTTGCAATTCACCACTTGTATCAATGCCCGTCCATTCAATGCGTATATTATGCTGTTCGCGTTCAGGTTGTAGTGTGGCACGAACATTGCATTCTGCATCGTACATCAATGCATGCAAGAGTCACAACAAATTCATCCAATATTTTTATAATAATACTATTTTTTGTTTTGCTTTTTTCATCAATCTTTTCTTTTTTTTTCTCTCTATTTCTATATATAAAGACAGAAAAGATAGAATCCATGCAAGTGTTAAGATAACTCCGTCACACATTTTATAGTGTATCTAAGATTATTATTAATCAATAAATCATTAGTCTAAGTATAAATAATGTAATTAAGATGAAAGACTCCATTAAAAGTGATCAAACAAATTTTCTAAAAAAATTAATTATCAATAAAATTAATAAATATTTGGCAACAAATATTAGTTTAATGTATAAATGTATGTTGATCTTTGATGAATGATGTACGTACCTTGCGGAGAGATCCAAACTCAGCACTGAGTCTGAGCCACGAGAGGGCTGGGAAGTCAAGGCTGGTGGCGGTTGTGACGCTACCGGCTTGAGGGTTGTAGATGTCAGGTGATGAAGTCTGGCCAATGTTGTGGCGAAGTCTCATGGTGCATATGGTCTCGTCAATGCCATTTCTTCTGCTTTTGCTTTGGCTTCCTCGGGGGCGTTGGCAGTGTTTGTCTTTACCCTTGCACTGTGGCTTCTCATCCTCTTCTTCTTCTTCCTCTTCCTGGGGTCTTTGTTGCTGCTCGTCCGTGGGTGGTTTTATCACGCTCAGACCTCCTTTCACTGTCACAATGGCTCCCTTGTCTTCCCCTTCGTTCTCTCCTTGTAGGTTTTTCGCTATCTGCTTGTCCACGCTGAATGCATGTTCCAAGAATTCCAGGGTGAAGCCACTCAATATGCTGCCTCCTTCGTTTTCTTCTTCTTGCTGATGCTTTCCTTTCTGGCTTTGATGACCTCCTTGCTCTTGCTGATATTTTAGAAACTCTTGCTCTTGGTTCCCAGCAAGATAGAATCTCTGCCAAGAATTGTCAAAACAAATAGTTGTCAATCTGTAACCAGCTAGTATTAGAACTTAAGAATTCTAATCTTAACGTTACAATGTAGTCCAGTTTCCTTTTTTTATCAGCTACAATATTGTCCATTTATTTCAAGACAAGAACCAAATTGGATAAAAAAACACAACTATAAGGATTCAATTGGCATATTTTAATCTATAGGTACTAAATTAGAAAGTGCAACTCCACGAACTAAAATGATATTTAAACCTTTAAAGAATTATAATATCTAATATTGCTATGTGGCTCACCCTAGGCATCTGGTCGAGCTGGTTCTCCAAGCTGTTGGTGTCAATAATAGAAACGGCAACAACAGGAGTGTCTTCATTGTTGTACATCCACCATGCAACACCAGTAGGCACTGCGATCAAATCACCCTCTCTGAAGTTATAGATCTTCTGGTGACGGTCTTGTGGTCTGCTGCTTTGTCCTCTTTGTTGAGGTTGTTGAGGCTCTTCAAATGTGCTAGGACAACCCGGGTATATCATGCCAAAAATACCCTTACCTATTCATATTACAAAACAACAAACAAACAAAAATTAGGAACCCAACATTATCAATGATATGATTATGTTACGTCATATGGAAGAAATCAAAACAAAAATTTTAATATATAAAAACTCAAAACAAAAAAAATTATTAAAAATCTAAAATAAAATTCCCTCATTTATCAAACCCTTAAACATATTTAAGTCTATTATATATTTATATGTGAAGTTTGGACAAGATGGACCTTGTTGGATGTAGATTTCCTGGGGACCGTTGGTGTAGGAAGGTCTACGAAGGGCGTTGCGGTTGAGGGTGCAGCGAGAGAGGGCAACACCGGCACACTGGAATGGCTTGTTGTTAGGGTTCCATGTCTCAATGAGCCCTCCTTCTGACTCTATACGGTTATCCGGTTTGAGGGCATTGAGTTTTTGGATCTGGCACTCGTTTTGCTGAGGCTGCTCTCTGGAACTGAAAGCGAAGCAGCAGCCACTGAAAAGCAGAAAACAAAGGGAAAAAACTAGCTTGGCCATGGTGATGACTGATGAGTGTTTAAGGACCAATGGAGAGAATGTTTGAGTTGTGAAGCGGAGAACCTGAGGCGTGGTTATTTATAGGGAAGAGAGGAAGGTGAATGAGGGACACGTCACAGAAGTAGGGTGCTGAGCTTGAGACATTCTTCAGTATGCATGGCTATGGAAGCCTTGGGTGCTACACCTCATGAAGTTCATGGTGTGAGGTGGCTTCGGCATCTCAATTAAGTGACAAAGAGAAAGGTGTTTCAGTGTTTCTATTGCAAATGGCAGAAACTCGTGATGACGAGGGGACCATGCATGGTTTCATTTCTTTTCTTCCTGGATTCTTTCTTTCCTTTTATATATGCAGGTTCATAATTTAAAAATTAGACTCGCTTTCAATTTCTTAATTTCTCATTTTCCTCTTATATTACTGTACTAATGTTAACCACGTACACTTATTTTTTTTTTAGTTTAATTTTGATAGATTGTGTTGATTTAAACATATTAATATTTTCAACCAAATAAAAATCATTTTAGTAGATACGGCTTTTTAAATAATTATTAAAAATATTAACTATTTATCCTAAATGGCACATTTTAATTAAAAAAAATCCGGTGTTGTAAGTGTTTTATTAATTTGTTTTGGCATTATTAAAGCAACTTTTTTTTTATTTGTTGGCATTTTGAGTACGTACTTAGGCTACCTCCTATATGAAAGTGATTGAGTTGTTTTTGCTTATTAAATGCCATGCTTAATAAGAACCTTTTATGAAAGTTTGTGGTTATTTTGATTAAATTATATCACAATAATATTTATAAAACAGATAAAAGTTAATGTCGATGAATGTAAGAGTGTCAAGTTACTTGTGGAGTCTATTTAATAAAATTTTAAAGTTGTTGGTTTTGGTGATAAAAGTTACATAATGTAAAAGGTAAGAAATAAGTTATATATATAAAGGGTGAGACTACTTAAGATGTGAAAAAGGTTGAGAGAAAAAAAATAGATGTTGAGTTGGAAAAGCTCATGATTTACTTCTTTGAAAATAGAAAAATATATAAATAATTATAATCGGATTGATGATTATTTAAATAAAATCTAAAAATTGTGTTTGTGTTTTATAAGAGAGAATTCAAATCCTCAAAGTACTTATAAGCATACAGCTACTTTTTCTTTCCTGTCAATACTTTTTTTTTCTATTCTTCTGTTTTTTAGTTCTTATATATTAGTTTCTTCTCTCTATAAAATAAGGTGGAACTAGATTGATGTTTTTTCTAAATCCCTAAACTTTTTTTCTTTCCTATTTTGACGAGGTTTGTAATTTTTGAATAATTTCCTTGTTACCATTTTATTTAAAGTTTTTGGCTGACATTTTTCCTTTTAAAACTTGAAGCTTGTGTTGTTGAACCACTTTTAAAAAGAAGAAAAATTAATTACAGGTTTTAAGTGTTGTTTGTATTGTTCTCCAATTAAAATTGGAGTTTAATTTAATCTACATATTTTTTTTTAGTACAAATCTTGAGATAAATTTCAATTCTAATAACAGAACATGACAAACAGCATGTTAAGAACTATATTTAAATTTTGTCCAATCAAAAAACCCTTTTCTTGCTTAATGATGGAGCTATATATTGTTCTACATATTTCAAGTTTCTTATTCCATTATAGTACTACATTGTTTATTGAGAGAAGAAATATATAGCACTATATATATTGTTAACTAATTATGAGCTAAATTTTAAAAAGTGTAGAATATATAACTTGTAGTCACCCTTGCGTGGTTCAATCTTCATCACTCCATGCTCTGCAACTTGAATCAAGAAACTGGTGATTGGTGAATGTTCATCACTCTAAGCCCAATCTGACAAACCTAGCTACGTGATAAACTCACTCCAGCACGTGCTAAGGGAAGGAAGGTACTATCCACATTTGCAAGGTAACCTCTAATGTGGACCCTGCAACTGAGTTTTGTACATTTAGGACTCGCAGAGCCGGGGTACTTGGTCAGATAAAATGTGAGAGTAGTTCTCCAACAGCTGCACAAAGTAAATTATTGCTTGCTATGCAACTTGTAGATTTACTTGCTATGCAACTTGTAGATACAATGCAGTAATATTACGATAAGAACAAGGCCAAAATGACAAATAATACTCCAATCAGTTAATAATGTGAAGAACGTTACCTTTTTCAGAGTCCAATGCATCATCAATATCACCAACCAACACAGATGCAGATCCCACATGAGCATGGCTGCATGGCTCCTGCATGCATCATACCACCTGTCACTTAGAATGCAGCATCGTGACAGTTGAACCCACCGTTACCCATGCAACTACTTGGATAGCAAACAAAATTAATTCTACCTTATAAAATCATGGTCAAACAATGAAAAAGTAGAAGCAATCATTTGTTGCTTCACCTTCACCATGAATATATTCAAAACACCCTATTAATTCCCCCTTGACCATTATTCCCAACGGATTCAGTTATGTGTAGGAGTTAGCTTGTAAGTTGTAACTAGAAATGTACGTGTAAACCATCTTGTATATATGCCATACCAGTACTGATTTCAACTGACTGAATGAATATACAACTTTTCTCTCCAAATTTGTTAATCATATTCACCTAATATGAGAAGAGGAGAGGGCTTGTGAGGAGCCCCATTCAGAACTTGCACACGTAACTCCTAGTTGAAATTTTAAAGTGAAAATGCTATCCAATGAGAGAGTTTTATATGTTCTTTTATTGAATGCAAATAATATCTGAAGATGAATGGGATCCTTCACTATAATTGTACATCAATCTGTATTGAAAACATGGAAACAACACACAATAAACTAATAAAGTGTCCAAAATGCACAACTACTGTGTCAAAGTATGCTAAACTCTGTATCTATCCCATCAATATTTTAAACCTATATTTCAGCTTTGCAACATCATAATAGCAATTCAAATTTCCTCCCCTAAACACAATTTTCATTTTCATCACACTCAGAAGGTCTTCACCAAAAAAGGACTCTGCTTCTACATTCATTTGTCAATATATACAAGAAATTCTTACGTGCTTCCAAAGCTAGAATTTTCTCTTGATTTATACTATTGAATGTGTATCACATCAACAAGGTGGCCATCACTATCTGAGTCAAATGCATTAGTAGTGCTATATCTGATGTGGTACACGTTTATATTAGAAATACAGAGTAAGCGATTTTCCTGGCACTTGTAGCACCTGAGAATTTCTCTAGTCAAAATAAGAGCAAACTGGATATAACTGATTTTTCTTCAGATCCAGCCTTTCCCTATTTAAATTGTTCATGGTTTCTCTTGAGCTCATCAGAGCTAGAAATCAGATTTTTGGATGCAATGGATTTCATCACCCAATAACAACATAAAATTGATCAATTAAACCATTATAAGAGCCATGATTCTTGAATTTCTGATACGAAACGCTACACTACATACTACTGCTAAGGAACTAAGAAGGAAACTAATGGAGATAATTGTTCTGATTGATTCTTCATTCCACTTTATTTACATATTTATACTAATATGCTAATAGAATGCAATTTGTTGTAACAGAATTATCACCATCAACGATTCTTCATTCCACTTTATTTACATATTTATACTAATATGCTAATAGAATGCAATTTGTTGTAACAGAATTATCACCATCAACAAACTAGTGGAATGTTGTAACTAATTAATGAAGATTTCTGCAACCATTTAGTGCCTTTGTGCATTTTGGCGCTCAAACGAAGTCCTGTAGGTAAGTGGCTTCTGTATTGTGACCTGTGTGGTATTCTACTGAATTGCTATCAATTTCAATCATACCAACCAACGTAGCATGTGAGACGTAAAGTGTATATGTTTGGTTTTTTCTCTTGCCCCCATAAGAATTTAGATATAGGATTAATTGTTAACAATAAATTTGCAGTTCACTTGTGCACATGCTGCTTCATTATAGGTAGCGCTAAACCTCAAGTTTCAGGTAAAAAACGTGACATGCAATCCTCCTTTACAACAAGCAAGTGACAAAACACAAACTAAACAAACAAAGTAGTCATTTCTATATAACTTACAAAACAAAACATTATTATCATAAATAAAACTCAAACAAGAGTCCGATTTTCTAATCTGTACTCCAATGTGCGCGATTAGTTGTCTCCACACTCTATGCACTAACAACAGTACTAACTTCATCCCCTTCTCGCATTAATAATATAAGGAAGCGGATCAAAATGTGGGAACCACTTAATATTATGAGAAACTAGCATGATCTCACAAGGATGTTATCACAATCCTCGGGATGGAAACTCCTGCCAATTACACATTTGGGCAATGTAAATCACCCGCATAGAAGGACTATAGCTTATTACAAGATATGAACAAAGACAAGATAAAATGCGAATTAGAAGATACATATGCCAACTATGCTTTGCTCATTCGGTATCTCGCTTGAAACTAGATTCAGCATTCTTCTCCTTCGTGCCATCATCTACTATTTTAGTTTCAGCAAGACCATCCACTATTTTAGTTTCAGCAAGATCATCTCTCTCGCCCTCAGTTGCATTGACTTCAAGAGTGTTAGACTTTTGGGGAAGCTTTCGATCCAGATTCTGAGCAGCTTCAGATTCTTCATTTTCGGGTACTTCATTGGGGTTTTGAACAGCTTTGGCATCATGCTTGTCAGTGTCAGCATTTTGAGGTTGTTGTGCCCCAGAACTTTGAGCAGCATCTAACTCCTCATATTTAGAAACAATCTGCTGCAGCTCGTCATTGAGATATAAAGCCTCAAAAAGTGTTGCTTCATCGTTTGTAGTGCTTTCCACTATCCCCTTGATGATAGAGAGAGATTGCTTGCACTTATCCAACAAGCTCACGGTTAAATCTTCCTACAGCCACACAAAATTATTGCAAATTCCATCATCAAACAACTATTCTGTCAGCAATATAGAGAAGAAAATAAAGGGCAAATACTTCTTCTATAAACACTTACAAGAAAAGAAACTACAAAACAGAGTAGATGAACCTTCTGCCATAAGTTAAAATCAACTTATGCATCTCAACTTTTGGATAAGTTAAATGAGAATTTATTCTACAGAAGTTGGAACGCAAAAGTTGATTTTAACTTGTCAGAGAAGTTTAATATATCTTAACTTTTTATTTTCTTCTTCTCCTACAAGTACTTATTGAAAAGTCTGTCCGAACAAGGCCATATATAGCAATTATCTAACAGTAGTAGATGGAAAGCATGGGGAAAAAAAAAAAGAGGAAAAAGAAAGACTGGATGCATACAAAAAAACATCATGATGAAGTAGTATACAAAACACCAATTTATTATTCGGGTAATGTTGATTTTCTCTAACATCAAGATGTTTACCTTCAAAGTTTTAGGCTCTGCATCAGAATTCAATATGCTAGAGAGCAATTCGAGACTGTTTCGAGCAACCACAAGATGCTCTTTCCTCTCTTCAACTGATATGTGTTGGTAATTAGAAGAGAAAGCTGCTGGATCATCAATATCATGTAGTTCAGCTTGAGGAATTGGGTATCTTTCAGGGGCATCTACATATGACTCTGAGGCATACGGAACATGTGGTGAATTTCCTCCCGCCATGTCAACCGGTTCATCCCTTCCTTTCAAACTCTGCCATCAAAAAGATAGGATGAAGGATTCAAATAAATGTGAAAGAGAAGGATGCAAGAGAATCTATCACAGTAAAATGTAGAAATAGAAGGCATTGCATAAAGTGCAGAAAATAAGTGAGAACATGAAGCCCAATACAATTACATTTCAAAATCAATATTCTGTACAAGATAAAAATCCCCAGCGTCACCTGAGAAATGAGTATACCCCATTTTAATCAATACTCCCTGAATATGCTGGGCGTATTTATAGCAGTCCCTGAATTAGAAAAATATCAAATAAATTCCTAAAATTTAAAAAATTTATTCGACATTTATCTAATTTCAAGGACTAGTACGATAGTGTCTCACAAATTCAGGTACTAAAATAGGATTTACTATGGGAGAAAGCTTCTTCTTTTTTTTTTTTTTTTGTCCAGACCACAGGTATCAAGACAAGAGTAACAAACAAGTAATCCAGTTATGGCAATATCCTCAATCAGTAAAAATAAATAAATAAACAGACCATATAAGTTTGACGAAAGACGGGAAGATAAGCGAGATCCTCGGACTCGCCCCAGGCCCGAATCAACTGAAAAGCCCGGCTGCGGGTCTGGTGATGGGCCTGCGGGTTATCGATGAGGCGAATGATCTCATCGAGAACCTTCTCGGAAGCGATTTCGGAGAAGACCTTGTCGCAATTCATGGCGCAGGCTTCGAGGAGGTCAAGGCTGAGGGTCTGAACGACGGGGCTCTTGTGATTGATCTTTCTCTTGATGGCCTTAACGACCTCAGAGCCGTTGAACTGGTCGCTGTTGATCATGCCACAGATTCTGAGATTCATGCCCCAATTGGGTTCTTCCATGGTCTCCAGCGTGGCCTCGTCCACCATCTTGGACTCCGGCGTCGGCGCCTGAAGCATCTCCTTCACTTTTCCGCTCACCATTCGCCCCATCTGGGCCCCACCGGTCTTCAGCCTCTCACCCAGTTGCGCCCACTTCAACCGCTCCATCGTGTAAGGAACCCTAACTAGATCGGGTGAAATGTGAGGAAAGTAAAAAGCTGAGCTTTGAAGATTATAAAGTGAACAAGTGACGAGAGACAAGAGGGGTGTGTGTGGTGGTGTCAATATACTGATCAATTGCTTGTGACACGTTTTTTTTATTTTAAAAAAAAAAAAATCAATGCCGTAGACTGGGATTTGTTTGTGGGTGGGATTTAATTAATGATAATAAATTATGCATTTAACTCATTTTCACGTCTTTTTCTGTCTCGCCCTAAATATTTTAATCATGAGTTGAATTTGTCACGGTTTCAACTTAAAAATTTTCACGTCGAATCTAACCAATACAAAGATTGTGTTAGGTGTCTTCTTAAGAAGATATTTTTGACAAATTGATGTAGGGATTAATATTTTATTTATATATATATGTCTGATTTTTATGTAATCTTCTTATATAAGCAAGACTTATTTTAAAAAATATAGGTATTTTTGTATTAAATGATTTGTCTTTTGACATATAATAAATAAAAATTCTAAAATAAGTTAATATAATAAAGAAATTGAGTTATTATGTAATAAAATATGTATTGATGTTAGAAATGGGACTCTTATTATTATTTAAGTTTATTTAATTTTTTTTTATAAATGACTATAAATTATCAAAACAGATTTATAAGTTTTCAATTATTCATCACATGTCCAAAATATTTTATCAAAGAAAATATAAATAAAATCAATTTAATATAATGAAATTGATAAATCATTGATCAATTAAGTTAAATGAACTTAATTTTTTTATAGCAACTTTACATCATTAATATATGCAATAACATAATGTATAATTAATACAGGATATTATATATATGTAAAAAAATACGTGATGAATTATATTTTGAAGTTTAAAAAAATGAAATTTTTTGTTGTAATATGTTTTTGATATGAAAAATATCTGATTAATTTAAAATAATAAATCATTATTAAAGAGTACACATATAAAAAATAATATACTAATAAATATCAAAAAAGTAGATAAGCAATTCATAATAGAAAATAGAAAAAATAACTTCCCTTAAATTTGAAAGACTTTTCGATAAATAACATATCAAGTCATATTTAAATTATCTCAGTTATTAATAAAAATATTTCGGTTAATAGGTTTTCATTAAAAAAGATATGAAATATTTTATTATTAACAAAAGTATTTTCATTAATAGGTTTTCATTGATATATCTTCATTACCAAAATAATTTTTTGTCAATCATATTTTTAGGTTAAAATATATTTTCCGTCTCTATAAATATCAAAAAATCCAAAATTCATCCCTATAAAATTGAAATGTGTGTCTTTTTTTGGTTTGGAATTAAGCTTTGGTGAATATGAGCCTACATGGTTTAAAACTTAAATTATAAGCTAAAATATATTTTTCATCCCTATAAATATCAAAAGGTTCAAATCCATCTTTATAAAATTTTGAGTCTTTTTTTCATCCTTGAAAAATTGAAATTTATTATTTTTGGTCGGAAGTAGGTTCAGATTTACTCAGTTTGATCGACGACAGTGATTTATGGGGGTTAAAATCACCACAAAATGTAAAAAGAAAAACCCACACATTTGTAAATCTCTCCTCCCTAACTTTCTTCATCTTCTTTGTCCACCAAGCTAATATGAGAGAGATGAATTTGAGAGTTTGTTGACAATGTTTGATTATGATAGAACACTTGAATTGATATTTATAGTGTTAAGTTCGAGAATGAAGGTGTTAGGCTTTTGGAAGGAAGAAAAATTTAAAAAAATTATTTATTTAAATTCGAAGAAGATAAAGAAAGTTAGAGAATAATGAGTTTAAGAAATAAAAACTTATAAATTTGTGTAATTTTTTTTTTCTGGATTTTGTGATTATTTTTATTCCCAAATTTCACTTTTTTGAGAACCAAAAAAAACTCAATTTTACAAGAATGAATTCTAAACATTTCAATATTTATAAAGATAAAAAAATATATTTTAGCATATAATTTAAGTTTTAAAAAATTCTCAAATTCGTCTTAGATCCAGACCAAAAAATAACATATTTAAATTTTATAAGGATGAAAAATATATCATAAAAATTACACGGATTTCAAATTTTCTAATATGTATAAGAACGAAAAATATATTTTAATATATTTTTATTAATATAATAATTTTATTTTATCATTATACTATAAAGATACAATCAAATTTGTTTATTTAAACGTATATTATCCATTAATACCATGCCATTTATAATTATATTTGTATACTTAAATTTTAAATTTATTAATGATTTTAATTATGGTGGATTAAGACAAAACATCAAAAAATAATTAAAAAAATGTAAAACAAAATAAATACAACATCCAAAACAAATTTTCCAAAAAAAAAACATATAAAACGGATTAAAATCTAAATAATATTAATGAATAAAATATAATATTTTACAGATTCATATTACACACCACGTAAAACATAATAAATTTTTTAAAAGAATAATCTTATCTAATAGACCCAATAATTTTTTAAAACATGAATAAATAAAAGAAAAAGAACTAATGTGTTATTAACTACTGATTGATTGTAATATGAACTCATTGATCTTTTGCCATTTGTGTGTTTAATCATGTGATAAAATAACAAAAAAAGAATTAATGAAAAAACTCAAATGAATGTAAAAAAAAAAAAACTTTGAACTTTTCTCCCTGCAAGTACGACACCGAAAACTTTGAATTTTTCTCCCTATTTGAACGCCTTTATCACCTCCTCTTCCATTTCTGTCTCTTGTAATGAATAATTCACACCAAAACTCAATGAACATACCATTGTTAAGTATGATCCTATAAAAAACCAACAACAAACTCAATTACCGATAAAAGCACATGTTTAAATAGAATAAGAATAATATAATATTAGAAATTATTATTCTCTATTCAACTTCTAAAACGTGCATATTAGAATATAGAAAATTACCTAATTATATGAATTAAGAGTGTATTAAATGTATTTTATGAATTAAAACTGTTAATTTTTATTATTGATTAAAACTGCTAATTAATATATCATTAATGTAAATAACTAATTTCTCTATTAATGTGAAATTACTCTTCTTTAAAATAAAAATATTTTATTTACTTTTTTTCCCATACAATTATTAATTTAACTCCCATTTATGAGACAAAATAATATTTACAAAAATGTCCCCAACTCACTTTCTTTTATATATTATATATATAAAGATATGTAAAAAAAATCTCATCCTTCTCCTTTTATATATATAGATGCTAACTTCTCATTTTCAGACACAATTTTTGAATATACTTTTTTATCTATTAAAGTCTATTAAAATAGTATATTTTTATGAATCTTATTTTTTATTTAACTTTTTTTTTTAATTTTATAAATTTAAATAAATTTTTACACGTTAGAAAAAATGTGTAATGTTTTCATATACTAGTAATCACAACGGAAAATAACGCTTCATTTCATCAACGGATAAAAGTTTTGTAGAAATTGATTTCCTTTGTATACACTTATGGTTTAATTATATTTTTGGTTTTGAAAATTAAGGGTGCATTTAATTTTAGTCTCTTAAATTTAAAAACAAATATTTTGGTCTTTTAAATTTAAAAAGTTACAATTTTCATCCCTCAAAGTTTATTTTGGGTTTTGTTATGTCCTAGTGTTAGGTAACTTGTTGTGAGCGAGAGGATGAAGATGAACGCATTGGATTCGAGGTCAAGGCACCTCCTGAAATAAACTAAGTTCTACGCAAATGCTTCTCTGATTTTATTCATGTATTCGATATCCTATTTATACACTGCCTTTTGTAACAGATTATAACATATCAGTAACAAACTTTGTAGGCCAAAATCACACCAAGTCCTTCAAATAGGTAGGGCGCGCAGTGTTTCTCTTGGGCCTTCCAGCATGGGCTTCAGGTAATGTGTTGATCTCTTCTACGTTCCTGTTGCTGTTGCTGTTGCTGTTGCTGTTGCTATCATAACTCAGGTTTAAGAGGGAAGGTGTGTACCTGCAAAAGGCATTCTAGTTTTCAACCCTGAAGTTGTAAGGTTTGCACTGGTATAGTGCAGGCATCAAAGATGCATAGATGAGTGGTTAAAAGTTAAAACCCTTTATTTGGCAATGAGTGGTTGATCCACTGTTTTACAGTTGTACACGTACTTGCTTTTTCTGTATTTTTTAGCAATTTATTCCAACATTAGCACTTAAAATACCCTAGTTGTAACTTGTAAGCCTTTTCATCTATAGATTGGTTTAATGATGTGAAACAGAGCTATAAAGTTGAAGGATGTCAACTTACATATAAAGAGCTAAGCGACTTCATTTATAAGACTGTCCTGCTGAGAAAGTTGACTTACTTGCACCGGAGTGAAGGAGACCAGGTGGCTTCTACTAGTATTGGAAAAACAGAAACTCTTCTTGTTCGGAAATTACCAATTGCAGATCCAAAGTAATCATACTCATTGTGCAACAGTTCTTTGGATTGTAGAATTGTTAACTGCTATTGTGAGTTGGCTGATATGGTCCATTTTATGCTTAGGATGTGTCATTCTCCTGAAATGCAATATTTATTCCTTGCTTTTCATATGAAAAATCTTTAAACAGATGCTTTTCTCATCTTGATTTCATATATTACATAATAATTGAATCTAGAGTTTATAACTGTTGAACTCAGAAAATAAACACATTGAATTCTGAATAAATCATAGAATCTATCTGTTTTTTTGGCCAAATTTAAGTGCAAACATCAACAAACACAAGGTTTCCCCCTAACAAGTAACAAGGAGTTTTCTCCTTCAAAACACCGTAAATAACAATTTGACACCTTAACCGCCACATCCTAAAACAAAACTGCCAATACATAATTGAAACCAACATAACTGCCTAATAACTGTCCTAATGCAGAATTAACACAAACACAGCTACCTAATAACTGGCTGTCAATTTTTTATTGTAACAAAAGGATTGATTTGTGTTAGCAAGTTAGTATATTGATATCACATATAGATTTGACTGTTTGTAAGTTACTAAAAGTCTCTCATTTTGAGAAACTCCTACCATGTCTTAGTTTGAGCACTAGTTTACTATGATTTATCAGTTCTGAAGTTAAAATTTAAAACATAAGGTGGTTCTTGCCTATGATGATTTATATTTTAATCGTTGTAAAGCTCCATTTGAGGCTTTTGGTCTTGCAGATGTTACTTTTTTAAAAAATATATATGGTAGGTGGCACCAACAATGTGATAAACTTCATGCTTATGCCTGTGTTATTTGTAGATTTTTTTAAAATAGGTTTTCTTTTTACATTTTGTAATCTGGTCGGTGATATGGTCTATGGATGGTATAATGAGTTCTGATAATCCTCCCCTTCCTCTCCCAAAAAATGTTGTTGACTGACTATCAGTTTGCAAATTTAGAAATCATTGCTCACTTCTGTTTTTTATTTTTATTTTTAGACTTCCACTAAAATTAGAGAGATTTTGACTGACGATTGAATTTTTCAAATGGTGTTCATCAATCAATGCAATCTCAAATGCTGTGCATGTTTCTTTGACAGGCATGTTTTTGTAGGAGATTTAGTGGTCTTGAAAAACCCTCTGAAGGCAGATAACTATCTTGTCAGGCAATTAACTGTATTGAAGGTTATGAAATGGTATCAACTGATGAAAAGGATGAACCCTTTTTTTCTTGAGAAGGATCAGTGTTGGGTAGATGCTGAAAATAAAAGTTTAAAACCCAAGGTAAGACTGCTCTATTTTCCTGGTCTCTCTATATATGGAGCATATCAATTGGCATTAGCATTTTATTGCAAGAGAGAAGCTAATGCTGATTATTTAAGAAGTTTTATATAGTAAAATATCATGACACCAAGCAATAAGTTACCATTGACGTACAAGTATACAAGGTTACTTGTTGGAAAATAAAACAACAGCTTTCTGTTTTTAAAATAATTAAAATTAGGCATGATTTGGTAATTTAATGATATTGAAAACCTCTGGAATTCCAAATACTAATGTTTTTCTTTCTCTCTTTTTAGTTTTCTTCCTTTGTCTCTTTAATTATATTTTTTTTCTCTACTAATAAGGATATTAAATCTGTGTTACTTCTTTACCAAAAACTCTGTTAAACTCATGGGGTTTTGTGCATGTGTCGCTCTTACATGATTTATAAAAGGACAACATGGTGTCATTTGATCTATGTAGCCAATCCCCACCTAATGAAAGAAACTTTTGCTGCTGTTGTTATTTTGTTTCCTCAACATCTAGCTGCTTTGAAATTGTGTAGTATCTGTAAGCTCTAAAGTCTAAGGTGAATGTCTCCATAAAGACTAGTCGATTATTTGGTCCAGTTAATATGACAGACATTGTAGGCAGAGTCATATATCGCCTGCGAACCTGTGTAGAGACCATCACTGTGTACGGAACAGGTGAACTAAATTAGTAAATTTCTATCTTATTTCTTATGTAAAATGGTATGTGGAAGGTTTTTTTTTTTCTTTAAAAAAAATATTGATATAATTTACTCCTTTGCCAGTCATTCCAGCATGCTAAAGGATTGGCCCGTGTTGGCAGTGGAACTTGATGTTGAGGAGATGTCAAAGAATCACAAGGCCTAGGCCTGTTTGGTTTACATTCCTGTCAACCCAAATGGGAAAACGTGCTTCCCATGAATGCACTTTTCTATCAAGTGAATCACAACATATACTTATGTCAAAACAAGCGAATCTCCTGATCATCATTAACTAGATAGTTTTGTACGTATCCCCTGTTTGAGGCAGAGCAATAATAGGATGTTACTTTTTTGCAAGAGAATGTGATGGTGGTGTTATCAGTTGTGTGATTTCTTTAATTTATACATATTAGATGTTTGACTTTTTCTTTAAAGCCCAAGGATAAATTGCTTGTTTGATGTATAAATAGTAATAGTATATTTTTCTATAATATATATCGTTTTGTTAAGCTTAATATTTTATCAATATCAAATAAAAAAAATTGTACTTCATATCTTAAAAGTAAAAAAGCATGCGATTCTTTACTTTTTTAAATTTTGTAGTGTATGCTTGGGAGAATTTATTTTCAACAAATAATGGCTTATATTTTGGTTTTTTTTATTATAATAAGTTATATTAAACTTGGGAGTATGAGATAAAGTTGTGTATGTATAAAAAGTTGTCTTTGAATAAGCGTTACTTTTAGTTGAACGTCAATCTAGTATAGGATTCAGTTGAACGTGCATTAGAAAGTGTCTTAAGTAAAACAAACACACTAGTGTGTGCTTAGATTGTTGTGTGAGAGGTACCAAATGTTCATTTGTGCATTTCAATGCACAAAAGACAAGTAACAACTAACAATACTATTAGATTAAATGTGAGTTATATTCAACTGAATGGTTATTCAAACACACCTCAAGCGTCTGTTTGGAATTAGAGACGAATGGATGTTTGCCAAAGGAGTCATTTGTATCTTTCTTCCAGCAGGTTTGGAGGTGTGTGAATGGTTTTTAAAACATGTTTTTAAATCATTTATTGTTGACTAACTAAAAGATATTTCTGACTCAACCACTTAGGGATTATAGATATTTCATTTGGTTTAATTTTTTTTAGACTTAATTGTCCTTAAAATGGAAAATTGAGTTAATTAGAATGTTTAAAAACTATAAACTTTTAAAAATGTAATTTTTAAAAGAATATATTTTAAAAAAATGTTTTTGGAAAAGCCAGTTTCAAGATTTTTTTTATACTTTTATTTCTCCCCTTATTCGAAAACATAAAATCTAAAAGAAAAATGACTGTAATTTAACTACTTGAAAGGATTAAAATGAATGTTCCACACTTTCACTCGTTTTTTTAGGCTTAATGATAATAACAAAGAAAAATAAAAGGTTCCTGCCCGAGCGAGAATTTCAGTTGGTCCCTGATGAAAATAATGATTCCCGAGAATGTCCCTTATATATGACTATGGGACACGACACGGGTAACTAGCAACAAGAAAAAACCTGCGACTGCTAGTGAGTGCAAATTGAAGCAAAGGTTGCTGCAACCGCCGTTGAGTGAGGGCGGTTGGGTTACGATGTTGCAAGCAATGCATCTGATGATGGCCAACACTTACAACGTTGCCGGTGAGCGTCTTTCTCTGTCACCTTCATCCTTTGAACCATACCATAACCCTTCTTCACTCTCTTCTTTCATTTTCCTCCACTCTAGCCTTTAGGTTTTTTTTTTTTCCTTATGTTTCTTTTCAGTTTGCCTCCTATGATAGCTAGCTTTTGAGACATGGATCGTTTTCAGCTTCTTTTTCCGTCATGATTGAAAAAAAATCAAACTGCTGTTCTGTAAATAACCACTCTGCAATTAAATTGTGCCATTTTACTGAAGCACTAGTAATATATATCCTGGATCATACTCTCTATCCGCTACTGAGATAAACTTGAAATCATGATCATTTGAATTCCTAAAACAATTGTGATGTATGTATCATTGCTCAATTCAGAGATTGATTACTTAGTGCCTTATCCTAGGTTTCTATGATGGATTGTGTTGCTTTCTGTCATACATAAATAAGGACAAAACTTAGATGCAGTTCTACAAGTGTTTTTTGTTGATGTTGTCCAATTAGAATTGGAGTTTCACTTCAGTAATTCGGGTATAAAAAGGTTTTCAATAAATGTCAAATAGATTACCAAGGTGGAACTCCAATCCTGATTGAAGAACAACAGCAAAAGTACTCATGGAATTGCATCTAAGTTTTGTCCAATAAATATGGCTATATGTTTATTATATTTTTTCTGTTCATTTTATTTTACTTCTCTCTTTATGGTTTTTGAAGTGGTTTTGGTCATACCGTGGGATGTGGAGTGGCAGAAGGTAGGTTTCTTCCATGTTTGGGTGTTTCTGGAAGAACAGCTTCTGTGTTTTCTTGCTCCTCTCAGGGTTACCACAGAATTCATTCACATGTCACAATTAGAGGGCTAAAGTGTTCTTCTAGGGGTGCATGTGCATCTTTTGTGTGTGAAGCGAGGAGGAACCCTGAATCTTTCTCTAGGCAAAACAAGCATGGATTTTCCAGAAGCAGGAAGTGGCTCAATGTAGACAGAGACAGCTTTGAGAACATTGAAAAAGACATGTTATCATTGAAAAATGGTTCATTGGTATCTCATTCTAGCACACTAAAAAACCATGCCAATGCCAATGCTGCCCCTAGGCCTAAAGAGAAGGAGATTATTACACTGTTTAAGAAGGTTCAGGCTCGGCTAAGAGAGAGAGCTACTACTATTAAGGAAATAAAGAAAGTTGAAGCATCCCAAGCACAGTCTAAATAGAATGGTTCTGTTAATTCTCTCCTCAAGCTACTGAGGAAACACTCAGTTGAGCAAGTAAAGAGAAGTAGTGGTGTTAACAGAGGGGAAAACGATAGTTTGGACTGGTTGCAAGATTGTGGTCAAGACAATGAAAGTCAAAGCACAAAATTTCCTGATTTAAATGGTACTCCTAATAATGAGTCTCAAGAAACTAACATTTCATTAGTTATCAGGCCTCCATCTAATTTCCAACGACGGTCTTCTTTTTTTCGGTTAAAGTATCAACCTGTCTCTAACGACGATAAGGATGTGAATGCAGTCCCCTGAGTAATGTGGTTACAGAGAAAGATCAGGATCAAATCGGCATCAAGCTTGATCCTGAGCCAGAGCATGACTCTGAACTGGAACTTGATCCAAAGGATAAGCCCTTGTTCCCCGAAGTGGGGATTGCGATTTCACATGATGATGATTATCTTGATTCTGAACAAATATATAATGATGAACATGGGGAGGACCAACAAGTGGAACAACATGAGGATTTGAGTACAATGAAGCTGTCTGAACTAATGGCACTTGCGAAGTCTCGTGGCCTCAAAGGGTTTTCAATAATGAAGAAGAGTGAGCTCATGGAGTTGCTAACTGGAAGCTGATTTGGACCATAAGTTAGAGAAGCAAAATCAAGGAACAACAGATTTTACCAATATCTGTTTTTTACCTGTGAATTTATCTGGTTTATTTTTTCATCGTTTTTAATTTAATTCCTTCAAATACTTGAGGGTTTGTGGATCATTAAATAGAATAACCATGCTATTATTCAGGCCTCGGAGGATTTTGAATTTGTAACTGTATTCCCACGATGAGATTTTTGAATTTTTTTTTACTGATTAAAAGTACACCATTTCAGTATGATAATGCTTCGGGACTATTAATCATTGTTAACCGTATTGTATAGCTATAATCCTTATCAGGCCATTGTTAACCATTTTGTTTACATATCCAGCAAAAATAAATAAATAAATAAATGTAGTAATACTTTTTTTTTTATCAATTTTTATTTTTTGAAAATAATTATATTCCTTAAACAAAAACGAACATTGGATCTGAAAGCTATATAGCTTAGCAAAACAGGACCGAACGGACTACATGGGTAGCAAAATATTTATGACAAAAGGGATCTATATATGCTATTCATAATCCCTTTTTGCTCTTCACACTCTCCATTTTCTATTTTTTGTTTTTTGATATTCCTAAAATATCACTATTCCCTCTCACTTTCCTACCCTCACTTTTCATATATATTACAGAAATTAGTCTCTCTAATATAGTTATGTTTTAATAAATTATTATATTACGAAAATTAATTTCCATAAAATGTTTTTTGTCAATTTTTTTAACAGAAAAATAGGTAGGCAACACAAAAAGCAAAAAAGTGGGGTGTAAATGACACAAACCCAACAAACAAGGCCGAAACTATTTCTGAGTAGTTTATTTTAACAAAGCTCTCTTTTCCCCTGCATCCCAAAAATCTCAACCTACATCCCTTTTCACCCCCTCATAGTGGAAAGATTAATTGGAATGAAGGTTTTACATTTCAAATTACCTAAAAGATTGTTAGGGTGAAAGAAAAATAAATTAGAAAAGCTCACTTACAAAAAAGATGATTAATTAAAATTAGGAGCTCATAGTTTTAACTTCCCACTTTGTTTTCCTTCGTTTAAAAAAAGTTGTCCTTCATCGCCAAAAAAAAAAGATGTTTTCCTTCTTTTAGGAGACAACATCACGTTTGGCTTGCCTGCATAGTGCTTATGCTTGCTTCCAATATAAACATTTTCCTTATCACCACTTAATATAGCAGTCACCAAGTGCCGCTAAATAGAAAAGGGAATAGAATATTCACAATTCACATGCAAGGGGTCCCCAATTTGAAAGTTTAGCCGAAGAAGCTTGTGAGTTGGTGGCCGCTGATTCAGTAACTTGGACATTAATTTCTTTAGTTTTTAATGTGTGTTGTTTTATCAAATTTAATCACTCACATGGGGGAAGGAAGAGATGGGGAAACAAAATCCCTCTATTATGCAAACCATGACGTATACGGCAAACAAGATAAGCAATAGTTAATATGTAATCCAATCTAAGGCGAGCAAGGAAGATCTCATTTGTTTAGCTTGATACCGATTGACTTTGAGCTTTTTGAGGGATAATGAGGGGATACAATTTTAACCCAAAAAAGAAGGGTATAGCAAAAGCAAAAGAAAATACGTATCACACATCTTTAAAAATCACATCTCGTATCTAGAGTAGGTGGTTCAATCAAAACGTAATTATGTAAAAATCACGAAGAAAATGTATTGATAACTTTGAGTGTTTTTTTCTCTTAGTCAACACTCTTGCTTATTGAAAAAAATAAAGGCTTATAAATTATAGGAGGGGTTGAAATCTCATGTCGTCTAATTCTTTTTTTATTTTTATCAACAAATAAAAAATATATAGATGTATAGGATATAAAGGGTGTCCAAAACCCAAGCGAGAATGACCAATATCTGAATCACATAACACTTTAACATTATTTATTGGATAGCGAGAATAATCAATATCTGAATCACATGATATTTCAACATTGTTTATTGGATAATAAAATGATTACCACATCAGTTTAGTATAATGATACAGTTAAAATATTTTTTTTATTGGTAAATATTAATTTTTATTATAATACTAATAGAAGATTTAAACTTATAACTTCTCTTTATTCTTCTTGCTTCAACCCTTAAACCTTTCTTCATAATCATCAAATCAATCTTATAACTTTTATATGACTAAAATAAAGTATAACTGAAGCGCAAACCTTACCTTATAAGCCAATTTTATAAGGTTTTACAATCATAACTCATAATTCTAATATAGTATTAGAGTCTATTCTAATGAGTATCATTAGACATTCTATGTTACTTGCTATCGAACTACTATTAGACCTGTATAAGTCTAGTTTAACAAATTTTATGATTGACATGTCTAATTCTCGATAAGAGAAATTGTGTTGGAAATCATACATCAATAATGATGAGACAAAAAATAATATATATACATGAGTCAGATGTCTAGTTACTCATTAAATAATTAGTGGATTAAGTGTTCATTTAACTATGAGTTATATGTTTTTAAAATTAAAAAATTTAAAAATAGTTTGTGTGTGCTAAGGAAAATAATTTTATCATTAATAATAATTCTATTCAATTGAAAGAGTGTTTATCGTGAAAAATATATGTATTCTTAAAAAAAAAATGTAAGAATGATATAAAATCCAATATATAAAGTACATTATAATTCTTCCAAGAGTATGGACTTTGGTGTGACTTTATGAGGATGATATAACAAAATAACAAATAGATAAAGCTGCTGTACATCAATGGTTATAATGAAAGGAATGATTATTTACAGCTATGGGTAAGATATACGAAAGAAAAAAGGAAGTCTACGATTATTACAGCTATGACAATAAATAAAGCTCGTAAAAACAAAACAAAAGTCCAAGAATAACCAACGGGTCTAATTAAGTTGACATGTATGACTTTAATTAAGTTCATAAACATTTACTATGTGCATAGCGAACAAAGAAATTGTGTAGCTGATCACGACGACTGATACATAATACAATATTGTTTTGACTTTGGATAAAAAAAAACAGATATGATACAAGTAGGTTAATATCCAAGAAGTGCTACGTACTTTCCAAATCTTTCTTTGGTATAGTGTGACAGTGATGTAATGAAAAAGGAAGAGATAAATAAAAAGAAAATAAGGTAAAAACGAAATAGAAGAAAAACATGAGCGATATGTTTATAACAATTAGCCCATTAGTATATATAAATTGCTGTTAAAAACCCATTAGTATAAGTCTTGGATAAAAAATCTTAATTGCATAGAGCCACTTTGTCCACAATTTTAATAAAGTAGTTATGTAAATATCAAACTTTATTAGCAGTTTTTTCCACGACTTTGACGGTCTTCACAATTACTACTCATTGTACTCAATGTTTCAAAACCACAATGCTTATGGTTGGCACTTCCTAAGAATTTAATGAGTGATAGAAACCTTGACTTGGAGTTGGAGCTGGCTAAGCACTGCCTAAGAATTTAACGTTCTCTAACAGAATTGATATGAATCAAATGCAACACAAAAGTTCTCAAGACACAATATGAGAATCATTAGAAGATATAAGGTTAATTTTGTGGTTAAAAAAAGTAAAAAAAAAAAGAGAAAAAAATGTTGTAAATTCAAATGTCGTAACTAATATTTTTAACAAAATTAATAAATTAATATTTATGGATAAAAAAATATTATGAGTTATTTTGCCTTAATTCAAAGCATAGTGGTTAAATAAATCGGAGCGGAACATAGTCAAGAAAGTTGTTTACGTGGGCCTGTCAATCTGATTCATCTAATTCAAAGCAAAAGAAATGGCATCTTATTAACATTGGCAAATCTTGAAAATGATCAATTGAAGGTTACTGACAGTACTACAATGACACCCCATTTGTGATTTGTGGAGAAAAAGAAAAATTCATGTCATGGAATGGTGTTGGTGTTGGCTCACATGCTTACCACAAATGTCACAGGCACAGCTGAATGTTTAAATGTGCTCACGGAGGGAGGGTCAGATCTTCTATTGCTATTGGCTTGGATCCAAAGGACGATTTGGTTATTGGTACAATTCAATATAGCCAGCAAAGATTGCCCCAATGCAAGTCCCCAACTAAGTAAGCTAGCATTGCCACTCAGCTCAATGGTACTATTGATGTTCCCTAACTGCACTATTGCATCAAATGGAAGAGTGTAGACCGGGTAGTAGCCTAGTCCTTTTTTGCTAATGAATTCTGAGTTTTAATGGCTTACCTAACCCTTTTTTTCTTTTGGTAGACCTAGCTAGCCCTTCTATCCATAAGGACTTGGCTGAATGGCTGGTGATTTTAGGTAGGTCACGCTAGTCACATGGTTCAAGTGATGCAATGAAAAATGGAAAAAGATAAAAATGAGATGAATGATAATAAAATAAAGGTTCAAATATATTTTTCGTTTTTATAAAATTATATATTTTTATAAAATTATAAGTGTTATTTTTTTTTTCTGGATTAAAGTTAGTATCCAAATCCATAATGATGATTTATACATATAATCAATGTAAATGTAATATTTTCTATATCAATTATGTATGTAATCAATCTAAATAAACATTTTTTATATCACTTATATATATAACTAATGTTAAAAAATTATACATATAAATTTAGATATATACGAGGATAAAAATTATCTTTTAGTCTAAAATAAATTACGAATTTAATTTCTTTAGTATTATTATTTATCTTTAAGTATTCCTTAAAAGTAATGAAATAATGCAAGTAATTGTTAAAATATTAAATATCTATTATTTCATTCCTTAAGTTGATATATTTTATTAAAGATCGTGAACTAATTCGAAAGATTTTTCAATACTTAAAAAATTACTTATGATGATTTTAAATACCTAAAGGATAATGTAATTTCTTAGGGACTGCTACCATAATCTAGATACATATGATATTATCGTCTTTACTTTTGTAATTTTTTAATTCAGAAACTTTTATTTTAAGAGAAGGTAGTATTTTGTGGGAGAGATTATAGTTTATTCAAAAGAATACGAAATGTATGTTTTTAAGCACTTAATAGATGAATAATACTTTAGATAGATCTGCCTATAAATGCACTATTCTTGACTTATTTTATTTTATTTTTGGGTGAAGTGCGGAGTGATATTCTCTAATGATGAATGGCCTATATTACAAATTATTTTATATGTTGTTTGAATATTGGTTTTACAATATTTTTCACTCTTTGGTAAGATAATAAATATCCCTTCCTTCATAGTGTTGAACTTGTTTCTCCTTACACAAAAATGACACTATTGGTTTTACAATATTTTTAATACGACTTTAAAGGAATTATTATGAAATTAATAAATATATCATTTATGGCAGTTTTTTTTAACATGTTTAGACAATTTTTTTAAATTTTAATTGTTTCTCTTTCATAACCAGCTAGTTCCCCTCTTTTTGTCACAGGAATTGAAACTCAAATTTATAAAAAGAAAATAATTAAAATATCTATCAATTATTAAGAGAATGACTATCCAAAAAATAATGGCAGTCAAACTAATTTTTTATAAAAAAATTTATAACTACCTTAATGACGGGAAATTAAGACAAGGGCTTATCTTAATCATTCATGAAGGAAATTTTCAAATCAACAATAAATTAATTTGCCCAAACTTTTGTCTCAGTTTAGTTATGCAATATTCATTTTTAATTTAAATATACTAGTAATGTATTTTTTTATACTATCATTATTTAAATATTAATATGTATGATACATTTATTATTATTTTTTTCTATAATTTATAATTTAAATATACTAGTAATGTAATTTAAACATTTTTTTATTGATTATCGATATAAAGTTTTTTATACTAAATAAAAACTAAACTCTATAAAAATAATATACCGAAAAAACTCTATAAATATATTACAAAAATTTTAAATTTTTTCACATTATTTTTTTTAAAATTTTAAAAAATTGCTTTTTGAAAGCAATAGAATAAGACCTTAATTCGATTTGTGTGCTAAGATTGTTAAGGATCCACCACCTTAACTATTTTATGGTTATTTTAGGTTGTTCTTTACTTAACTTAATTTGATGAAAAATTTCCCTTTAGTTGTTGGACCCTCTGCGTCAGGCTTTCCGGGTAGCATTGTTGGGAAACAGAGCTATGCCATGAACGAAGGAGAAGAACCCCTTTCACTCACCATCATCATCATGCTAATTCACATATCATTTCACTTCTTTTAGACAATCTCGTGCTTTGAAATTCATCACCATTTCTTTCACCACTCTTCCACTTTCATAACTATGCATATAGGTATGTCTGCGAATGCAATCATCCAAACCAAACCTGCTACTTTTCCTCACAAAATGCCTTCTTTTTTAGTTTTCTTATAATTTTCCATGGCTTTCTCAGGTGCCCTTTTGTAGCTTTTGATCCATTGGAGGATCGTCTATTGTTTCTACTATTTTGGGTGGTTTCTGGATTTTGTGCGGTGTTATACATTTTAGAAATTTCTTAATAATTGGGTACCCTTTGCTATGTTTTTGTTGTCGAGGCTCTATGTAGAGTTGTTTTTAGATTGGTCATAGAAAGATGTGTTATTTCTATCTGTGTTCATTGGAAAAACTTGGGAGAAGTTGTCAAAGAGAGAGTAAATTGAAGTACTTTACCAATATATGGTTCTGGCAGATGAATAATTCTGTCTGAAAGTTGAATTAGTATCATTTGAGTTGACGAGTGAGGTTACTGAAACCTCTGAAAACCGAATTTTCTTTTTCCTTCCATGGACTTTAACGGTTTGTCTTGCATGCATCATTTTCATTCAGCAATTGCATTTGGTCTCTTTTAGTGAATCATTGAGTTCCTCTTTGTAATTTTGTATATTAGACCTGCTATACTTGCAAGTGAAATCCATTTGCCTTTTCATGCAATGGTGCAAAATTATTTTGTGTTATCTACTTTAGCACGGTTCAAGTGCTTATGTGTTAGTCTTTAGATGCTGATCTGCGTTTTTGCGTGAACACAAACATGTGGTACTGTTTTTTAGAATATTTTTCAACGTTGGACTCTAGTTTAGTCACTAATTGTTGTTGGACAATCAGAAAACTAGACATTTGGAGCTGGAAATGAATGAAAAATAAGTCAATTGCAAAAAACTACCATGTGCTTTGAAACTAATCAATTTGATTCCTTGAACTTAGCAAATCGTGCATAATGGCTCCTTTCAAGGGTTTCCTACACATGCTCAAACGGTTATGTGTTTGGTAAGTTTAGGGAGCCATGTTACTGAGTTTTGAACCACATGAAATTTTGCTGCAATTGTCCTGTAACTAGAGGGGGTTTATATTCATTTTAGCGAAATATTAACTTAATTCCCTAGTGCTTGTTACAAATGTTCTCTTTTAATTTATTTTTTGTTGTTTTTGTAACACTGGTTTGCTATTATTTTGGTCTAACTGAAGCAGGTCAAATAAATACATCTTCAGTGAAATGTCTTGTCAACAGCATTTCGCGATTCATACATCTAGTTTCTTGCCAAGCAGTGAAACCTATGCCCCTTCAAAAGAACTGTAATAATATGGTTTGTGTGTTGAAGCATTTGAAACCAGTGCTCGATGATATTGTGGATTTCAAAATCCCTTTCGATGAAAATCTGCATAGAGAATGTGAAGAATTGGATATGCGGGTTAATGAAGCTAGGGAGTTCATTGAAAAATGGGGCCCGAAGATGAGCAGGATTCACAGTGTAATTACTTACATTCTTAATTTCTTGTACTTGAACAAATATCATTATTCGACAACTGTTATTGAACTTGTTTAAGATCCTAAACCTCTATGTTGGCATTTGAACAAGGTCAAAAGAAACAATGCACCACCAATACCTCCCCCATCTGTCTTTCTTCTCTGGAAGAGATTGATCACAACCTCTTAACTATTTTGTTGGGAATATTCTATTTTCAGGTTCTTCAAAGTGGGGAATTGTTGATCAAGTTACAGAACTCTTCATATAAGATTTGTCACATGATAGTTAAATCACTAAAGGGACCTGCATCTGTTTTGGTTTCGGGTAATCTTCAGGTAGGTCCAACGTTAAAAGTAAATTTTTTCCTTATCATTATTCATTTGTTCTTCACTTCTCCTATCCCACTCCCCTGTAAAAGTAAAAGGACAGGGTAAAGAAAGTCAAACTACTTCATTTGGCAGTAATAGTTATTGTCTGTTTTGTGGGTGCCTTGCGGCTCAATAGAATTATGGCACTAATTGCTAGCTACTTTTCAGCAATATATGCAGGAACTTCAGTGTCTTAAGAAGGAACCTGCAATGATCTATATAGAAGACGCATTGAGAAATCAAAGGGATAATATCGAACCTTGCTATGATTCTCTAAAGGAAATTATACGGTTACTCATGATATCAAACCAGGAGCTACTGATAGAAAGTATTGCTGTGGAAAAGGAAAGGTCAAATGCTGAAGTCAATAAAACAAAAGGGGACTTGGATGAAATTAACCAAATTGTGAATCTTGTGTGCAGTTTACGTGATTATGTGATGAAATTTGAGCGCCCTGAAGTCAAAAGTGGTGTTTCAATTCCCCCCTATTTTCGATGTCCTTTATCATTAGAACTCATGTCAGATGCTGTTATTGTGGCTTCAGGTCAGACATATGAAAGGCAATCCATTCAAAAGTGGCTTGATCATGGGCTAACTGTTTGTCCCAACACTCGCCAGATACTTGTCCATACAAATCTCATTCCCAATTATACTGTTAAAGCTATGATAGCAAATTGGTGTGAGGAAAATAATGTCAAACTTCCCAGTAACTCTAAGCAAAGTAATTCCTCTCATATTTCATCCCCCTCAGATCATTTATTACATCAAGATTTAGATCGTCTGTGTAGCTTTGAGTCTTCAGCTAGTAGCGATTCCAATTCAAATCAAATTGCAAATGCATTTGAGAAACCAAAGGATGATAACTCTTTCAGATCAAGCAGGGAATCTGATAGAAGCTGGAATGGAGAGACAGAAAAGTTTGAGCAACAATCCCCTGCACCTTCATGTAGTAACAGCAGAAGTGAATCATTTTCAAGTTCTATTTCTAGTACTGATTATGTATTTCCAGTTTTGAAAGAGGTGTCAGGCATATCTAATAAGCATCAAAATGTGGAGTTGTCTAGAGAAATTACTGATGGGTGTCCTGCTTCTCCTGCATATAAAGAATCAGTGATTTATCCTTGGTTATCTGGAAAGCAATTTCATAGCCCTGGATCAAAAATTGGAAGGATGGAGGATGAAAATAAGTATAATGAGAGTAACAATATTAGTATTACCAGTCATTCAAAAGTTGCTTCCCATCCTGTAGGATCCAATGAATTGATCACCACATCCCATGTCAATGAGTTGATTGAAGATCTCCAGAGTCAATCGAATGAAACACAAACTGCTGCTGCAGAACAATTGAGGCTCTGTACCAAGCATAACATGGAGAACCGCATCAGTGTAGGGCGGTGTGGGGCAATTATGCCTTTACTCTCACTGCTATATTCAGAAAGGAAGATAATACAAGAGCATGCCGTGACAGCTCTACTGAATTTGTCAATTAATGAAGGCAACAAGGCCTTGATTATGGAAGCAGGGGCCATAGAACCACTTATCCATGTTTTGAAGACAGGGAATGATGGTGCAAAGGAGAATTCTGCTGCTGCTCTGTTCAGCCTCTCTGTAATAGATAACAATAAGGCAAAAATTGGCCGTTCTGGTGCAGTCAAAGCTTTGGTGGGTCTTCTAGCCTCAGGAACTCTTAGGGGAAAGAAGGATTCTGCCACTGCTTTATTCAACCTATCAATATTCCATGAGAATAAAGCTCGTATAGTTCAAGCTGGAGCCGTGAAGTTTCTGGTTCTGCTATTGGACCCTACTGATAAAATGGTTGACAAGGCTGTTGCTCTTTTGGCAAACCTGTCAACAATTGCAGAGGGCCGAATAGAAATTGCAAGGGAAGGGGGCATTCCCTCACTAGTTGAAATTGTTGAATCAGGTTCTCTGAGGGGAAAGGAAAATGCTGCTTCCATCCTCTTGCAACTATGTCTTCATAATCAAAAGTTTTGTACCCTGGTTCTCCAAGAAGGAGCTGTACCTCCCCTAGTTGCATTATCTCAGTCTGGTACTCCAAGAGCTAAGGAAAAGGTATGGAACTAATCCTCTTGTCTTTGTCATCTATTTTGGTGGTCAAATTTTTATTTAGTGTGCATATACAATTGTTTTGCTACATTTTTATGAGCTGTGTTACTCTTCTCTAGGAAAATAGTGTTCAAATCTTGGTGTTCAATCATGGTTACAGAATCAATTTGTTGAAACAATGTGCTAAAAAATCTGGCATTCTAATCTATGTTCTGCAGTGCATTCTTCCCCCAGCCTTGCCCCCAAAAACAGTGAAGAAGTAAGTTTTGACCCTTTTGTTTGGGATTGTTGTTGAGATATTTTCCCTTTGATCTGATATTTATCAAGTAGAAAGATAGGAGAAAGCATAATTCATGCTCAAGAGAAATAATAATTTTCACAATGGACTTTTTAAGTAACACAAACTTATGAAAAAGTATACAAACATTGAGGGGTGATTGCATACAGAGTCTCACATCATAAGCATAATCTGAAACGTGGAAGAAGTGCTAACAATATGTTCGCTTACATGCAGGCACAACAGCTTCTCAGTCATTTTCGTAATCAGCGTGAAGGAGTCAAGGGGAAGGGGAAATCATGAAGATAAGGCAATTTTGATCATTTCATTGCCCTTTTCACTCTTTCCTCAGTAACTCCCTAATCTACATCCACTTGAGGACTTTAGGGCTCCTTTACTCATTTTTTTAATTCTTTTTAAATGTATCATTTGTGTTGTAGGCACAAACCTTTTTTTTTGTTTCCTGCATTAGTAGGGTACCCCCCCACCCCAATTTGTTTTGTTGGTTTTAATGGCTTGGTTTCTTTCTAGTAGTGAGATCTGTTTTGAAGAAAAGGTAAGCTATTTCTGAAGCTTTATGCTTTGGCGAGATGTAAAAACAAAACACTGTTCTGTTGGAGTCATAAGTCATAACTGATGCGGTTGTGAGTCACTGTTGTACATATTTGTAAATATGGTATAGAATCTTGTGATGTACCATAAATTGTTGTACCTCATTCGGCCATGTGAGCATTTTTTTTTTAATTTATTCAATCCTGTTTCAATCTATGCTTTCACTTTGACTTGTATATATTATAATATTACTGACCTCACCCGTTCAGAGGTATACAAAGTTGATTACATTCTGAGAGCTTCGAGTTCAATCCAGGACCTTGTTGGCTAGCATCAGGTCATGCATGTCTTGTTTGTTAAACAAGTAATGCTCAAAATTTAAGCTCATCCAGAAAATGATTTAGAAATGGTGCATGGTACTAAGGGGTCTAACTCCGTTGAACATAGTGTGTGAATTGTTGAAACTCCTTTGATATATACCAAAAAAAAAGACATGATGTATGGCTATTACTTATTTTATATTGTTACAATGTGTCTATTTGAGAATAATTTGTCCTTGGGGATGGTTACATTATCATTATACGGTTGATATTTGTCAAATACTGGTGAATAGAATTTTATATGATCATGTGGTTCAAGGGTACATAATTTCTCCCTAAGACAGGTGCAACTAATGCACCCAGGTTGGAATTTGGTGAAATGGGTCATGCCCAAAGTTAAACTGAAGCAACCAATTATTATTTCCAAATTTATGGGCATATTGGTTGTAAAAAACGGTGTGAAAACTAATTGTATATGGGATTTTTTTTTCCTGCACTTCCATGCTTGATTCATGCACTTCCTATATTGCTTTCAGCACATAGAAAGTGCAGGAAGGAATTTTCCTATATATCTTTGACATTATGTTCTACCTATGTTTATTTGGGATCAATGATTGGGTCATGTTCATGACCAAAAATTGATTGGGCTTGTGATCTTTTTGTTCTGTAGTGTCTTCCAGCCATCAATTTAGCAAAAGGAAACAAACAAAATTGACACGATCAATACTCCGTAGTCAGAAGGGGGTATGGTTCGTGGCCTACTACCACATGTGTCTATCAATATTCAAGTACTAACTAGGTAAAAAAGACGTACAAATTTGTCCCAAAAACTTAAAAGCAATTCAATGTGTTCTATCAATCCTTCCTTAACGAGGGAGAAAGAAAAAATGTAATGGTTATGTACTCTAATGCAAAAACTTTACTTAAATGCCACCGTAAAAAGAAAGTAAAAAAGAGGAAAAGAAAAAGCTATTATTTTTTTTTGGAAAAGAAAAAGCTATTATACCATTGTCTAAATCGCTTTGATAGGAAATTAATGTGTCACTTTGCTTTGACGTGCCCAAAGTTTTCTCAGATCTTAACCTTATAACCTTAATAATCATTCAGGAATATATTCCATTTATTGTCACTTTGAAAATCTGCAAGAAACACATGTTGAAGAAAACCTCAGTTGAAAAACACTACAAACACCAGTATTATTCTTTGCTTTTCCTCGAGAAAAGAGAAACATGAAAATAACGCGGGCAGATTTGCCTCATATGCACGATGCCCAGACTTTGATCGTTCAATTTGGATGGGAATTTACCTAAATTATTATGGGCAATTTGAAATTACAAAATACCCATTCAGTGCACTTGAACTAACTATGTTTTGCAAGCAAAGAAGGCATTTGATGCCGAAAGAAAAGCATGATTTCCCTCTAGTCCAAAGTTAGAAAGACATTCTCTGATATATAGTTGAAATATATTAAAAATTATGAAAGTAGAAATGAGGTTTTTTAAATAAGATGTAAGGCATTATTTCACCAACAAAATCTACCATAATTAGTATAATTAGGAGATAGTTAAGTCTTTTTATTTTTTTTATGAATAGAAATTAAACTCAGATATTACAAATTTATAATACTTCACATACATTCAATTAATTGAGCTAGATTCTCATAGTCGAGTCTATAAAACATGCTGTAAAAAATTCAATACTAAATAATTTTTATAAAATACTTCATTAAGAGAGATAATACACACTTCATTTATCTATAAAAACTACAAAAACATCATTTCATGTGTTTCAATAAATTTTAACTATTAATAGCGTGTTTTAAAAAATATTAAAAATTGTGTTACTAATATTTTTCTAAAGTTTTACAACTAGTAATTTTGTTGACATGCATAAATAAATAAACTTCCACTTAGACTAGTTTTTGGTTAGCAAATAAAAGTGGAATCCATTATCTTTATACATATCATTTTCATCTTTTATTCTCGCCTACTTTCTTTCTTGAAAATCTTTTGGTACTTCTTCTTCCAAAACATTTATCACATTTAAAGTTTTAAGGTTTCAATTTTTTAAAATTAAGCTGATAATTGTTTTTTCTTTCTAACTTTATCTAGCTTTTACTGATTATTTGGTTTAAAAAACATAAGAAATAATTAGGCCATATTTAATATGATATTTTTTATATGCAAATTTTAAAAAGTAATTAAAAACATTTTCCTAAACAGAATATCACTTAAAAGTTTCCTCATTACGTTTGATTAAAAGAAAATATTTATCAGTTTGCTTGGAGAGGAGGAGGAAAGTAAAAGTTAATTATTATTAACATCTTTTATGCATGTCGTCCCTGTAAGGCTTTTTACATTATTTTTTTTATGTAGTCCCTTTTTGTCTTATGAAATCAAGAGCAAATTGGAAGTGAGAAAGTGGTGATGGAAAGCACTGATCGGAGTAATGTTATTGGTGGAGATGCTTTGCTTCTTTGGTGAAATTGAAGGTGCCCTAACTGGGAGACAAAAATGTGCCTTAGCATGTTTGTAGTTGAATGCGTATTTGTGGGTCGAGACTCCATTGTCACAAAAGTCGTCAATACAAAAAATAATTAAGAAAGAAAATGAGGAAACAATGACAGGGGAAGAGTGTGATAGCAGGGTACAAGGGGGTCACTTGAATAAAGAGATGCGTAAATGTTGTAAATTTTATGTTCAATTCATGTAAAAATAATAATAATAATAACAAAGTTACCAACGTTTATCCAACATTCAAATGACCCGCTTCACAAATAATTTACAGAAAATATTAAATTGTTTAAAATGTATCCTTTTAATGTTTTTTAAATATAAAATTATTTATTAAACTGTCATAACTAATTTTCATTTAATAATTTTTCAATTAATATTAATGTTAATTCATTTGATCTTTCTTCACTCTTGAGAGATGATTGATCTTTTGTAAGATTTTTATTATTTCTAACAGTAAGACAACTTTTATTCTAGTATTAAAAAAGACAAATAAAAGGTTGATAGGTAATGAAAATTAAATGAAGGCCATTTTATTATTAATTAATTTAATTAAAATTTGGGAATGTTTACAGACCAATAAAAAGTGAAACAAGATTTTTGAAGTTTATTATTTAAAGTGCTTGCCTAAAAAATGTATATTTCAATTAAGATTAGTACTGTCAAAGATATAGATAAAATATAGTTGCTAACTAATATAGAAAACGATAAAATGTGGCTTATTTTAAACGAAAATAAATACTTTAAGTATTAAAAGCTAATTAAATGTTATTTATTTATTGTTAAAATAAAACATAAATAAATAACATGTTCCAGGGTTTTATTTATTTGGAGAAATGGAGGTTAAAAGCAAGTGTTTTATTTACTTTAGGTCCGTAGGATAGTCGGAAGAGTTTGGGAGGGTGGAAAAGTTGAAGACAGCTTTTTTTTAAGCAAGCTGAAGACAGGTTAGTCAGCACAAAACACATATCTTAAGTCCTTTTTTTCTCTTTTAAATATAATCTCTTTAATTTTATGTAAAGAAAAATTCATTAACTTTTGGAAGAGGAAAAGAAAAGCATTCGACTATTTCTCTCCCCCCCAGGCTCTAGCCTCCAAAACCAACCAATTTTTTTTTTATTTTATAAAAAATGTGTATTTTGATTTTTCCCTTCCTTTTTATTTCTCTCACCAAATAATAGATTAATATCTTCAATAAGTAAGATAAAAAGTATTAATAAAATAAGAGAATAGTATTGCAAAAAGAACATATTTTGAAATTGAAAATATTCAATACTTTTAATTGTCATACAAAAATATTAAATGACAATCATTTTAAATAATATTATAAATGAAGCAAGGTTTTGAAGATTCCTTTATCTTTTTGCAGTGAGGTTGCAAGTTGAAAAGCTCAAGGATCTGCAGCAACTTGAAGAATTCATTAATTAGACAGCAGTTAAAGTGCTTGTTTCTTCCTTAAAGATCTCTATTGATTGCTTATGGAACATGAATCAACCAGCTGTCTATGATCTGTATTATTGTTTTGTGGGTACAGAACAGCAGGGCTAAGTCGTATTTGTAGTTAAGTCCCTGAATCCTTAGTACCATTCACATAACTAAGATTGGGTCCACTCAAGTGCATTAGCTTTTCTCATGAAAGCCTTTCCTTATCTCCAAATCAAATCAAATTATTAAGCATTACAACCCTCTTTTACTTCAGTTAAATCATTGACAGTTTATTATATATGTGGTCCACAAACAGTTGGTATTGAATTTTATATAATTATAATTATTTTATTTTTAATTAATATATATCTTAGAAGAATATTTTTTTTAAAAAAAATAAAGGCAATATAAATTGTCGTACTTTAATTGTAAAAAAATATTTATTAATAATTAATTATGATTTCTTCCAATCCTAATTTTAGACGACTCTACGTGTTAACTCCTGTTGACACATTTGGTCAAGTCTTTCGACTACATTAATTAACTGTGATTTGAGTTCTATTTTAGATTTTTCTTGTTGGCGGATTAATGATATATAAATTTCATTGTAAATATTAGACGAGATGGGTTATCTCTATTTGGCGTTAGAAGGGCATGCCTTTTCCTAATATATATATTTTTTTAGTAAAAAGAAAAAAAGAGAGTTGACTCTATGTTGAATATATTATATACTAAATTTAATGTATTTTGCAAGATGAATGACATTGAAATTGTTAGAGGAGCGAATGACAAAAATGCATGTCCTTAAGTTGGAGTTGTACTTCAAGTTCCATCATGGGTGTACTGCCAAGTGAAGTGAAAACATGGCCTTCATTGTGTTCACTGTTTTCTCAACTTACAACATTTATGCAATCCTGCTTCCCCTCCCAATTAATAGTGACAGAACAAACGGCCTGATTACTTCAATTATGAATTATCAATGGTTACTTACCACAGTCTAACACCACTATTAATAACTTGAAAGCTCATTGTCACATCATTTACCAGCTTTTTTCCTTCACCTGCTACGTACCACCGACACATATTCGGGATTTGAAAACAATATAGCAATAAAATTATAAATATAAGATTAAAGTATCAAAATTGTTGTGATTATTATTGTCATGGGTATGTATTATATCAAATACTTTTACTGAGTTTTACATATATATTTATATATTTGCTTATTTTTTAATTTCTATGACAATATAAATGTGATATAATATTAATTAAATGAATAATAATATTTCATTATATAGTAATCAATAAAGTTGACATATAAAACATTAAATTTGTGTAATGGAGTTAATAAATATTATATAGATGTATGTTGTATTGAAATTCACTTTTTTGTTATTTCTTTTTAAGTTATTCCTTCAAAACGATATCATTTTGAGAGTTATGTTAATATTTTTATTGCTTGAAATATGACAACTGAAAAGTGAAGTCCATGTTGTATTATATCTCAGTCATGTCTCATCTATGTTGTGAATTCTAGCATTAGTGTTGTATCCATACATATCACTTGTATGTGTCCGCGCTTTATAATTAAGGGAAGAGCTACATTTAACGTCCTTTCCCCACGTGAGTTTCTCACCTGAGCACTTCTCCAATCCTCCGTTGCTGCAAAAAAACTGAGAAACACTGCCAAAAATTCCAATGGGAATCATGGGATATAGGTTAAAGAAGAAGGTATTGTTGGATCGGAGGCTTTTTTTTAGATTCCAGTAATATGACTAAAATGATGTATATAAGAAAAGATAATAATCTTTACAGTTAGTTTTAGGCCGGAGTTGAGTTAGTTCAAATCTAAAGTTAAAATAGTGTCACAAACATCTATCAACATGTAGTTCTTGTTCAATCTATTGAGTTATCTGTCAGTTGATCAGCTATTATCTATTTTTGTAAATTTCACATTCTATATGTCTAGTTCTTCATGTGAGAAAGTATGATAAAGATTTAATATTGACTAATAATATAACTAAAATAGTATATATAAGTATGAGTAATCGTGGTCACTTCATAAACTAGATAATTTGTATTTTAGCTTAGTGCTTATTTTTCAACTTATAAAGATGGGAAACAAGGAGATTCCAAACAGAGGATGAATGTGATTCCCTATCTATATAGGCTTTTATGGGCTTGAAGCTATGCTTTAACAAACAATAATCTTGATAACCACAAACATACAAAGAAGAGTGAAATTGGCAAACATAGAATAGATGTTACTGTTTAGTTTCTTAGCATATTGATTATATAATTATATTTTGGTAAAAATATATTGATATATTTTTCCAACTCGTAACAGCTTCATGAAAGAACCCTTTTTCAATCCAGCCTAGGATATTGACCACAAGAACTTCATCCCTTACTCTCCGGGAAAATTATTCATGCGGGGGTTATCTCCAATACTTGTATTAAAACGCATTCGTGTTGGTTTTTGTGGCTGTGCAATGACGACTGGTACCATTCTAAATATTAGTAATTTGACCATAGATTCTCGCCCCATGTGGACTAAATTTAAAAGTCCGAGTAACAACAGGCTATATGAAGTGTTCTATGGAATTGATTATCTATTTTTATGATGTGAAAGGCACTTCATGAATTGTCAAGTACGCTTGAAAGTTACATTTACTTTGACATTAAATAAAAATGTATATAATTTTAAAAAAATAAGATACCAATTCTTATTTCAACTAACTAGAATGGTCCACCCACTAAAGCTTATTTGGCGGGTGTGATTGAGATAATCTATGATCATGAAACATGTGGTGTCCCCTCACATAATTTTGAAATAATGTTTCTTGCTTGTTTTCCTTTTCACAAGGGCATAATAACGTCTTGCATTTGAAAGATAAGAATATACGTATATAAGAAGAAAAAAGAATTCTGAGTACTGTTGTGATGGAAACAAGAGAAGGAAGAGGAACCAATACAATATTGAATGGAAGAATTTATATAATAACACTAATAAAATTGTGTGGAAGGCAAGAAAACAGTCTAAGATCCTAGTACCGGATTTTGTCATAGACAACCCAGCAAGAATTAATTAAAAAAATAATCGAAGACAAAAAAATTCCCTCTCAATATGGAATATTTAATTGCCCCCACTCGGATGCCTGTCCTGGAAAAACAAAACCATTTGGTCATTAAACTAAGATGAACAGGAGTACATGCAAAGTAAAGGGTGTAAAAATATTAAAGAAGTGGAGAAAGACATGGAAAATGAGAAAGAGGCCAGAGTATGAATTATGAAACTATATGAATATTGCAAATGTTTTCATACAAATGTGTTAATAATTTGTAATTACATATGAGTAAACGCTGCATATAATTACGTGCTTCCCTTCATTTTTTCGTTAATTTCACCGAAATCTAACTGCAACAATATGTTTGTCCTCCCATGATGTTTATTTTCTATTTGATCTTTAATATAGGAAAATGTGCTGATTTGATTGTTAATGAGTTCGGTGTCAACCTAATTGAGATTGTCCTTCTCAATTTGCAGTAACATATATAACTCTGGATTTTGATAAATAAATAAAAAAAACAAAAAAAAACTGCAACAATATGTTGCATTCAATGAATAGTCTATTAAGTATCTAGGAGGGTTCCATGATTCAAGTATACTACATTAAGCTCATTTTAGTCAATAAGAAACTCAAAATGTATCAAATATGTTTTAAACTTTATGGTATATATCAACAGCAAATTTAGAAATATATATTGACTGTGAAAATAATAGCAGATGGTGGTGAATGGTGATACAGTTAAGGGTGACCGTGCTGATGAAGATGACAATCTATAACAGTACACAGTAGTCCCAGCAAGGATAATCCAATCAACTAGCTATTGGCTTGTTAGTTGGACTGTTTTGTTTCCTTGTTAATAAGAAATCAAAATGGCGAGGATGGTCAAGTTTGTTGGCTTAATATTATAATGAGAACTTGAAAAGGGCTAAAATCTTTAAACATTATAGTATTCTACCACTACCAGCTGAACATACCAGTACAAATGGGGGGTGGGAGAAGAAAATAATTACAATATTCCTCACCATGTATCTAACAAGAAACCAAGACGATGATTTGTATTCAATAAAATCACGTAGACTATACACAAATCAACTTTACTACATGATTGAAAATGGAATAGTTATGCATCAATTAGATGGACCACAAGACACCAAAATCAAAACATCAATTTAGCACGATTAAGCTTCTTGCCATGTAGTAAACCAGCATACTGCATGCGTACCTTAGAATAGAGCCCAACATATATAGGAAGCATACGTATATATTGATGACTGTCTACGTGTATAAAATAAATGAATAAAGCATTCTTTTTGTTTTAAGCAAAGAATAAAGAATTCTTGTGACAGCTAATCAAACAACACAAAAAAACCAAGTACTTAAAGAAGGCATTATTCCTAACAAAACGTCTGATTTTAAAGCAGTAGCTTGAGAAGCAAAAATAAAAAGCAATTTATTTTAACAGAAAAAGCTAATTTAATATGTTTGTTATTATTCATATCCCCTTCTAATAACATTTGATCCACTTCATGAATATTCATAATTGATGATTTATTATCTTGTGTGCATGTGTGCGTGTGTGAAAAATCTTTTCTCTAAAAGTAGTTTTCATCAAATTAATATTATTTTATGATTAACTTTAAATGTTAACAATTTAAAAACTCTAATACATATCATTAAGGGTATGTTTGGAATCACGCTGAGTAAAAAAATTCCACTTTTCAAAATAAAAATGCCAAAAACAACTATGTTGTAACTTTAGCCTAAAAGTTTGATGGCTTTAGATTCATCTATTTTCCAAACACACACTAATTCTATATTTACAGTGTGATCAAAATAATAGAATCGTCAAAGTGAGCAACCTAACTAGCTTGACCAGCAAGCTATGTTGTGGAATGTAGACTAATTTAAATTTCTTATAGGCTACACTTTTATCAACTTAACTTGATTGTGTGTGTTAGTCCTAGGAGTACTTTAAATGAGTTAAATTATTTGTAAACTATTACTCATTAAATACTCAATTCTTTAATTAAATAAATAAGTCCAAACTTTATATTATGCTTGCTTATTTAAATGAGTCAAATCTAAATTTAACAAGTTCGACATTAATAGTATGTGACAAATAGTTATATATATCATGAAAAAAATTCAATTACATAGATTTGATAAAATCATACTTCTTGTTCAACACATATTTTTATTTGTAGATTATTATCTACTATTAAAATGTTTTTATCAAATATCTAATTGATAAAGTTAAGAATAATTTATGGAAAAGTTTCTCAAAATAAAAATTAATTTAAGTTATAAAATGAACTAAATAAGTCAGGTTCAAACATTAGATTTTTTTTTAAAAAAAATGCTAAGTTCAATCGTTTAGTTAGGCTCATTTAAATAATTGAGTTAAATTTTAATCATCCATTTTTTCACAAACCAAATCTAAATTTTAATTCTTGACTTAGCTCAACTCGTTTACTTTCTTAGTTGATCCATTAGATGGAACCAAATTGATCTGATTTTTCTCTCTTAATTATATTTAAATTTTATAAAAAAAAAAATATAATAGTAGTGAATCAAATAGATATAGTAGTCTTTAGGCCTGTATTACAAAGGCCCGACCCGTCTAACCCTCCTTTAGTCGGGTCAATTAAAACCTAGTATGTTTCAAGCCTAATATTTGACAACTCTACACAAGTGACATGAATAACTTTTCTCACCTTTGTTCCTTAAGTCCTTTTTATTTTATTTTTTAAAAAAAACTTGATCAATTATGTAAAAAAAATAAAATTAAATAATCGATGGCAATAATACAAATCATAAAAAATTTCTACGTACTCTATTTTAAAGTTAAAAAAGAATTGCTTGTTTTATCAATATAATAAGTTCGTATCTTTTTTTATCTTCTCCGCTAGATAACATATCAAAGTTCAGAATAATATTAACTCCCCACATTTAGGTCGCCTTCATAATAACAAAACTTTTTAATAAGTTTTTTTCGTCTTCTTTTTACTTCCTTTTGAAAATGTAATCAACTAGTTTTTTAGCCATCTTATATGGACGTATATCAAAAGGTGCATCTTAGTTGGTTGAGCAAGACTAATGAATGTTGTAAATCATGTGTGGTAGTATGTTTAATTTCTATGGATCATAAAAAATATTAAAAAGATAAGACTAAAATACAAGTCCTTTTAATTTTTATTTGTGACATTTTATCTTTCACTTTTAAAAAATTTGTAATTTTAGTTTTTTTTATTTTTTAATTGAGATATTTTATCTCCTACTTTTAAAATATTTGTAATTTTAGTCTCCTTAGTTAATTTCAAACTTATTGACAATTTCTATGAATGATTAATGTATTTAATAACAACAAAATAGTTTAAAATTTAATTGTTAAATTATTTAATTATTATACAATATTGGGTCTTGCTAACAAATACTCTTAGAACATTGGTTAAGAAAAAAAAAATTCTTGTGTAAATTATGAAAGAACATAAAAAAAATATCATGAACAATACAATTTTTTATCTCTCAATAAAAATATTTCTATTTTAAATTCCTTCATTAATATCCTTAATTAGGACACTGGTCAGCATATGCTACAATATTTAATATTAAATTATTTGTTTCACAAGATAAGATAAAAATGAGTATAAAACTTTTGTCTCATATTATATAATTATATTGTTGAGTATAATGAAGTAAAAAAAATTAAAATATTTAACTAATATATGGATTTTTTTTTTAAAAGTTACAGGTTCTATATGAGTACGTAATTTTTTATTCTTCACATTATGGTTGTTTAATAGAGATATTATATATGTCAAAATAAGAAAACAAAATTGAACCGTGAAAATATATACTTTAAATCTTAAAATATCAGAGATTTAATAGAGGAAATAAATTTTCTTTTGTAGGTAATTATGATGTGTTTCTACTTATTATATTATAATAATAAAAAGAAAATATTATTCTTTTCTGTGACAACCGATGCAATTTTAATTAGCTCAATAGATTATATAAATTATCAAAACTCTCACCACTAAACTGACCAAGTGCGTAGGAAGTATTGTTATTTGCACACCAATAAATGCATGTCATTTTATAGAAAAAATAGAAAATAAGAGAAAAAAATTAAAAGTAATTCCTTTGCCTATAAAAAAATGTCTAATGAGTGTGAAATTGGAATATAAAAATCAGTTTTGCATTATATATTTCACTTTTTTAATATTAGAGTTAAAAAATTAATCTGTATTCAAAACGTCATAAACACTGAAGAGAGCTAAGTCATTTAAGTAGTCTATTGAGTATCTCATACTTCATGTGAAACTTAGGCATCCCGTAATATCAAACTCTTCATCATATATAACATCACTCTTATGAGTTAATATCCTGATAGCTAACACTACGACGCTTTACTCGATCGGTCTGATTAATTAACCTTATTGTAGGTAATCATTTCCAAGAAACCAACAATAAAATTTGATACTAATCGATAAGCATCCAAACATCTGGTGAACTCTTCCTTAAAATTAAGCTAGGAATCAAGGAGGAGAACTAACCCATTTAAGTGCTTCATCAAACATTCCACAAAACTCAACGTGAGACTTAAAGATGGGCATAATACCTAGATCCATGTTAAAATATTTGAAAAGTAAGTAGAATGACTTATTTTCATTTAACTAATAAAAAATAATTTTAAAATATATAAAAACTAATTAAAAAAAATATATAAAATAATTTTAAAATCATTCTTGAAAATAATTTTTGTCAATTGAAAACTTTTTTTTAAATCAGTTCAATTTTTATCAATAAATATTAATAGTATTTATTAGAATATTCGAAGCTATTATTATCTCTGGTCACTCCTCCCTTCAATCGTTGAAACTCTCTTCCAAACCATCGTATTAACTTTAAATCTCTTTTAAATTAGTTCTATAAATATACTAAGAGTGTTTGGATAAGAATTTCAAATACTTCAATTGGAATTTTTTTATTTTTAAAATTTTGTATTTGGATAAAAAAAATTAAAATTGTCAGGATGAAAGAAAATGGAATGCAAAGAGAAGAGAATATATGGTTGGTGTGCTTCTAAAAATAAGAATACTGATACGGCATGGGAAGTCGTAGGGGAATCGGGATACGGCGACATACATCACCTCACCCGACCACAACATTCCGTCAGCGATCCAAGGAATGATCGAGATCCTCCGCGCCGGCAAGCACCTCCGTCACGTGATGGATAGCGACAACTGCTCCCATGACTGGCAGGTGCAATTCTATGTGTCCCCCTACGCCCGCACCCGATCGACGCTCGCAAGTTCAGACGGCGTTTCTTGAAGAAGATGATCATCGACGTGAGGGAAGAGTCACGAGTTTGAGAACAAGATTTTGGAAACTTTTAGGTTGAAGAAGAGAGAAGGAAGGTTATAAAAGAAATACATAAATATTTTGAAAAGCTTTTCTATCAATAAGAGAATTTCAATTTATCACATTTTAAAAGAAAATTAAAATTTCACATTTTTAGTTGTTTAAAATTCCAAAAATTTAAATTCTTCATAAGAAAAACATTTAAACAATAAATTTTAGATTAAAAAAATTTAAATTCTCTAATAAATTACTTTTCTCGATTAAAATTTTGTATCCAAACGCACTTTAAGTGCAAATTTAATTGTAAAACAAAATAATTGAGCCAAGCACATGTAACTATTGTTGGAATGCATTTTTGTGGCCTAAAAAACGTGAATTTTGTGTCAACCAAATAGGATATGCTTGATTCATAGTAAAATAGCTCGACTTTAAATTTAAAATATTTTTTTATACAAAAATTCCTTTGAATTTTATTTCTTTTTTTTTTCATTTTCATAAAATGAGGGTGGGAAGTGGACAAAGGTGGTGTCAGAAATTAAAGTTTCATCTTTCTCTTAAGAGAAAGAAAAGGTTAAAAAGGATAAACTTGTAGGGGCATTTGGGTCAATTCAAAAGGAACTGTCATTCAAGGCTACAGGGTCAAGAAACAGAATCATGTTATTCCCTCATTTTTACCCCTTCAAACTTTTTCCTGTCTCCATCGAAACCTACTGTCCAACCTTTCTTTCCTATTTCCTCCAAAGCCCTAGTCCCCTCCCTTCCTCTCTTTCTCTCTCCTTCCTAACATACAGCACTGCACAAACACAAGGAAGAATATTAATACGACCATTAACAAGCGACGATGAAAATTTGAGTTTGCTCCACCTTTTTAAGGAAAAAACCCAATCCCTTATCAATCTCGGAAATCAAAGCTACTAAAAAAAACACCAACAGTTACCCTTGTGAGAGATTTCTAGTATTGCTCAACAAATACTCACAACTTTGCTGAATAGAGCAAACGACGAACTGGCCACTCACTCTCCCATCAATCTCATCACATTCTCAACATCAATAAAATCTTCTTTTGCTTCACCATTTCCAGGTACAGTACATGTGTGTTCCAATATTTCTATCTCCAATAAAATTAAAATAAAAAAGATAAAAAGCCATCAAGTCTCCAAGACAAATCAACAATTAATCAGACTTTGTTTCCTTTCCTTCTTTTTTTTTTTAAAAAAAAAATTATTTTTTCCCTTTAAGGTTGTTGTTTTCATTTACAGTAACTTCTAAAAGCAAAAAAAAACATTAAAAAAAATTATTCAAACAATAGGACATTTCCTCAACTGTTATCCAAACTATAAGTATAGTAATTCTTTATCTCAATTAACCTTCATCTCTCTCACACACTCCTCTCACCAGCTCTGGTCACTGTCTTAGGAACCCTAGAACAGCAACCCAGATAAACTATTCCAAGACACACAACACACAGAAAGAGAGAATCAAAACAATTAAGCCTTGGATCTGCATAGCAAAGCAAAGAACAAGGGCCATGGATTCAAATATTCAAGACTTTATAGACACATGTAACTCCGACAACACCTGCAACCTCATCACAAATAGCATCACCACCGCCAACTTAACAGCTAGTGCTGCCTCTTCCTCTCCTGCTTCCACCTCCATCACCAGCAGCAGCCGCTACGAGAACCAGAAGCGCCGTGACTGGAACACCTTCGGTCAATACCTCAAGAACCACCGTCCCCCTCTCTCCCTCTCCAGGTGCAGCGGTGCACACGTCCTTGAATTTCTAAGGTACACACACACCCTCTTAATTAGTCTTGCACACCATGCACCTCTTCTCTCTCTATATATTTTTTATAAAACCCACATGTATCTTTTATCAGAACCACCAGATAATATCTGGATGACAGAGCTCTCCTTCTGATACTTGGAAAGAGAGCCTGTTGTCACTATCTATCTGACTCTCGAGTAAAATTATTTTCTTTTCAACATACATACATTGGGTCTTTGTTATGTATGTATGAATTTTTTTTTGTTGTTATTGTTATGTGTGTGTATAGGTACCTGGATCAATTTGGGAAGACCAAAGTGCACACACCGATCTGCCCTTTTTACGGGCACCCGAACCCTCCGGCGCCATGTCCATGTCCTCTTAGGCAAGCTTGGGGGAGCCTTGACGCACTCATAGGGCGTTTGCGTGCAGCTTTTGAGGAAAATGGAGGGAAGCCAGAGGCAAACCCTTTTGGAGCCCGAGCTGTGAGACTCTACCTTCGTGAGGTTCGTGATCTGCAGTCCAAAGCCAGAGGAATTAGCTATGAGAAGAAGAAAAGAAAGCGTCCACCACCTCAGCAACAACCCATGCCAATACCTCATCACCCTCTTCCTCCTCCAGGTGCAAGTGCAACTCATTAGAGGAATTCAATTCTCACACTCCATGCCAAATTCTACCACCTTCCTCTCTCACTCAATCTTTTTCCTTTGTGTCCAAACTCAAAAAACCTTCATCTCCAAGTGGGATCTCTTCTTTTAATCCCAATATGCTTTTAGAGTTATGATCTAGCTAATTTAGTATCATGATATTTAGGGTTTTTTTATTTTATTTTTCTTTGTTAATTTTTTTAAGTTGGTGAAAGCTGCTATATCTCTGGTCCATATAGACTGTTTGTCTTTGGATCCTGTTTGGTCAGGGAGAAGCAAAAGTCTAAAATTAAATTCTGGGATATATCATGCATCTCTCTGCTTTAAAAGCAGACAGTGCGGTACTGGTAGTAGACTGATAGTGCGTGGGAAGTACTGAAAAGTGGAAGTGAGACTGTGAGAGAGTGAATGGATATACATGGAAGCCATGATCCTTGTGATGAGGAAACCAAAAGTATGGTATTATCATTCATAGTTCTATATAATATATGTACTTTTCCTTTTCTCTATGTCAAGCTTAGACTTGTTGGGGATTAATTATGTGCCTTACCTTAATTTATATATATATTATTTTAATTTTCTGATTTAAAAGGGTGTTGAATTTTATTATAATTGCTTGCAAATTCGAACTTGATAACTATAGGTAACAAGTCACTTCCGTACATGGTGATGTTGGATAACATCTTCGAATATTGATTATCATTATTATTTTCTTATACCTATAAATGATTAGTACTCTTTCTTAGCTTCTTTTTTTCCTCGTAGTTGCCACTTATGTGCTTTACTGTCTCCCCCAAACCCAAATGTATTTTGTGTGAAAAACAATGATAGTGCTTCTAAAGCTTAATCATAGCAACTTCTGTATGTTTCAAACTGACAAGTTTTATTCTCTCTCAAATTCGACTAACGGCTGACTGTTAAGTAAATCATTTTGATTGGTGATTCTGATTCATATTATAAATGCTGTAGTGCTGTCATTTCAAATGAAGTGAAATTATAAAAGCCAACGAAAATTAATGGCAGACGATGTAATTAATTCCTATATATGTGACCAAACCTTTTGTTCAAAAAAATGACCAAACCTTTATTATTAATTAGCTTAATATATTGTTTAATTATGATCCTAGACCTTATATATGCTTTTCTTCTATACTACCTTATACGGACATATATGCCGACTAACAATTAATCAAAATCTCCTTGTAGATCATGATGCATATCATTAATTCACAAGTTTTCATTTGAATTAGGTCATGTCTGCCAAATGGTTGGTGCCGATATAAAAAATGTTTGTCAAATGTCGAAATGAGAGCTATAGGCTCTTTAATCTGCACTCGCTTGAAAAGATAATATGATATGGTGGCAAGGTATTTTTTCACCATAGTAGGAAGTAGCACAGAAAGCCAAATTATGCAAACTTGTCTTAAGAGTAAAGAGACTACAAATAGGTCAGCAAAAAAGAAAAGCAAAAAGTTACTTTGGTAATTTATATATTTTGAAAATAATTATTTTTTTTGACGAGAAATTATTTTTTTATATACAAAAATGAAAAAAAGAAATTAGATGAGGAGAATAATTGAGAAATCTGCATAATAAGCTTATAAATTAGTTTATTCTATATCCAACCTTCAATACTTTTTTAATTGTTGAAATAACTATAAAAAATTTCTACAACTTATTCAAATTAAACCAGATGTTCTAAAAGAGTCAGTAAGAAATTCTCAGAATCAATTTGGCCGACAAATCTGTCTGTAAAAATTTTGGGTCATCCATTCCTTTTGTATTATGTTATTATTATGGCTCAAAAAGAAGAAATTTCCCAATCCCTCTGATCATGAAGAGGCGCCTATTGTACCTCCATTTGCTAAAGCGAAACCCAATAAGACATTGGATATATGCTGGAAAGATAAGCTAAGCTTCTTATTTTCCCTTTTGAAGTGATTCTAGTGGGGCATATATGAGACTACCACTTCAAGACATAGAGGATCTATTCTTTCCTCTAATGATTTAGGTATAAATTTCATAAGTACTTTAGGCTGTATATGAGGGTCATACGATTAGAGCACTATATAGCCTTATGATGCCATTTTTAAAATAATCAGTGGTTAATGCAGTTAACATCGTACTAAATTAAGAAGTAGGCATTTGATATTTTTATTTTTATTTTTTGTGGTGTAAAGGATTTTGAATGTCAAAATATTTTTATGATATAATACAAAAGTATAATGAAAAATATGATTTTAATATTTCCCAATTAGTAAATCATTAATTTTTAATCTAGATCACATGTATTTTTTAACGGAGATAACTTAAGTAAAAAATGATTATTATGGATAAGAATTTTATTTCTTCTAAATTTTTAAAATAGATGCATACTAAAGTACGTCATCTTATTCTAATTTTTAATAATAAAAAAATGGAGAAGATGAACTATTGTGTAATGGTGGAAGTTTTTGTTGCATTCACTTATGATGGCAATAGAATCCATGTTCAATGTTCAATTCACTATTCGTGAAAAAAAAATGGACCAATGACAATTAAGTATCATGGATGAAATTAGTTTTAGTGGATTAAAAAAATTATCATGATTTTTGACCTAAGACAAAAGTAAAATATAAAGTATTTATCGATTCTATCAATAATTAATATTGGTTGAAAAAATTGACCAAAAACTTTCAAAAAATATTCTTTTAGTTATGTTTGTTCATTCACAAAAATTCGAATATGAAACCTTATTTATAAATTGTCTATTTAAGATTGTAAGAAATCAACCTACCCAAATAACTAAAACAGATGGGAAAATACTAATTAAGGAATTAAATTTGGGAACATGTAATTTTTGAGCAAATATTTAAAAATTTAATATTCTAATAATTTAAAATATAATTATTAGTAAATTACATTATTGCTCCATTCATATTAAAAAAATATTTTTTAAATAAGAATACGAATCTTCATTTATTGAGTTCAAATAATAATTTTAAGGAATTTTTAATTCAAATAATAATAATAATAATAATAATAATAATAATAATAATAATTTACTGATCATTTCTATATTTTTTTTAGTCATGCCTATGAATATTCTAAAAGTATTAGTTAAAGAATTATCAATAGAATAAATTTTTTATTAAAAATATAATAGAGATGTATTGATGACATTAAATATTATAATTTTCATAAAAATCATTTTTAATCCTTTAATTAATGTGAAGAAATGTCTAATTTAATTAGCATGAATTTGACAATATATTTGAGTTATCTTTTAATTTTTTTTAACGAACTGACAAAATTGTTTGATGGTTTGATAAATATTGTTTGACGGTTTGATAAATATTTTTTTGATAGATTTTAGTATTTTTTTGAAATATTATTTGAAGTAACATAAAACATACTTCTAACTTTTAGTTTTTTAGTTTTTTTATATTTATTTTCTTTTTATCCTTGAATAGTTATTACATTTTCCTTTTAATTTCTTCTATTTAAGATAATTTTTTTTTTTTACATATGATAGGATTTTCTCATTTTTATATTTTTATTATATATGATATTGATAGTGATATATAACGAGTTTATGTAGTTTTTTTTATTTGGATATTATATAAATAAAAAGCTACAATTGCTTAAAATTAATTTAATACTAAAACTATAAATACTACAAAATATATATTTATCAAGAAAATTAAATTAAAATTTGTATAAAAATAATACATAAATATATTCATTTATATAATTTTATATTTTTCAGTCATTTTAATAAATAATTTTTTCAAATATATGATTTAATAAATAATTTTTTTAACTTTCAACCATCAATTAATTTTTAACTTCCCTCTAATTTTTCAGCTTTAAATTAAATTTTCAATTAATTTTCATCATAGCCTTAATTTATAATACTAAACTTATACTAACTTTCTAACCTTAATCACCACAGCTATAAAATTGAAAGGTTCATTACTTTTTAAATAAAATAAATTTCGTTGTCATCAAAAGAGTTACAATGACCCAACCAACTGCTATCCACAACTTTTGCCATAAAAAATTGTCTTTTTCTTTTATTTTCAGAACACAGCCCACGTTGTTATAGATATGTTCTAAAATACTTACAGGAAAAACTGCATAATATCCTAACTAAGCATAAAAAATAGACCAAATACTATGCAATTCTACCGTTTAGCAACAAGACTGATTATAAAGAGATGAGATCCTATTCCCTTTGATTAAGTTCTGCCGGATAAGAATTTTCTCCCAAAAAAATGTCCCATGCAAATGCAATTAACTATTAAGTGTGTAGAGTGGTATGTATTTATATATGTGGGCGCGTGCACAAATGATGTGGGTGTTTAAAAAATCATTACATCTTTGAAAAGGAGATAGGAGATTAATTAAAAGGGTATAAAAAAATATGAAAATATAGATATATGTAATTTTTATTAGCATATGGAAAAATGTGCAGCATAACTGTCTAGTTATAGATAACTTATGTTTATATATATATATATATATATACACTTCCATGGAATTTAAGTTTTTATAAGAAAAATTAAATGAGTGATAGACGACAATATTAAAATCCGTTGGTGGAAAGGTTTTATGGGCAAAATTGTACATGCACATGTACATAATTAGCAGCACCTAATTCAATTTAGTTTGATTTGATTGTAGTTATCATTGATCATTGATATCATATTATTTCTTTAGAGAGAATTGATATCATATTCTTATTGACCTTTACATAAAAAAATTATTCTTATTGCACGACATAAAATTTTCAAGGAACCTACCTTTTCACGCAATAAATGTACAATTAAACCCTACGAATCTTTTTGAATGACATGGGTTTTGTAACTATGAACATGATCTTAACTTAAGCTTTGTTATTCATAAATCGTTAATGAAATCTTTGACCACAATCAGAGAAGAGATTGGTACGTATTTCCCTCTTACCAATCAATGACATGGGGTTTGTCAGTATGCTAAAAACAGGTAGTGTTGTGTGCTCTACGCTGATTAAAAAAAAAAGTGTTGTGTGGCCATGAAAGAATAATTGCGTAGAATCAGTACACATATATGATCATTTGAATGGAAGTCACTGATAAAGTGAATTGCACGTATGTTCAATCGGAACTGTACGTAAGAACCCATTTTTTTCTAACAAAATGGGGCGTTGCCGGTAGATAATATCTTAATTACTTGGCCACTTTCTCTAAAAAATAGTGTACAGTTGCACAGTTGGTTTTTGTTTTTCGGCATATAATGTGAATTTAATCAATCAAACTACTGTAAAGTTTGTGATTCTATATCATTTTATTATTATTATTATAATTATTATTATCATTGGTGCTTACTTGTCACTCAATTATTAGTATTTTTTTCAGATATATATGTCATCTTTTTATCAAGTAATTGAACAGGGAAAGGACGGGTAAAAACATATATTAATTTTTATCACCTAATTTATTGATCACGATTACCTCTACAAAGCCTATGCGTGTGCATTGCGTAAATTCAGAAACCTCGCTGCTCATTCATCCATTTACTTATCGTCCTATATATCTTCTAGATCTACATCTTGTAGAACTAATAAAACTCAAGTCCCCAACCAAATTTGTGACTACCTGCAACACTAATTTACAACAAGGTCTTGTTAATTTGAGACACCATTGCCGGATTCTATAGTGAGATCAAGCTACAATGGTGAGTAGTAATTAATATTAATTTCCTACAAACTGCAAAAAAATCAAATGTCAAACCAATCGAAATAAACCTGAAAAATTTAGAGCTATTGTTTACTCGCGGAGTTGAGTTTAAAGAGGTGAAGAGTGGACAGAAAGATTGGTCCTCTTTGTCATAAATAAGCTACATCATCTACATGCAGCTAGAAGGTAGAAGGTGGCCATATTGCTGCACAACTCTGAAACCACGGTACGTGAGAACCGTTTTTAATTTATCTAACGCTAACAGAAGTAAAAATTAAAATTAAAAATGGCTTTTTTTACCAACAGGGTGCAATTTTTTTTTTTTTGGCTTCTTTTCAAATGGGGACAGTTTTTACATTATTTCCCAAAGAAGGTAAATTGATGTAATGATGTAACACCTGTTTATACTTTACTTTCTTTTAACTAAAGTTATAAATAATTTTATGATTTTAGTGTAATTTTCTTTTTTACAATTTTAAAGTTGTAAGTTTTTTTTTTATGACTTTAAAGTCGTAAGATTTTTTTTAAAAATGAATTATGACTTTAAAGTTGTAATTCTTTTTTTTTATGTTATTTTTTTGTTTATATTTTATTTTCTTTTTAATTTTCTAAAAATTGTAAAAAAAATTATTTAATTAATTATTAAATACATATTTATAATTATATTTGTTATTAGTTTTATTTAATATGTTATTTATTTTTTATGGTTTTATTTAATATGCTATTTATTTTTTTAATGTTATTTATTTAAAATATATTATATTTTTTTACTTAATATATTTTGTATATTTAAAATTTAGATAATCTTTTAATAATGTTATTGAAATTTATCTTTTTAAATGAAATATAAAAGTAACTTAATGACATTTTATTTTTTTTAATATTTATTTTATTTTAAATACTTAAATTTTAAAAAGTAAAATTTGAAACCAAATATTAAAAAAAAATTATTACTAATATTAAGTTATAATTTATGATGCTGAATTATTTATTTTGTGTAAAAGAATTTACTATTAACAACATGTAATAATTTAATAATAGAAGTAGTTGTTAAATTAAAAACAACATAATACATTAATATAAAATGAACAATACAGATTAAAGAGAAATATAAAAAATAGAAACTATATTGTTCATTTTGTAGGAGTGAATGACATAATCGTAGTAACTGTTTATACAAATAAGTAGATAACTAATATAATTTTTACTTTTTATGTTTCTCTTTTAAGTTGTATTGTTCATTTTATATTAATGTATTATGTTGTTTTTAACTTAACAACTACTCTTATTACTAAATTATTACATATTGTTAATAGTAAATTCCTATTTACACAAAATAAATATTTCAACATCATAAATTATAACTTAATATTAGTAATAAATTTTTTAATATTTGGTTTCAAATTTTAGTTTTTAAAATAAAAAAATTCAAAAAAATATATTAAATGTCATTAAGTTACTTTTATATTTCATTTAAAATAAATAAATTTCAATAAAATTATTAAAATATTATCTAAATTTTAAATATACAAAATATATTAAATAAAACAATATTAAAAAGATATATTATATTTTAAATAAAAAAATTTAAAAAACATATAACATGTTAAATAAAACCATAAAAAATAAACAACATATTAAATAAAACTAATAACAAGTAAAACTATAAATATTTATTTAATAATTAAATAAATAAAATTGTTTACAATTTTTAAAAAATTGAAAACAAAACAAAATATAAACAAAAAAAATAACGTGAAAAAAAAGAATTACAACTTTGAAGTCGTAATCCACTAAAAGAAATCTTACTACTTCCAAGTCGTAAAAAAAAAAAACTTATGACTTTGAAGTTGTAAAAAAAAAGTTATACTGAAGTCATAAAATTATACATGACTCAAGTTAAAAAAATTAAAGTTGTAATAGGTGTTATAACACGAATGAATCTGGGTTTTTTAACTACGGGTCTAGCAAACGAAAAATTGAAATAGAACCCAATCCAATAAGATCTCCCCCTCTCAAGATCGGGCGTGAAGGTTTCCTTTCATCCAACTAAAATAGTTATATATATATATATACACAAAGGATTTTCACTTTAAAATTTTATATCTATAAAAAATCTCTAATCTAAAAGAAAAAGATTTACTCTTTACTCAAATTCTCAAAAATACCAATCAACATTTCAAAGATGTATATTCTCAATTAAAACAGAAAAGAAATGAAAAATAAAGTTTTTGAGTAATTTACTCCCCTTCGAATGCCCAATCTTTAAAAATTAATCAATAAAATTAATTAATTAATTAAAAAAATAACTCAGAAGTTGTATCACCTTCTTTCGACTTATTTCCATTTAAGAAATAATTTAAAAACTACCTTCATTTGGAAAAAAGCGAAAAAATTTTTGTATAAAATCCAATAAAAATCGTCCACACTAAATTGAACTGATTTTGAATGGTTTAAAAAGTTATATTTTTAGAAAAGGTAAAATGAACGGTTTATAAAGTTTCATCAAATTTATGTTTTAATTGATCTTTTATAACCTTTGTTGAGATAAATTCAATGTTGCATACAAATTCTTTCTTTTTTTTTATAACAGCATACAGTTTTGTTTGGATCATTTAACTTAGAGCAATGATATCAATACATATATAGTCATACACAGAAATCTCTTGCCTCATGATGTGACAACAAGGATGAGATGAAAAGTTAGTTGGTCTGATGGTTGGCTGGAGTTACTCAGGTACGTCATCGTGTGGATAGTACTTGCTTTTTAAAAGTTTAAAATCATCGAGACTAAAGTTGAATATATAGTGCATAATGCATAATGCATATTCTTAGACCTCACATTCTCTCATATTATCATGATATGGTATAGTAGCTGTGCAAAATATAATTATAATCTAATAATAGAATTTCACAAAAAAAATTATATGTGTATATTCTATTATTAACATTTAAATATATTTTTATTTTATAAATTTATTGTATTTTGTCTTAGTTCCTAATAATATTTTTGGGTTTTAATTAAAATTTTTTTTTATCAATTCTAAAAAAATAAAAATAAATGATGAGTGAAAAATAAAATGTGGAATTATCATTGTCATGTCTTTAAAACTATGGATTCTCGGGTGGAAAAGGAAGCCCCATTGTGATGTGTATTGCAGGATAACATTTGCAACTCTTTTAGAAATATTATTGTTGTATATATTCGTGATGATCTTAAACAATTTGATATATGTTTTGGTGATCTTCATGCTTTGGTATTATTTGGATGATTTGAACTCCACAACTAATGTTGATCATATGATCATATTTTATAACCACAACTTTCACTTGAGAAAAACGCTTTATCTAGCAAAATAAGATGAAAAAAAAAATATATCAAATGTATGAAAAATCCATATAGAAATTTTGTTGTTAAAATTTTTAATTATTTAAGTTTGTTATTTAATTATTTAACTCTTAAGCTAATTCATTTATATTTTAAAAAATTATAACAATTATAATAATGAAAGATACGAGTATAATTTGATACACATTCTCATCTCATTTTCACTTAAAAAATTCGAATAATACACATACTCATTATCAAAGCCCGAACAGGTTAAAATGATACCCACGGATACGAGTTTATTCGTCATCCCTACTCATGAAAATCTCAACTAAGTCAAAATGACTTAAAACATGTATAAAAAAAAATTCTTGAAGTTAAATGAATTATGTTGAATTTACAGGTATTTTGGGAAATTCAAAATTTTAAACAAAATTATCTAGACATGATGTGCATTTTATGCATAATTAATTACTTAATCAAGTAAAATTCAAAACGTACAAAAGAAAACATAAGACATTAAAAATCTGCCCAAACCCTATTTAGGGCAATAATTTATACTTAAAACCTTATTAAGGACTACTGATAAGTACTATGCATACATAAGTAGTATACTAAAATCACATAGTAATTATTTAACTTTTCTCTATTTCTACTACTTATTTTGTGTAAGACAATAAGAATTTAGCTTCTTTTAAATTTCATCCGGAAGATGCTAAAGTTAAGTAAATAACCCTAACTTTGGTTGTATTATTGTTGAAGAGAGTAACAGAGAAATAGAAGAACTTTTGAAGAACCAATGCCTCGTGCTTAGCACGACAACCTCGCTTAGCAAGTTGGAGTCGCTTAGCTTGAAGGAAGTTGCTTAGTGCAATGAAGCTTCAATGGAATACAATTGTCACATGCAAGCTCACTAAATGTACAAACTTGCGGCTTAGCGCGAATCCACTTGATCCACTTGCCATCCAACTGGACATGCGTGTTCTGCGTGAGCACCGCACTAAGGGCACAAGCGCACTCTGATTGACCAACAAGGAGGCATGTTTCCTTATAAAAGGAAATGTATTTAGAAGTAACAAGGGAGCTTAACGACAAAAAAACATAAGGAGAAGCATTCTAGTCCATTGTCGGTGCAAGGAAAATCCATTTCTGAAGTTTTGGTCGATCCTTTTCACTCTATTCTTCCTCCATTAAATCCCCTATATTTTTATCCACCTATCTGCAAACCCCTCATGATAATGAGAGACTAAAACTCCATTGTGTTGGGTGCTATGTAATCCAAAACTCTCTATGATATAATGATTATGAACTATCTTTTAATATGATGTTGTTATTACTATTCATCTCTGTGCTTATTCACATACTTATGGTCTGATCATCCATCTTTATGTATTGTTTTAGTATATGAATATTGAGAAATGTTTGTATGCTAAGAACATGGGAAGGTTATCTAAAGTGAGTCAGATCTAGGAATAAAGTGGTCTTCTTTAACCTGTTCATGCATCTTTATTCCTAATGCAAGTCATTTAGTAATCAATCGCCAAGGAATTGGGAATGATATTAGGTGATTTAGATTCTTTCACTAGAGGGATCTTGGTTAGAATAAACTAGTAGATGCGGGTGATAATCATATTAATGTTAAAAGAGAAAAATTAATAAAAGATAACATCAAGAGAAGTTATGGAAGCAGAGTCCCCAACATGTCCACACTCAACCTCACCTTCCGAGCGTTTATCTTCTCTCATTACACACTTTGTTATTAAGTCTCACATTTATTTATGTTAAATATTGTTTCTAATGCACAAAACTCTTTTCCATTCATTAATTGCTTAATCGGTAGGTATACACATAACTCTAAATACAAGCATAGTCTCTATGGAATTTGATAATCGGTCTTACCGTTTTATACTACTTGTGCAACTTGGTACGCTTGCTAAGGAGACAACAACTACACATGGATGTAACTAGACGTTCAAAGACTCACACACACATATACACAATTGTAGAAGACTAGCAGATGTCACGTAGACTAGACATCAAGATTGGATGCACGGATTTACAAAGGGTAGTGCCTTTGCAAACCCCACATTATGGAGAAAACTACCTCATACAGAAATTTTGATGAAACCATGGTTGTTCCATGATAATATTTTATTGTCCACCAATTGGTTTTTGGCATGTGTCATCTTGACCTAATGGTCAACGTTGATATCACATTATGTTAGGGAATATTATTGGCTAATCGCTTAGTGATTAGAGATATCCACAGAATTGAGCATGCCACATGCATTGTTATTAAACATATTTTGCATTGTTTTATGTTTATGTTGTTGTGGATATATTTTTATGATATGACATGTTATCTTTTTTAAAAATACTTATAGCTTGGTTATTATTATATTTCTTGCTATTTGTTCGATTTATTATTATTTGTATATTTGAAGTATGTCATCATGCACATATTTTTGTTCATCGTTATTTTTGTAAGTTTACCCTTCTTATTTATTGTGTTTGTGTGATGATCTTGAAACTTATGTTTGTCGGAATAGGTGACACGAGCTCAAGAGAATCTACACACCCTCTTCATTGAGTATACATAAATATTTGTAGGAAGAAATGAAGCGAGGCGTGCTAAGTATAATAAGTCAACAAGTCTATTATGCGAGCAATGTTATGTTCGCAAATATTCCTATAAGTGTTCTTACCATCTCATTCTAACTCAACCTATTAGTGGAACTATGGTTGTTGATAGAGGATTTGTGGAGGGCTCCACACTACATGCCTTAAGATTGTATCTGTTGGGATTATTATTACTCGTATATTTGAAATATGTCATCACACACATATTTATGTTCATCGTTGTTTTTGTAAGTTTGCCATTCTTGTTTGTTGTACTTGTGTGATGATCCTGAATTTGCGCCTGTCAAAACAGGTGACATGAGCTCAATAGAATCTAGACACTCTCTTGATTGAGTATGCATAAATGTCTGTAGGGAGAAATAGGGTGTGACATGTTGACTATAATAGCTTACAAGTCTACTATACAAGCAATGTTACATTCTCAAATATTCATGTCAGTGCTCTTACCATCTCATTCTCACTTGTCCTATTAGTGAAATTATGGTTGTCGATATATAGAGGAAAAGTGGAGGGTTCCACAATACATGCCTCAAGATTGTTTTGTTTCTTCATTTGTTCATGGTGGATCTCAATGTCGCTATGTTTTATGCACCACCAGCTCGAAGGAGAAAAACCCCTAGAAGGTCTCTCAATAATAGTATGTTGGGTTAGATGTTTATGATTAGGGTAAGGAAATTTTATTAATTATAGTAGGACCATTTTTTCTCCCTCTTTATTATGTATTTTGATTTCTTCTTGGCACACCTTTTCACGAAAACATGTGTGAGGCTTTTTGCTACTCGGTATTACATGTTCTATATATAATGTTGTAGTGTCAAATTTTTGTTATGGACGATGATAATATTGTTCAATAATTTTAATTGTAGGTATTCAAATTCTACTTATTTAATTACTTTGCTTATGTATGATGTTAAGTTATTTCCGCATTATGAAAATTTTGTATACAAACAAGTCAACTCGTAATATACAGGAATGGTGTTTTCTTAGAATAAGCATTTCAACCAAATTGTTGCTTCAAGATATGATGATTTGATTATATTCTAATCATCATGGCTACAATGTATGTAAAAAATTATTCTATTTCAATTGATTGAAAAAAAAAGAAGATATTTTCTTTATCAACAATATCTTGTATTTTTTTAAGTATCATCACATCATCATCATCATCCTTTGAGTGTAAAAATAATTATTTATTCAAAGATAAGTTTGACATTAAGCAATGTCCTTTAGGAATTAGATCATACTAGATTATAGTTGCCATTTATTTTCTTTCAATCTTTTTTTTTCATCTTATATATGTATAACACTTTTTACTTCCTAGTACTAGTAAGGGAAGCATGCACATGCTGATTGAACATCAATGACTTGTGTGTGTGTGTGTGTGTGAATGAAGAAGTACTAGAGGTAGGAGATAACAAATCGGGCAATAGAAGCCAAAATGAGCAGTAAAGCTGCCCCAAAGTTTACCTTCCCCATAACTGCGTGATTTAAGCTAGTGACTGCTATTTCTGATGAACTAAAGAAAAGAGTTCCTCCAATCCAAGGGACTAGCCACTGAACCCTCCGAACTCTGAACCCATCTCACGTTATGTACAGTATTTTACAGATCCAAGTGCAGAATTCACCAGCAATTATTGCACCACCATATTCAACTGCACTCCAACTCAACATACCCCTTCCCCTCCTAAAAAACAACCAAAGAAGACGTCAACAAGCTATTCTATTGCTATGCATGTCAAAATTATATACTATACTATGCAGTATGCATATATACAAGGAAGCATTAATTACTATTACAAATTAAAACGTATATAATTCATTTTTTTAAATATTACATTACCCCTTTCGTTAATAATGTTGGACTCTAAATATTAAAATTTAAAAGTGTATTTTTTAAAATTTGAGAAACTAAAATTCTTTTTTTCAATTTGAAAAACAAAAAATAAATTTACTCCAAATTTCAGGAATTAAAATCATAAACAAGACAAAGGAATAATATCCTAGATTTGTTATAAGATTGAAAACATGCGCAATTTTTTTAATATATAATTTCATTTCTTCCGTTTTTCTCTCCTCCCTTTTGAGATATCTCTTTTATCCAATTCTCCTCTAGTATGTATGACACAATACTCCTCAGCTCCGCAAGAGCCAACTTCTATCTTTTAACATATAAAATTAGTTATTGTATTTTTTTCTATAATGAAAACATATCTTCTAATGTAGAAATGTGATTCAGATCAATTAAAACATAATTCTATATTATATTTAATAATTCAAAAACAATTTGACTGAAATTAATTTTATCTAATTTTAAACCAAAAAGATAGTAAATGTAAAGGTGCAACTAAATCCCCCTTCTGTCAAACAGTCAAACTTTGACGAAGGATCTAGGCCGTTCATCGCTGATAATTGGGATAATACTGCTCAATTTTTTACTCTCTTTTTTGAATTATAATTTTAATTAGACAAGGAAAAAACACTTACCCGAAGTAGGACATATGCAACCTTTGACTTTTAGATCTAAGAAACCCCTTTTACTATTTTCGAAGCGTTCCAATATTTTTGTCTCTGTAAAATACTACTATATATATATATATATACAAAAATGTCATATACAAAGAACTATTTTATCTTTTTGAAGGAAGCTGCAAAATTTTTCAAACACTTTTTTTTTTGGTTTTTGGTACCAGGATTGCTTTATAAAGTATATATTTGATAAACAAAAGAAAAATTTATTAACAGGTTACAGACTACAGTTCTTTGTTGTGATATTAATCATTAATGATTCCAAAATTTGCCGTTATATGTATCTCATAAAAATTTACAACATTGGGCGACTGAAATTGACTATAAGAAAATTAAAAGAGAAAAAAAAACAAACAAACAAAACTTCAGCTTTAATATACAGATATTTAGTAGGCTCATGTATACCTATAAAACTTTTAGCTTCCGCATTAAAGTATTAATAAAGAAACATCTAAAACACGTGTTTATCCTTCGATAAAGAAAGTTTCTGAAACAATGAATTGACTGAAAAAATTTAGTGCTCAATTTCCTGGGGACCAATATACTTTTCCTCCGCATTAATTCCAATTAATTACACAATTTGAAACACCTTTAAATAGCTTAATTGCTCGCAATTTTTTCCAACATGCTTCCCCAATTATTAAGTGTCATATGCATGCTGTAAAATATAAAATTCAGTTCCTTCCTTCCTAAACTTAAATCTTAAACACTGTTTTACACATTCAGTCAGTGATCAATCTCTCTGCTACCAGCAATAAAAAGAGAAAAAAAGCTGCTAAGTTTACTTGTTATGGGCCTCTTATTTTGAATTTGGACCTTCTCCATAGGACTCTAGAGAACAGATGCATAAAGATTACAAGTCCCTTTGTCAAATGTTTTGCAAAATTAACAACCTCGTTTATAATATTTTGATTTATTCTTAGTATAAAATTGAATTTATAATATCATTTGCGCATGAATTTTGCCACATCATAAAAAATTGACTATGTTTCATTAAAAAAATTGACTAGGTAACAATTATTAAAATGAAATGCTATAACAGAAGAGGAAGATGTGAATCATGCATGCAAACTAGAGGGGGACCAAGCTAGTGAAGCTACCATCCCCTTTTCCTGCTTGTTAGCAATAGTTTCATTCTTTCAATAATGGAGTTTGAAAACGACGCTAGAGAATAAAGAAATGCCTGCAGATTGTCATTTTTGTTTACGTACAAAAAGGGTAACTTTTATCAAACGCGTGTGTGTTTTGGAGGGAGGACTTTTCCCATATCTCTCTTATATATGTAAAGAAGAGTAGCCCCTACGGCCTTAACTATTTGTCCTTCACGAAACGAGTATAACAAGTACGTGAAGTGAAAGTTGGTAAACATACAAGTTGTGTTATATCTTTTTTATGAATGAATTTTAATTGTTAATTTTATAAATTATGATTAACAAGGAAATTGAATCCGTCATCTTTATTTTTATTTTTTAATCACTTAATTAATCTTATATCTCATGTAAATGACACACAGTAAAATGATTTTAGTTTTTATGTATATTTAAATGAAGAAGAAAAAAGCAAGTAATAAAAGATAAAATAATATATAAAATTTATCATAATGTCAAAAAATTATACTAGTATTTAAATAATGTAACTGTAACAAAAATCTCACTTCCGAACAGATGTAATATGACTCGTGACAATCTAAAGGCTGCGAGGATTCAAGCGTACTATACGCTTTTTTAACTAGTAGATTTGCTTGAGATTGTTTTTCTTTAAAAAGAACCCTTTTGCCAGGAGTTGAGTAGTAATTTCATTTTTTTCATTTTCTTAAAAAAAATATTAGCCAGTCTTTAATTAGTGGGCAATTGCTTTCTCTTCTACAATCTTAAACACATTACAATGCCCTAATTAATTAATTAGTTTTAAAGTATCGTGTTCTTTGTAGCAACAACATTAATGATGATTTTCTTCCAATTGTGGGGATTGTTATCATCATGTAATTATTAAGCATCATTGAGACTGGAAAATAATCTGGTATACAATAATTAAGTCTATTTGGTTAATTAGTTGGAAATCAGACACTTTTTTTTTCAGTCCTTCGATCTGATGGATGTCATGGAACTGATTAATGTACGATCGATCCTTGGTTGTGCATTAAAGACAGTAAGTCAATATATAGGTTTTTCTTACTCATTTTTCCCATTGTTGGTGTGTCGATCCTAAGATATAATATTTGTGTTTTGTCAGATTTAGTTTAAATGTGAGTGTGTGTTGTTTTGCAAAAGCAGTTGTTCAGGAATATATTGGGTGAGATAAACAAATCGGTAAATTGGTGCTTTTGTTGATAGGTCTGGGTGGATTAATTATTATGGCTTGAGTTGTGATATGTGAATACTCCAGTACTGCTCTCAATATCTCATTAACCATTGTTCATAGTATCTGCATCTTTTTTGTTATCCCTCCTGATGTCAACCAGAGAAGTGTCCACTCATCTTTATCCCTGTGGTTTTTTTTTTTTTTTTACTTATAACATTATTGATACAAAATATCTATTAACTCTGATGATTAATTTTTGTTTAAAAATTTAACTAACTATTTTTAGTAGAATCATTTTTTTCCATCGTCATGATTTATATAGAACTGATATGTAAGCTGTTTTGCATAATATAAATGGAAATGTCTACTTTTCAAAGAACAAAAATAAACATTGAATAGAAGTTAATTTGAAGGTTCGTAACTATAAATCAAACACACTATATGTAATTCATCCCCATCGATCGCACCACAGTTGCACAGCATGCATCCCGTCCAGTGTCCACCTGTTGTTTGTTCGTTCAGCCACCTTCCTGTCCATACATCACGAGTCACAACCATTCCTTCGTCTACACAGCCATGTGTACCTTCTCTCCACCCGATTCACCATATCATTTTTTTTTAGCCTAACCAACTCAATAATTTGATTAATTACTTCTAAACTTTTTTAAAGGGTACTTTTTAACTTTTAAATCAATACATTTTAGACTTTTTTGTAAGCCAAGTTTTAAGTTTTAATTGAAATAAAAAAGAGGCAAGCTTAAGTACGTGCAAAGTGTGCAAAAGCAACACATTTTAGACTTGAACTTAATTTGTTCTTAACTTTTGTTTTTTCTTTTTTTTTTTAATTTACTTTGATCTTCTTATCTTATTTAGTCCTTCAAATTTATTTTTTTATATTTGATCCCTGAAATTTTTAAATCTTTTCTTTTAAGTTCTTTATTTAACTCCGTTAATATTTTATATTAAATGTACGCTACATCTTGTTGCAGATAGATAATGTAGCTGAGAAAATTGTTACAGTCAATTCATCGGCCGATGTTTGTTCCAAGAATTAGGTTTGACAACAACAAATGTAATATTTGAATTTAATTATATGTACTTATTTGGAAATAATAGAGTTGCAGACATAAAAAAAATTTCTATTCTTGCAGGCACACTGAATGTTATTGCTAGAAATAAAAATGTTAATATTGGAACAATTGTTGTTGTAAACATTTAATTGAAAAATTAATGGAGTAAAATAAAAGACTTAGAAGGAGAATTTTGAAAATTTCATGACCAAAAGTAATCATATTATTTTTGGAGGATTAAAATTAATATAGATCTTTGGAGCACCAAAATCATATCTAATCCTTAATTAAATAAAATGCTCATTGTTGCCAATTAAAACATTTCTTATCATAAATTATATTTTTAATAAACATAATTTATTATTTAATAATATTATTTATACATTTCCATTTTTAAATCAAAGTAATAATATTTGTACATTGTATGAGAAGTTTCTTAATAAGTTAATAACAATAAAAAGTATTATTTATTTTCTAATCTGTTGATTATAAAATAATACGTAAACTATGATAAATGTATAACATTATTAGAAACTGAATAAAAAAGTTTAATATTTCAAAAGATGATAAATAACTCTTTTTTTTATTTTCCAAACGATTTTTTTTCTTATCATGTGATTGATAGTTCAATACGAAATAATTTCGTCCAAAATAATGATTAATTTTCATCCGAAGTAGAGATGAGTATTTTTCTAAAACTTATATAGATATGAACAATTTTATTTATAAAAGTAAATAAGAGAAAAAGACGGAGTAAATACATTACAGTATTACACGATCAAGAGGTCGTTGCATTTGCATGTTTCATGTTTGTATTCCACCGAAGAAGGTGGAATCGTGCCAACGCTAAGCCCCAAGCAGATCTTCGTTAGCACAAGAAAACACGAATACGATCATTGACTCCGTACTCTCTCACCGATGTGCCGTGTCTTCATATATATATATATATATATATATATATATATATATATATATATATATATATATATATATTAAGTAAATAAAGAGAAGTTTAATTTTAGGTTTACATCCATATTTGTCCTTATAGTTTTTTTTTATCACTGTCCTTATAGTTTAATGATTGTACAACTCTTTAGTCCCTAAAAAAAAAAATTATTGGACATTTTGTTTCTCTTGTTTTAAAAATTTAGTCAATCATTAGTTTGTTCTCAATTTTTTAGAAAAATTGACACATCTTAATGATGATATAACTAAAAATTTGGACGATTAGCATATATGTCAAATAATTATTTTATTTATTCCATCAATATGTTATTGTTACGTCATCACTTAGATATTACATCAATATATTTTAAAAAAAAATTGATGTCAAACTAACTATGGACTAAAATTACTAGATTTTACATATTTTGGAAAATCAAATGTGCAATAAAATTTTTCAAATGATCAAAAATCACACAATCATAGAACTATAAGAATTAACCAACAGTAAATTTGATTTAAAAGTTAACTAAAAGTGAATTTAAGCCTTAATTTTATGTATTTTACTTTTAAAAGATTTTGAAAAAATAATTCATCTACTAATCATGAAAAAAAATTCAACTTTCATCTAATCACAAATTTATATATATGATGAATTTATTCTTTTTTTATATAATAATTATCTTAAAAATCATAAATATCATTATTAATTGATTGGTGATATAAAAATTTTGATACTAATGATGAGTAAAATTTAAATTATATTTTTATGCATTTTAATGTAAAATATTAGGTTAAATATCTTTTACGACCTTGTAAATTAGAGTTTTTTTATTTTCATCCTTGTAAATTTATTTTTTCGTTTTAGTCATTGTAAAGTATGTTTGTTTTATTTTTTATCCTTAAAACACTTTAGATAGTGTTTTTTTTTACTATTCAAAATATTTTTTTACAATTCAAAGCGATATTTAAAGTGTCTTAGGGACAAAAAACAAAATAAACACATTTCGTAAGGACTAAAATGAAAAAAATAATTTTGCAAGGATGAAAATGAAAAAAGGTTAAATTACAAGAACGAAAAATACATTTAAAACTAAAATATTTTATATATTATCAATTAATTAAAAATCATGATAAGTATAACTTTTTTTGTTGTAAAATGGCAACAATAAAAATCAAATTTAACCCCACATGTATATTATTTAAAATTCCTATTATTAAACCAACCCTAATGGTCATTGTAACTTTTGAAATAATCATTGTAAAAGTTAACAAACATGTCATACATATCAATTTATAATTAAATAATACTAGTAAGATAAAACTATTTACACTATTAATAAATACATTGTTTACTTAAAAAATAATTTAAATATTTTTTATATGTTAATGTAATTACTAATCATCATATGATAAGCTTGTTAATTTTTATAATAATTATTTAAAAAATTACGTTATAGATGAATTATAATATCAGAAAATCTAACTTAATTGATGGTGTAATATGCTTAAGTTGTTGTAAAAAAATTTATACCAAAGTTTGACTTCTCTCTATGAAAAATATAAAAAGATGAACTCCAACATGATAACTTTTGTCTTTTTATACTAATAACATCAAAATTTCAGAATAAATTATAATTTTAGTTCCTATTTAATTCATCATCCACAATATTACTCACATTTTTTCTAGTGATTTTACTTTCCATATTTAAGAAAATATGCAACTTTTGTCCTTTATTTTAATGATTATTAATAATGTGTCAGGATTATGATGAGGGGGAAATAACACTTAAAAATTAACAAATATTTTAATTAATTAAAATGTAAAAAGAAAGTAAAATTTAGGTTGGGTTGAATTTGGATTTTTATTTTACTTTAAAATAAAAAAAGATGTAAAGGGATAAGTTGGGTTGGATTTGTGATTATTATTATTTTTTATCTTAAACCCAACTCAATCACAAACTAATTGATTTGGTTAATTCAACTGGGTCTTAACATTTAAATTTATTCTAAATTTTTCAAAACTATAGTTGTAATAAGGACTCTTAAAAAAAGTTGTAAAAAGGAAAGAAAAACAAACGCTGCATCACATGCACCATACTTAGATGAAGATAAATACAATGTACTCAAATAATAATAATAGTAATAGTATGTTATATCAATAGGTCAATGGATTGAGTTTATGGATTCAAAAATTCAAAACATGTAACCAAACCTATACACAAGAACCGGTTTGCTAAGCTGAGTTTGACCCAAAACTAGAAAAACCAACCAAAATAATTCAGTTGATTTAGATAATTAAATCAAGTTTGTCAGTTATTCAGATTCATTAATCCATCCATTAATACCCCTATAATTATAATTTGTTCGCTTGATATTGTAGTTGAAAAATTACTTGAAACTACACATACTTTCACGTAAGTGTATCGTGACAGGATCCACATCCATTAGAAATATTCTGTCAATGTAACAGCAGATAATGGTGACAGATGTGCATGTGGGGCTTTGAATTGACTCTGAAGGGTCGAATGTGGGTCTTTTTTTTTAACACTCTCTTCATATTCTTTTAAAAAAAATTATGATGAAAGTACACGACAAAATTTCCATCTGAATTATTTTAAAAGAAAATCTACACCTTATTTTCAGATGCATTGAAGTGAAGAGAAGAGATAAATATTAAAAACATAAAGAAAGATATAATATAATATGATAGAAAAATAAGAAAACAAAAATAAAAATAGATGAAAAAGAATTGAATATATGTTTATAAGAGTTGTTTTTTAACTAGTTAAAATTAATTAGTGTCTCATTGGAATGCAGTTAGCCGAAACATAGTACGAGAGGTGTTAGAAAACATTGACTCTTGATTTGGTTGTGTTCAAATTGAGAAGAAGAGACAAGAGAAACTTTTTAATTTTTTTGTGTGGATCCTACATTTTACTCCCGTGTGAGATTTAAGAAATATTGAAAGTGAATTTATAAAAAGTTGAAATATCTTTTGTAATTTAATATTTTTTTCTTGTAAAATTATTTTTTTTTATTTTTAATTCTTATAAATTATAAATTATGTTTATTTTATTTTTTATTCTTATAATGATTTAGATAATATTTTTTCACTGTTTAAAATGATATCTAAAATAATTTAAGAATTATTTAAAATGATATCTAAAGTAATTTAAGAAGTAAAAGACAAAATAAACATAATTTATAAGAATTAAAAATAACTTTTTTTGATAAGGAAATTTTTTTTTATAAAGAACTAAAAAGATATTTGAGCCTTTATAAAATATTTATATAACTGAGAATTAGCTATGATCAAGTTTATATCTTTAATAATGTTTCACAAGAATACTCCCGTGTGAGATGTAATTTGGAAAACAATAGCTTCCAATATGAGGAGTCGTTCGCGCAATTGGGTTGTCTTCTTTTCTTGAGACTCGACCTGGAATTTAGGCAGCACAATTGCACAAATTGTAAAGTTAGCCCAGAGAGAACGAGGGAGGTTGGCTATTGGTCCCACTGCCCTTGTTAATGGCCAAGGGGGTTGAATCCTTTTTCTTTCTTCTCTTCCTGAAAATATTGTTTTTCTGAAAACAAGATGGTGTTGTACAATTATATAATGAAATTGTATTTTCATTATGTGATGGGGTGCCAAAAAATACATAATAAAAATATAATTTTGTTATATATTTATCAGTAAAATCATATTTTCTTTATATTAAATGGCTGAAAAAAAATAAACAAGAAAATAAGATTTTGTTGAAACATTATGATAGAATCATATCTTGATTATTGGACGAAATTGTATTTTAGTTGTTATTTTAACAAGGGTGGTGTGCAGCTTGGTGTTGTAGTGTGCGTGATGGTTGGACATGTGTTGATGAGAACGGCACGCGACATTGTTGGGATCGTGGTTGTGCTGCGCGCGGCTGACGTTGGTGTTGTGGGGCGACAATGATGGATCGTTGGGTTCAGATCTTGGGGGGTAGGGAAGGTGAAAGAGAAAGAGGAGGTTTTGCATTGAAGGGTAAGAGGGTTTTTTCTAATATTTGTAGGGAGCAATAACAAAGGCTCTAGGATCAATATCAATTCCCAATAATTCATCATTCAAGCCTTAGACTTTTGGCATATATGGGTTCACCATGACAAGATCAATTTGTTGTCCAAAGTTAGGAAATGTTTTCAACAAAAAAGAAATTAAACCTATTTTTCCTCCAAGTTTCTCCCCTATTCAAAGCAGTGAGATTATCACTAATGCAGTAAGATATGTGATAATTGTCCGTTTTTAAAAAAGATCTTTGACGATTGTATGTCAATTTGATAGAAATTCATCCCTTTTCTTTATCAATTTGTTGAAAATTCAAAACATGTAAACTAGTTTAGTTAAAACAAATAATAGAATCATAACATAAATGATAGATAACATTATTCCTTAGTATGTAGCAAAAAATTTGATATTTGATTTGTACTATAAAAGATCTGTTGGAAGAGATGAATCCTTTAAAATTTAAATTCATCTCAAGGGATACCTGGTTAAAAAAAAAAAATAGAAATGTCATTTACCAATTTTTTAATAATAATAAAATAAAATTAGATCTGACATGTGCACATGTTTTGTAAAAGCTACTTCTCTAAATGTCAAGAAAGTGGGCCGTTTGAAAAGCACGTTATATAATTAAGCAATTAAGCGGGCCTTGGGCCATGAAGTACAATGGGAATAAAGCATTCACATGGTCCATCCATCAGGAAGAGAAATTATTATTTTAATTTTAACGGCGGCACCGACATTCGTTTTTGTTACCGCGTAAATCAAACGGAATTATAACTCCACCATCAATGCTATATTAATCGCGAGAAAGAGACAGAACCTGTTTGTTTGTTTGATGTTCCTTCCTTGCGATCCAAGGAGAAGTAAGAATCGTTCAGAAGCTCGTCACCATGGCTTTGTTAGCAATATTGGGTCATATATATATATATATATATATATATATATATATATATATATATCACATAAATTGAATAAGTTAGAGTCATTATATAATTAATCAAAATATTAAAGAGGTCTTATCAATATAAAAGTATGGCATGAAAGGTTTCTATTGTGTAAATACCAAGGTTATAATTCCATGTGTAGAGAAGCAACAAGTACAGTTTAGTTTTTCTCTTTATCCCATCAATAAAATTCAGAGAAAGAAAAGAAAAGGGTTATGTGATTAGGATTGATGATTGATTGAATCTCAATATTTGAAATTGAATCCCAACATTTAGTACTAGAGCTACCCATACTTAATTCATGTATGATGTTTGGAGAACATACACACACATTAGTTATAGTGTTTTTTTTTTTAGGAAACAAATAAGATTATCACATTACCACGGGATGAATAATGATATAAAGCATTTGATATAAATTGTTCTTACTTTTAGAGGCTGCTGTATATTAAAATAATAATCATGGGCCTCTAAAATTTAAAATAAATAAATAAAGTTAAAATAATCCATTTAACAATCCGTCCATATTCACCCTCAATATTCTCCCCAGATGGTTCCCACAGCTGACGTATGGCTAATTTTATATTGGAACCTACAATCTTCTTATTATCCTTGTAACTGAAGTACTGGCTCTTAAATATGTCATCATATTTCTTAAATGCTTTGAGACTGAATTTAGGACCAGGTTCAGACTTACAGTCACATTTTTCAACATTCTGGTTATTTGGAATGCTGGTGTTTCTATTACCAAGCTGAGAGTCTAAAGCTACTTTTACATCTCTTTTTCTCTTGGTTTTTGTATTTCCATGAGCACTAGCCATAGTTTCTTGTGCATGCTGAACTTGGTGTCCATCAATTCGCTGAATCTGAGCAACAAATTCAGACTTTTCTAATATGTTCTTTTTCTCAAGAGAGCATGGTGGTTTCCAGCAAGTGGGAGGGACAATATGGAAAATTCCATAAGGTTCTGCTCTGGAACATATGCTTGCAATATATTTAAGTGGGTATTTGAATTCCTTCATAATGTGCACAATTCTTCAAACATTTTATTCTACAATCTTAACAATCATAAGAATCCACATTTGATGACATAAATTAAGAAATGTGCATGAAAACAGAAGAGTGTTTCCATGTACACGTCTTCTGTTGGGTGGTAGGTACCTCTTCTGTTGGGTGGAAAATAGGAGCTTCTTCCAAAACTTCTCTTATGGTGCATCCCTAGGATGCCACCTTGCTGTTACCTGGGTCAAGACTTTGATAAACAAAAAAAAAAAAAGGAGACATGGTCATGACTGTTCAAGGAAAAGTGAAAGGTACATACATTCTCACAATTACTGCAATTCAAAAGGTTGTAGATTTATCACTTTTCTTAACATTTCCACCCTTTTCAAAATAAAAGATGTCAGGGATGTAAAACCAGAGGGAACTGAAAGATTGTCTCTCTTCTCAAATTTGGTGCAATCCTTTCCATATTCACTGCAGGCAAAAGCCAAGCAAATATTATCTAGAAAACCATTTTTAGCACCAATGGGTACTTGGAATAGAAAATGAAATATTGGGATAGAATGAATGAAACATGATTGCTGACAATTTTCTACCCCGATAGAATTATTATTCACTCAACAGTTCGAAATTCAAACCAGTACAACAGCTCAATAAAACATCCAACATTTCAATAGGAGAAGAGAAGTGCAGACAGAATAGGAAAGTGTGGACAAAGAAACCAAAAGCTAACGAAATTCAACTGTAAGTATTGATGATACAGAAGTTGTGCATCTTAACATAGAGGACACAGAAGCAACATTTCCAATAATGTGTCAATGAGTGATAAAAAAATTAGACACTGTTTTAAGTTAAGAATATATCAGAAACAAGGTAGTCAAACTCAAGATTTTACTCAGACTTGGAAAGGGGAAACAGAATCGTAAATCAGGGAATCATAACACGAAGCGTAAGATTCTACAAGATTCATGAATTCATATTTCATATATATGCATATAACAGCATAAATAAGAGGAGGGGGGGTGGGAGGGACCTTTATAGCACACATCAAATACTTAATTGAGCTTAAATTCATAAGCATATGAAGTCAATAAATAAGGTCATAAATGACAAACAAAACAACTTAAATACTGCAGTACTGCCTACTGCGAGTACAAAACACCAGGACATGAACAGACAGAGAACTGAACCAGACAAACAGAACCAGAACCCAAACAATAGCTCACAGAAACAGAGAAACAGAACCAGGTTAACAGAGCCGCATATTAACAGAACAGAACTGGTTTAAAACAAAGAGCTCGGATGTGGTGGAGAAAAGCTCTGGATGTGGCAGAGAGGAGCTCTGATCACATTGCATTTCTGTAGCAATTTTGGGGGAGAGCTGCAAGAGGTTGAAGACACACAGTCACGAAGAAAAGAAGTGTTTTTCTTGGTTCTTTCGGTCTAAGGGCTAGTGAACACTTGGCTTTTGGGCTTGGGTTTATGGGCTTAGGTTTGTAGAAGCCCAAAAAAACTTTGAAACCCAACCAGCCAAGCAGAATCAAAAACTCTAAAATTCTACTGAGTTTACAATTCTACGCTGTGATTCTACCAATTCTACTCATTTACGATTCTGAGCACATATACACTCGCCCAGGTACTAGAGAAGCATAGAATTGTGTGATTCTACGAGTCAGCCTGCAATTTTGACTACCATGATTAGAATTAATGATGTGTAATATTATTTCATTTTTTTTATAATTAAAACACAGTTTTGTAATTATTGTTTCTTGCACTTCTCTGCTTTAGTGAACAAGAACAAGACCAAATTCAAGGCCAAACATCTTTACCAAAAGTACTAGATGATGCAAAGTGAAAATCATCATACAATATACCAATATGCTCCCCAACTTCCATTAGCACTAGCAGAAGTCAAATTAGTTTTATGCAAATTGCCAAGGATATGTAAATGAGATGGAAGTAAATGAGGTCATAGAAGAATTGGAATGGTTTGGAAATGACATTTCACTTGCTTGGCAAAAAGGAAAACGTGGAACCAATTGAGAGTGAAGGCCAGCTCATTCCCACTCTGGCTGACAAATTTTCACCTCTCCCAAAAGTGTGAAATTGAGCTGAAAATGAGGGGCAGGTTATTCTAATTATGAATTTCCCAAAATAATGTTTAATCCTACCGGGAGGAAAGTATAATGATTTTTTTTTTCATATTCCGCTCTCTCAATGAAAATTCATTCCATACCATTCCATTTTCAGCCCCTCTTCACCTTTCCTACCCTCTCTACTAAGCACAGACTGAAACATGAGGAATTGGAGTCATATTTTTGTTTCTGACTTTTTTGCCAATAATCATTTCATAAATCATAACATAAATTTCAACGAGACCTCAGAGGTGAAAAATAACATAAAACGCGCGCAGAAAAATAGAAAAAAGAAACTGAAGTAAAAACTCAGTATAGTCATTAAAACTAAAAAGCATTTCAAAACAATATACAAGGGGAAAAGGTGCAATTTGCAACACACCCAGAATGTTGAAACACGGAGACTGCTCCAAAACCAGATTTCTGCAGCAAATGAACGGTGAATTCTGAGCTGAAGAGAGTAAAGTAGCATCCAGCCAGCAAAAATCAAAATAAAAACTAAAAAAAAGATCAGATTATGAATTGAGGAAGACGAAGTTACCGAAAAGAATCGCGTCAGTGATTAATGATCTGTGAATTTGAGGTTCAAAATTGGGTCTTCCCTCCCATTCTTGCCCGAACACGAAGGATGTGGACTATAAAACCCTAAAAGTTTAGCATTAGGACATAATAGAGTAAAGTATCAAATTACTTCCTTATTTTTGTAGGCGCTATTAATTTGGTCTTGATATTTAAAAAATATTAAAATGATCATTGCTTTTACATTATCTTTGTCACATTAGTCTCTGATATTTAAAAAATGTTAAAACCCTAACGACTACTTTAACATTCACGCTTTCATTCTATTTTTCCTCCTATTCATATTCTCATCTAATTCTTATTCTTCTCTTATTCATCTTTCTTCATCTTTGTACTTCTTCTTTTATTATTTTGTGGTCTACCATGTCTCCTAATTCAAGTACAAGGAAGAATGTCACGTCAAACTGTCTTTGTTATTATTGTAGAAGAGCTACCATTCGAACAACAAGGACGGCAAAGAATAATGGAAGACTGATTTATGTTTGTCCATTACGACAAGTAAGTAATGTTAATGGTGTTTTTTGTATTTTAATTTTTGTGCAAGATTGAACATGGGTATTTTGTGTTGTGCAACAAGATGCAGATCGATGTAATTTCTTTTCGTGGGTTGATGAAGACATTGATGTTGGTGCAACTGAAATAAGTAAAATAGAACAAATACCAAACTTTGGTCTAAGGTTGATACTGAAGATTCTGCAAAGAGAAGTTAAGGTTTTAACATTTCGGGGGAAAAGATGATCACCTAAATTATGTTATTTGCGTCCAGATGACACTTAACGTGCCACATCACACATTTATTAACGGTGTTAAAGAGACTACTAACGACAGGGACTAACGTGACAAACGAAATGTAAAGTCGAAAGATCATTTTAACATTTTTTAAATCTTAGGGACCAAATTGATAGCGCCTCCAAAAGTGAGGGAGTAATTTGGTACTTTACTCAGCCATAATATTTCAATTAAATGACGATTCATTTTATCAAGGAACAAAGAATTCGCAAGTCTGACAGAATGAATACTAGTAACATACTTGATTAAATGTGTGTTTGATGTCAACTACACAAAATAAAATAAAAATGTAACTTTCTATGCTTTACCAAGATATGATCAATATAAACTAATTGTTAATCTTGAGTAATTCTAGATTTGATTTTCTTAAAGTAAGATCAGGTTTGAGTTTATAAATGAAAAAATATGATTGAAAAGAAAAAATTTATTAAAGTAATCAGTCAAATTTAAAGATTAATATAATAATTAATAATAAAATAAGTTAATTCCACATTATTCATATTTAACATGTCATAAATAAAATTTATTAAATAAAACTTGATTGCAAATAAAAGAATACTTGAAAGATTTAATTAATATCAATGTAAGATATAATATCTGACAAGATGTAATCATCTTTTTATTTCTAACTTCATATTTTGTTCTTCTACTTATCCTAATTAATCTCTATGACCTCAATATTAAAATTTTTCCTTCCTTCATGAAAAATAAATAGAAAATAATAATATGAACTAGAAATCTAAATGAATGAAATACTTGAAGTGTTTTTCTTTTTAAAAAATAAAATAAATGAATCATTTTTTTTATAAAGAAAAACACTCAAAGCATTTAACTCAAGATAGAGCCTAAAAGTCCTCACTAGAGAGTGTGCAAGTTAATTTGCTTGTCTCCTCACTCAACTCATCCTAGAGTTTAGATAATTCTTTAAATTTGAATGACAACTTTCAATGATCAAATGAAAATCATAGAAATCTTACAAGCCCTTTGTCCTTGATGATAATGCTTCATAGTTCACACTAATGCAAATCATGGAATCTATATTAAACCGACAGTTCTTGGACTGAAGTACAATTCTGTTTTTGTTGTGTAAGGCCCAAAGTTTCTAGACTCGGACTGGACTAATTACTTTCTTCATGCCTTCACTTATGGAAATTTTTTCAAGGGTGCATTCCTCCCTTTTTTTTGATAAAATTGAAAAAATCATTATTATTTTAATAGTTTCGGCATTTGAATCATGTACTTCCTTATCTGTAACTTGTATTTCTCATTGTATGTCAAAATGTTCATTCCAGAATATAACCTTATTTGTATCTTGTATTTCTAATTGTATATCAAAATGTTCATTTTAGAATATAACCTTATATTCTAGAATGAATTTTTCAAAATACAAGGAGAGGGTTAGATTTAACATTAGAAGTGTAGGAAATAAATGTCATTTTCTTTTCAAATTAGAGATTTGTTGGATTTCTCTATCATTGTTGATTCAATTAGGTAATTAACTTGTTCAAAGTTGGTTCTAGCACATGTTTGCGTGCTCATTTTCCAAATTTGGTTAAGCTTATTTGCTATGGTTTTTTATTTTGTCAAAATGATTAAACATAGTTTGTGTTTGCTCAAGTGCAAAGTGCTCAAGATTTCTCTTTCCATCTATCTTGATGAGTATGCTTTAACCAAGCAGTTAAGCTCGAATTAGCTTATGCTTACTTAATTTAAGCCTTACAAAAATTTTGTTTATGCTGAGTAGTTAAGCCATGACTGTGGCTTCTATTTGATAGCTAATCTTTTTCATTAGTTAGTTTTGTTGTTAACCTAATTTGATTTGATTTTAACAGACAATCATTAATCTTAATCACATGTTTTCTTCTATTCATGTAGAGAGAAATTACTGCATAAAGATGAATAAAATCTCATTATATCTTCATACTCAACATGAAAAACTAGATGTGGAAGTGTAACTGTATTAGTCATAATAGAGTGATGAAAAGTTTCACTCTTCTTCTCTGGGATAATAACTCTCTTGTATTCGTAATTGTCCTGTCATCCGTTATCCCAAATTTAATAATTATAATTTGATCCCTCATTTTCATACATTCTTTTAACTCAGCTTCTTTCTCAACCGTAATCACTAAGCAAATGGATTCCATAAGATTTAGGCGTCACTTACCCAATATTGAAACATGAATATGTCTCGTTCAACATGAATATGTCTCGTTCGTAAACCTCTCGCAATATGTAAAACAAAACAATTGGTAACTAGACACAAACTAATCATGCAAAAATTGAATAAGTGAAAATGTACTCAAGTGTGTGAGATTTTGTCCTACGTTTTCTACTTGGCCGAGAAACGATATTCATCACTGCTCTGTGGACTATTTTTTTTTTATAGTAGGGGGCACATGATTGCAAATTTTCAATATAATATAAAATTTTGTTAACCAAAATCCTTGTGGACATTGATTAAGAATCTAAAAGAAAAAGAAAATCAATGTATAAAAAATAAGAGAACCTAAAAAAAGTCATAAATAATATAATTTAACATATTTCATTAAAAAAATTCTTTCTAATTTTTTAATCAATAACCTAATAACACTAATTAGCATTTATCTATAATAAATATATACAATGCCTAGCTTCTAAACATTTTTTTTTTTGTTATGGAGAATAGTCACAGAACAAGAGATTCAATGGGAATTCAATGACATATAGGTGCTGATGAGGGTTGAGTATAGGCATATAGCTAGAAGATTAATTAATTAGAAGACAACAAATGTTGAGTAGTTTAAAGTGGATAAACTCATTGGAATTATTCAATTTGACACAGCCATGCAAAATGACAGGGGCTAATTAAACGGCAAAACTGATAATTTTACAATTGCATGCTGTTTATGCCAATGCCAATGCCAGCAAGAACCTGCCTTCATGTGTATTACTACTATTGGGCATCGTGTCTCTGCAGTTCTATCCTAATTTCTTGTTCCCCTGAGTTCAGTCTCCATTACTGGTGGACCAATCTAATTAATAATTCTTGTATTTATGTTTTGATTGATACACCTACGGATCTTTTTCAATGTCTTCAAGAGATTTTTTTTGGTTTATTTTTTCTAACAGTTTATTTTCTTTAAAATTCTTCCTCAAAATATTAAAAATCATCTGTCAATTATGGACCTCAGCCTCAATTATTTAAGTTTCTTTGGTTATTTAATTAGTGTTTATCAACAGAAAGCTAGCTACATATGTGGATGAAGGTCTGAAGCAGTGGCCATATCCATTCCCTCAACGTAACATTCAACAAATGAAAGCCTTTGGAATACAAATTAATTAAAGAAACAGAAAGAAGAGAGGGGAAAAAGAAAAAAGCAAATTAGTTAAAGCAAGCCATATCTGCGATGTGGAATGAAAGAATCTCTTCTTATCTGGGCCTATAGTAATAGCCTATGCGACACATTTCAATGTCAATCAATTAGTGTACCGACAAATAACTAACACACAGTGAAATACGTTAGAAATAATTCAAGCACCATATGACTAGCGGTTCATTGATTAAAATTGAAGTGACTACCTATAGAAATTAAAAGGCAAAATAGGAGAGACAAATTAAGATCTCAAGCTGTGTCTGCCTTGATATCTGCCCCTTTTTTTAACTTTAATCTCTTGCAAAAGTTGTATATGTTTGCATCAACCACGTGCACTTTTTTCTTAGCTAGTATTTGATTTGTCATGCGATGCACTTCATTAGATGTTGATCACATATAATAATAATAGATAATAAATGTGCCATAGCCCATAACGAAAGATCTAATAAGGCCTCTAATTCAAGTCTTTAAAACACGAATAGACGGAAGATTCCCGTTTCATTTGTCAAGCTTTTCTCACATGCTTCAAACATAAATGTGCTTATTTTCAACCTTTGTTTGACGAAAACATTTTTCATACCTATGATCGATCTACACGTCTGTGTTCTGAGATTTTAGGCACGACAAGTTAATTAGTTTTCTATCCTATCCATGGATTCGATATTTTTATTGCTGAGATTGGATAATTTGGGGCTTTGAGTGGCGACATTGATGGCCAGAGCACAGGAGGAATGCTGAAGCACTTTGTTATGAAGGCTATAAAGGATTTTTCTACCGAATTCAATCTTTTTATAAAAGTAATCATTAAATAAATAAATGTTGAGTTGAGAAAGCTTTGCTCTCTTAAGTAGATTTACCATCATATTAGTAGAGATATAATATAACTTGTAGATATATTGAGTGTCTAAGACATAAAAAGAAAAGGAAAAATAAACACGATGCTAGGAAAAGAAGCAGAATGAAAAGAAAAGAAAAAGAAATTGGGAGAATGGTGGATACTCCTATGTCAAAGTGAAGTGAAAGTTGAATTGGAATAAAATATATAAGAAATAGTTTTGTTTTATACGGTTTTGTTCAGATCTAGGTTGGTTAAAGGATATATGTTAGAATAAAATATGATCTTGATCCTTGAAAGAATTAGGGTTAAATTAATTTTTTTTCCTTAATTTATTTTTTAGATTTAATTTAGTGTTTTTTTTAATTTAATCATCTAATTTTTTAAATTGACTCAATTTGATCCTATCATCTAAATTGAGTTAACAATGTTAATCATGTTTATCCCTAAATGGTTTTTAAACAACAAAAAAATAATTTAACCAAAAATTTAGGATTTTTTTTCTTTCTAAAAGTAAGATATCCTCATAGCTAAACGCTGTGAGGCTGGTGTGTCAAGTTACAAAGATCATCGAGGGTTAAATAATTATCAAACGAATTTTATTAAAATTTTAGGAATCTTATCCCTGATAATTTTATTCACATGAAAAAATTGTTTAATTGAGAAAGAACTAAAGACTTATTAACCAAAAACTACCTAAAATATTTGGGTGCCCCTGGCCTCAAGTTTGGGCGGATCGATCGTATCAATCCAAGCAAGGATATAGATGGATTCCATATCACGCAGCAACAGATATCTAAATTCAATCTTAAGAATGTATTTGTTTCAAGTTATACAAATTTATTTAGTAGTTATGATTAAAATTATTTGAATAACCAAATCATGAGTATTCTTAGCTACTAGAAATGAGTCATTTCTATGTTTGTTATAAATTATTAAAAAATATTTTCAAACATGGTCTATTCCTAAAAATATATATTACGTATGATTTCTCCTCATTTTATTCCTATATAAATTGGGTGAGAATCATATATTTCGATTGGAATGTAAGTTCTTTTTCTAGAATAACTTCTCTTTCACTTTATTTTATTTTATTTTTTATTTTTAATATTTTTTTAAATGTAACAAATTTTAAAATATTCTAAAAATATTAAATAGTTACCAAGCATGTTGATAGAAATAATATTTTCAGTAATATGCATAAAAATATCATTCCCAAAAATATAATCGAGTCAGTGAAACAAACTCTCCAAAGTCATACAATAATCGTTTTGATAGTCTAAGTGGCTACACCTTTTTCTTTTCTTTTCTTTTTTCTCCACTTATCTACCTTGGTCTAACGTTTTTTTATTTTTTTTTAATTCACAAAAGATATGTCTTTAAGTACGAGATTAGATAATGCTGTCCCTTTCAAATAAAAATCGCCTGACAAAGCTTTCAGCATGCTAGTCATCACTTGATCGGTTGATCCACACAATTAATTGTAGGTTACACATGAACTTTCATCTCACCGGAAAATCTTTCAGTTTCAGTCGATCATGACAATAAATTAAAGAAATAAAAAAAGAGAAAATATAGCCAATACTAATTACATACACAAACTGTATACAAAGGAATAGTTTCCAATAATAATGGGTAAATAATAGTAATTAATTACGAGCAAGCCCAGTTCGGTCACATCGAGCCTACACTTTAAATGCGGTGGTACAAACTTGTAACAACTAAACCCAATCTATCATGTGACATGCCCCTCATAGCGAAGCACCATAAATACACCACAAATAAACGAATCTTACGACAATTTACGAGCTATGAATAACATATATGTGTATATATGTACACACATAACACATCTTACACATTTAATTATAGCAATACCATATTGTTGTTATTAGTATTATTATTATCAACCTCGAATCTTATTGCGTCCAAGTTTGAAGCCACGCCATCATCTAGGCTATTTTCTTCTAGATCCATGTCCCATAAGAAACCATATTCGTCATCACCTTTGGCACCAATTTGAGTAAGAAAGCTAGTATTGTTGGTGTTGGTTTCGCGAGAGAAGTGAAGGAGATCCATCAAAGAATTAGCGTTTTGGGTAGGGTTGAAGTGATGATGATATTGGTGGGTTGGCATGAATGAATTAGAGAAAGAGGTGGCAAGTCGGTTATTATACCCAACACCATGAGGCATGGCTTGGTTGGTGGGAGATGACGAAGCCAACAAAGTTAGGGATGATGGTGTCGTCTCATACTGTAGGAGTTTGGAACTGTTGTCATCTTCTTTGCTTTTGTGGAAGACTCTACACAACACCCAGTCCTCCTGAAATATAATCAACAACGGTTTGACCTAATTCGTTAGCATATGTCAAGAAACTTTATCCTCACGCCAAAAATAGTAAATTAAATATACGGCAAGGGCAACACACCCTTTATTAAGTGAATTGCTGACAACATATTCATATGTAACAAAAAGTTGATTTACATGATTTTTTTATTTTGTATGAATGAGGATTTAATTTATTTGATTTTTGTTAGGGGGGGGGGGGGGGGGGGAGAATATAGGATTTTAAAATTTTATTTAATTAAAAAACAAATTTCAAATCATTCAAAAATTCTCTCAAGTTTAATTAGCAATTTATTGAAATAAAAACAAAAAAATATTACCATATTATTATTGTTGTATTAAAATATATTATGAAATTTGAAATTCATTATATACTTATTAATATATTTAAAAATTAAATTCGTTGAAATAATCTATTTAAAGATATGTTTATAATTTTATGTATAAACTTTATTATATAGACTTTTAATTAGATAATCTTTCAAGACTAGTCACAATTTAAAAAGCTTTGAAGACCTTAAAAAATGTATATAAAGTAAATAAGTAAAGCTTGAATCTTTGATTTAGAAAATGAGTTAGACTATGACCTTACAAAACTTTGCCTAATTAACTTTGCTTCTTTTTACTCTTTAATTTGTTCATTTAAAAGCTTTTTTTAGTTAATTTTGATTCTTATATATTTTATTATTTCTTAATAGAATCTTTATCATCACTTTCATGTTACATTCTATGATAACATGATGTAACATGACTAAATATATATTATATCATCATTAAATTATTGATGAATAAATCATTTTTTAAAAAAGTAAAATTTATAAGAAATAAATCAAACCAAATATTATTTAAAGACTAAAAGATATTAAACAGTATTTATCTTTTCCCCCTCCCCACCCTCTTGCTTATTAAAGTTGATCAGATCCAGCTCCAAGGCACATGAGGGAAAAAAAAATTTGGAAAATCTGTCATGTCTTTTTAAGGAGAATCTATTCCCACTTGTTCAGTCATCAACTTTCACCAACAAGGCCTGTCAAGTGGACAAATATATTGACATCCTTCGCTATACCTAATTTCATAACAGGTGTGTGGATTTGCATATATATATATATATATATATATATATATATATATATATATATATATATATATATATATATATATATATATATATATTATTTTAAAAGGAAAATAATATGTGTTAGTAAGTCATGACTTTACTTAGATTTTTTAAAATATTTTTTAGACGAAATATATTAAATATTTTTAAAAAATAAGTTATAGTATTTTTGCATCGATGGGCTTTAATATATTCTTAATATTTTTAAAATGAGTATTTCAATTAGTTACAACTTACCACTTACCACTTGTATTAATAAAAAATATTCCTAAAAATGCACAATATCATCTAAAAAAACAAATGAAAATTTGTGTAAGTGCGTGAGTGTATGTATCTGTGACATGCATGTCAAATGTTTTTATTTTTATTGAGAGTGAGGGATCAGTAAGAAATAAATATCAATTATTATATTTCATCATAAATAGTTAGGTGTGACAAATCATATCAGATCTTATTGTGTGTGCGTGACATATCAAATAGATGATATTATTATGTGAGCGTGAGACAAATATATATTAACCATTAGATCTTGTAATTAACAATCAAGAGTAAAGCATATTCCTAGAAATGCACAATATTATCTACAAAATTAAACAAATGAAAATGTGTGAGTGTATGTATGTGATGACATGCCAAATGTTTTTTTATTATTTTATGAGAGCGAGGGATGAGTAAGAAATAAATAATAATAATTATATTTTATCATGAATATATAGTTCTGTGTGACATGTCATCATATGAGATGACTTTGGTGTGTGCTATTACTTTTTTACTAATTAATTTGATCGATATGATTTTAAATTTAATTTCAAGAACAATGCAGTTTGTATAAAATCGTGATCTTCAACCCATTTTAGTATGTTTTAAATTTTGATAAATTTTAGTAAAGTTGTGGATACCAAAAACAGCCTATTTGGTTAAGGCTTATAAACAAATTTCTATGCTTAAAATATGATTTAGCTAGGAGTGATATATGTTGCATATTACGTAAACAAAAGTCATAGCTGATAAAGTTTTACAACCTATGATCAAATATTAAATAACATGAAAAGAATTTGATTGCAAATTTTGAAGATTAGGCTATCAACCATTAATTTAGTGTTAGCAATGACTTCTATCACTCGCAAAAAAATGTCATTTACTATTGCACAAAAAATGTTAATTAAGCATTAGGATATTGCCTTCATTAATATATAGTCTTTGTATAATGAAAACTAAATTGTTGTGTGTAAAAAAAACTAAATAATTGGATATCTATAACAGTATGATGAATTTTACTAACATTTGATGTACTTATAAAACGTATTAGTGAAATAATATTGAGAGTAATATTAAAGAAATAAACATTAACAATAAAATTTTATTATAGATGGTGAAGAGAATCAAGATTCATATAAATAAGTTACATGATTCTTTTATATGATCATGTGATCTCAATTTTTTTGTTTAAATTATTTATATATAATTATATGGTTACAGATTTATTTTCATTGCTTTATATATATATATATATATATATATATATATATAAACTGTCTAACTAGATAAATCTACTTCTCATAAAATTATCTACTAGTAAATTATATCTTAAATTAGTATAGATGAACCATGTCATCTATGTTAATAATTTTTTTATAAGAAAAATAATATTAACAGAGTATATAACTCATGTACATAATAAAATTTCAGTCCTTAGACATCTCATATTAGCAAAACTGCTCTAGAAACATACACTCTAATACAGGATTTTGGAACAACAATAGGACAAAGAATCTTTTCCTAGCTTTAGCCGCAAATCATCTCCAAGATTTGACCTCAATTAATTACATCAATGAAACCAACCACATGACAACCATTTAATTTCTGTTCGATAAAAGTTATATTAATAAAGATTAATCAAACAACAAATCTTTAGTAAAGAACATTGTTTTTTGGGAGTGACTTATGCAAGCAATATTATAAAAAGTCAAATCATTAGTAAATACTATTTTTTATCTTTAAAGAGTTTCTTAAAAGAGCACTTTAATTTCTTTTCAGAAATTCATGTTCTAAAATTAACTTTATACACATTAATCACACCATTTTAAAAAGAAAAGCATATGCTTTTATTCTTATACTTTCGTTTTGTTGAATGTTTTTTTTAATCTCTAAATTTTCATATTATACATAGAATTCAATCCATAATTTTTTTTATAAAAATTCTATTTTAAATTCCTCCTAAGATTCAACAAAAAATATAAAAACTATCCTTCTAAAATTATAGTACTAATTAAATCGATAAAAGCGAAATTAAACAACTAAACAAGTTGCACCCCACAAGCAAAGTAGAAAGAAAGGAACGAACCTTTGGAGGCATATGTGGGGTCTCCAAGCGGAACTCATGCATGATCCATCCCGTTTTGATGCCATTTGGAGCTCTGTTCCTGTAGAACACCAGTGTTTTCCTCATCCCTACAACCTCTTGCGTGGCTGGATCCTCCACCTTACGATCCTTCCCCGTAGCTTTCCAATACCCTGATGTAGTTGCCCGGTTGGTCCGAAACCCAGTAGCATATTTGCGGTCCCGGAAACTGAAGAAGTACCACTCATTCGCATTGAGCTTAGCCACCTCTGCGTGCATTAATATTATTGCGCATGCATCATCAACACATGCATGACTCGTCAATTTTCTTATACCAACAACCAGACAACACACGACTATTGTTTTAAATTGCGGCCCACTGTCACAATTACAACTGAAATTCAAACTATTTTGGCACTTCACAATATCTAAGGTAAAGTAAAATATAGTATAGTACAATCAATTGTGTCCCGGAATTAATAATACTACACTTTGTTAGTTCTTTTGTTGAATCACTATCACGTGTCGGCTAGTTCATTAATGACATGGAATGAATTAATTAATTTCAAGTTTCCAATCCTACCAGACAAAGATGACAACAACCATGGTGTTTGATGACTCCACCATACAGTAGTAGTGGTAATTGCTGCTTAGAAGTTTCAACGTATTTGGCTACTATTTGCTATTTATGTGATTTCGTAGCCTGTTTTTACTCTCTCCTCTTTGTCACCGCCTTTCATAGCTTTCATAATATAGTGCATGAAAAGAGGGCTAAATATTCTACGCAAGAAAGATCATGATGTATGTCCTTTCATGCATTAAAAATAGCTTTTCTTATATTTCACGAGGGAAAATATTATATTAATAATTACATACGCAGTATAATGATGCTAACGAGTAAAAATCAATTACTAGAGTCATGTCCAAGAAAGGTAATTAACTGAGGCGTATGTGTATACACGTATGTGTGTGTCGACAGTTTATATTAACGTCAGCAGTGTTTGTTGCTTGGTGAAAAAGTATTGCTTAGTTAACTTTATTATAATAAAAAATACTACTGTATAGTTAATAGGAATGTTTATATATTTATCCTAAGCGTAAAATTAAAGGGAAACTATGACCAAAAGAACGATAAATAAATGAAAAAGGACACGATTCTATGCAGCATGAATCAAATAAACTACTTGAATTAATATCAAGAGTTATGCTCCACACGCCACCCTACAAATTATAAGCTGCCAGCTAGGGCTCTATATTGTGTTAGTGGTTGGTTCCTCTATTTCATGACGAGGGGGGGAAAGCTAATTATCACTCGCAGAATTAGCAGCAAAGCGAATCCAGCTATGTACAATGCATATTCTAAATAAATAAATAAAATATGATAACTCTAAAAATATGGCCCAGATTGACTCATCCTGATGAAAAAAGAATTAACCCAAATTATTTGTATATGAAATGAAGAGTACTACGTACAGCAGAGTGCTGTGCTTTGTATGTGTGCATATATTTTATATTTGATTTGATTTGTAGCTAGAAAAAAATAGTAGGAACAAAGGAATTTAGAGAACGGGCTTATTATAAAAAAAGGAAGATAATGGAATGAATAAATAAACTTCTAAGAAAAACAGAAGATAAAATGATTTAAAATTTTCCCACAAGTCAATATAATTTATATATGTGTAAGTTAAAATCAACTCATAAACAAGTTAAATGAGAAATTTTCTATTAATTATTAGTTTATGTATAAAATATTTTTAATTTATTTGAGAAATTTAGTTCATTTTTTTCCTATAAGTGCTTATTAATAAGTTTATGCCTATATATTCTAATAAAAAATAAGATTACTGCCTAGTTTTGGGATTAATTTTAAGTTCATTACGAGACTTTTGAATTAAAATAAGTATTCGATTCTTAATTTGCATATGAAATTAATTTTAACTTATTAATTTAAAAGATTTCATTCATTAATATTTATAGAGCTCAGCAGCATCGTTTGTACCTTCATTTAAATTCTATAAGAGAGGGGAAAAAAACATTTTTCGTATGAGTCAATAGGGAGAAAAAAGTTAACTGGCCCAACGATGCATGCAAAAGACAAAACCTAAAATACCGGCAAATATATCAAGTGGAATATGTTAATTTTATAAATAAATAAATTAATAGTATAAAGTACCGGATGTTTTTATTTAATTTATTGACAGAGGCAGAGTATTCATGAACAAGTTCGCATTGCGTTAATCATTGAAGAACTGAATCCACTTCCGTGTCTGTGAATGTGATAACCTCATAACATAACCCCCTCCACCATTTCATTTTCTTGCATTCTCATCTCTCTCTCTAGTCTCTTCAGGAGTCAAACAATTAGCGTGCTTGTCACTTTTCCGTATTAATTTGACAATATATGCCAGACATGTTAATTTGTCTGATATGGTTTATGAATGCAGCCAACACATGAATAGCTATAGACACAGGTTAATTTATGAGCAGAAAAAGGACTTTTTGTGAATGTGAAGTAACCCCTATATATGAAATCATTCCATTTCTTATAACAAAGACACAAACAGAAAAGAAAACCACTAATGGGAAACGATGTATATGAAACAAATATAGGTGTTTCAGAAATTTTAGAAGCAAATTAAAACCCAAGAGATCAACCTTTAGAAGATGTATAATTCAGAATAGCTGATAATAAATAATATATAATTTAGAATGAATATATATGTACCAGGAAGTTGCCAAGGTTCGCATATGTGGAGGTCAATTTCGACCAAGGTACCCTTCAGAACTTCCTCATTTGCGATCTTTTTGTAGAGGTAATGGCAGACCAATTCCTCATCACTCGGATAAAACCGAAACCCAGGAGGCAGTGAAGCACCAATGTCTCTCAGACCCATGATTTTGTTGTTAATTTGAAGGAAATGATCAAAAGGAGATCTCTATAAGATATGGCACAGTTATATAGAGAAAGAGAGACGGAAATCTAATGACTCTATTTTGTAGATGTGGATAAAGCTAGCAAGGAATGTGGATAATGTATAAAAATTGAAGCTTTGGAGAGGTTACTCCCTCTGGGTATTTGAAATATTAAGGTATAGAGGCAGAAAGGTTGGTGTCGCCTATATATATATATAGTTAGAAAGATATCAGACTTTGCTTTTTAATTAGAATTTCTTAATACATTTTCCAGCAGGGGCATGCTTGTGTAAGTGGTTAGTTATAGTAGGAAGTTTCAAGAAAAACCAAAGTTACAAGAAACCTTGACAAATAAGGGTAGAACAATAATATAACTGACAGACACCATCCAAAATGCCTTTATCATTATTATTGATAAATTTCTTTTCTCCTTTATCTTCCCTTAATTAGAGGAAAATTAAACTATTACATGGCTATAACTAATTAGAAACTAAAGAGAGTAACTTTTCATTGACAGGTTTCAAGACACACTTTCGTTTCGTATAGAAAACCAAATCCCTGTTCTCATTCCTTATCTTATTTAAGGTGTTCCTCTGATAAATAAATAAATAAAACATATTTCAGCATAAAATTATCAGGGGGAAACGTTACATGTTTACAATATGTCATTTTTTAATCAAGGGGACGTGTATTTTTCTCACTTATTATATTTATCGATTTTTATCAGCATAATTAAATTTACTTTAAAATTATATAAATTTACATTACATTTTTATACCTTAATTTCTATGACTAGAGTTTCCTAATATTTATCTATCCAATACTTTTTCAATAACTTTTTTTCTCTTAAACGAGGTTCATTAATCTTAGCATCTGTGTTGTCTCTAGTTGGAAGTACTTTTTCCAAATATCAAGCTAAGAGACCTCGTTGGAACTAGTCCAACACTTTGATCTGTTTGATGGCTTTGGCTTTTAGATTAACGGAGCATCTTATTAATTAATCAATTAGTTAAGTATTAATTATTTTTTATAAGGTACGTACATTGAATCAAGGTTATATAACTTGTAGATCGTCCTAAAATCACGTTTTTCGTCTTTTTTTTCCTATCGGTACTTTTGTCATGCACTCTTTTTATATATATCCTAAGTCCTTCTCTGTGGTGCACTTTTTTAATTCGCTCCAGTTCACAACGGACAAGTGTGGCTGTACAGTGATGTCAATCAGAGACGATAGTAGAAAAGTTTGAGAACTATAGTTTTATTAATTTAGAATTATCCAAATGTGTGTGTCCTTTGGTTGCTTTGCAATAAATTAATTATGGGAGCTCCTAGATTCAATTGAGAACGCACGTGAACATTTGATGATAAATTTCTGAGCTAGCCCAGTGTTTAACATGGACAGCTCTATGAAAAGAGAGGAAATAATTCATGTAGCTGGAAATAGAATTTAATGCCAATCATGAACTTGCAAGTCCCATCTGTTCCGTTTTCGATCACAGAATGATAATTTGGAATGATGCGGGTGTGTGTGGGGTAATCTAGTTAATTGTCTTCTATCTGGGGTCCCTTAACCCTTGTCATGGAGGACCCAACAGTGAATTATAATAAGGCCATTTAATTGTTGTACTTTGTACACTTATGATCTCAATTGAGTTTCTAATAGGTGATTTCTTTGCTGTATATGTTTCTGGCTGGGTGATGAGGGATGCAAGCCCCAATAATAATAATAATAATGATGTAGATGAGGACAAAATGAATATTTGTCAAAACATGTATCATCTAAATTATATAATAATTAGGGGAGCCTATGTAACTGATGATGATGACAACAATTGGATTCCTAGCTAGCTCCCCTGTATCATCTAGACATGTACTATTTGACCACACATATTAATTATGAGTACTCATATATTTATATTTACGTATTCCATTTAATTACACTAAACCTTTATATTTACGCACTTTGTTTGTTTATATAAACAGGTCAAAGTTCTATATATGTTCTTTAGCGAATATGTGTAAATCTTCTGTCTTCTAATTATTATGTCTCTTTATGTCTATCGCATTTATTTAAGCTTATGCAAGATCAACTTTGTGTATATATGAGTGTGACAAAAGGGGAGAAGAAAAAGGACTTAGAATCTTACATTAATGTGATCTAACCGAGGAAGATATTAGATATACCGGGATTACTTGCAAAATTGGTCACTTTGCACATTCAGATGAGGGGCCTCTTTCGCCATTGCAAGAAAGGGGAACTGATTAGTGTGGTCCCGTTGTGAAGTTATATGTGGCATGGGCGATGAGACAGTTATTGATGAAAATGAGAACCTGGTCATTAATCGTTTAATATGACCCTGTCGGAGAAACAGTGATATTTTTGTAAGTGGGGCTCACCATTGGGGCCAATCAAATACTAATTATTACGGTTAATGTACTTAATTAATGATATAAGCTAAAAAAAAATTAATGAAGGGCTATAGATGTTACTACTTCATAGCTATAGTTAGAGGTAGCAAAATTTTGTAAACCGTGGCTAAATCAAGATTTGTTTGTCTCGTTAAATCCTTTTGATCACAGGCTAGCTAGGTTCAAATGTAAAGTGAAAATGACTGAGGGGTCTTGGTAGGGGACACAAAATATAACGACAGTATTTTTTTTTTTTGTTCACAATATATTTTCTTTGAAATCAAAACCCTAAATCAACGGGAGTTGCGCACGCGTTGGAGGACACATTGTAATATGAGTGCCACATATTGAATATACACGTCATGGGGAAGGGCGTGATGCTGAAGATTATTATTATAAAATAAAATCATGACTATCCCTACCAAAGGAAAAGATAACACAAATGATTGCGAAGGTTAGGGATTTAGTCTAATGATGGAACTTTTGTTGGGTGGAGGAGGAGGATGTTGGAGAATGAGTGACGGCTTAATATTCCTCTCCTCTCTTTAGGGCCAATAATTTAATTTCATCCATAGCTAGCTACCTCTTTCCAAGGTGTGTCTTTCAAGTCTTTTTGGCATAGCAAGCTAACTAATATAGTTAATTTTACTTGCTTAAGTTACATTACATATGGGTTATGGCTAGCTAGCTAGTTAACTCTGAACAAATGCAGAATATATATTGGATAATTAGAATCTAGATAGCTATATACCTAGCCCTGTATTAACTGAACTCTTTAGTAAACCATATTTCATTTTCTAACTTACATGATTTTGTACATGATCATTCACTCAATTAATTTGAAGTGGGGCTTGGCTGATTATTATTGATCAGTCTCGAAGGATTTTTTATTTTTTTTTTGGTGTCGGCTTAGCCCACAAACAGTAATCAATCAATTCTAGCCAAGTAAAGCATGAAGCTGCTCACACACCCACGTGGCATTCTCCCACTTTCAATGGCCTACTATTTTCTTTCATGTGGGATATCATTATCAACATCACTTCTCCCAGGTCCCGCAAATAGTGTTAGTATGTTATTTGCAGCCTATTTTTTATTTAAACAACTATTTCCAACGATTGTCCTAAGATTCTCGTGACAAACAAATCGTTTAGTTTATTACTATTCCATGATTGTTAGTAGTTTATAGTAGTATTAATTAATAATGTACGTTAATTTGTTGATTAACTATTACACTCTAAAGGCGGCACAGCTGAAACAATTCCCAGTTCCCACGCTCCACGCGCGTTAAAGCAAAAAAAGTACGTATGATTCTCATGTACTTTTCTCAACATCATATTCAGATAAAGAAAAAGAAAATTATATAGAGCATATATTCTATGAAAGTTATACTTTTACACTTGCAATGATTCTCAGATGATCATATTCATATTCAGAAGAAAGAAAGGAGGATATGATAGTATTAGTGGAGAGAGAGACAAGGGGTGGGAGACAAGAGAGAAAGAGATTTATCTACTTTTTTGTGGCAACTGCATCCGAAATAGGAGCATATAAAATTTTCTATATTATTAAATTGAAGTTTATAGTAAATTTAAAACTTGTTACAAATAATATAAAAAAACATCTTTAATAAAAAAAAACACACCAAATATTGAAACTACATAGAAAAGAAATAAACATCACTGGAAGCACTATTTAGTAATTAGCAGTTTTTCTATCATCTGTAATGCAGATTTATACCCTGCATAACCCTTGAACAATACTGCACCTCCTTAAAGGTAACCAATTGCATCCAATATATCAATTGTGAAACAAATTAATCATTTTTTTTATATATATATACACCATTGGTTGCAATGTAGCGTTATAATTCTTAGTAGAGAGAATGGAAAGAGAGATGATGGAAAGGACGCACATTTGAATAAGAAAGAATAGAACATATTGCTAGAAATGAAATGTGTGCGAAGATATAAAGTTAACTTGTTAGTAAAAAAATTATGAAAAAAATAAATTGATAACTTAATATTTACCAATAAAAAAATAAAATCAAACATGTACTAAAATTTTAAATTGATTTATGTTTCACAACTTAAATTGACTCAAAGGGGTTACAACTTACCAGCATATCAAATAAGTTATTAATCTAAAAACTAGCTGTATATGGGGGAGACTACATCAAACCCACATAACCCTATCTCATGTGCACGAGACTCATGTCTCTAACTAGCTAATTTAACTCTTCTCATCACTTATGTTAATATATATTACCTTTTAAGATAGGTTAAATTATTCTATGTGGGACTTGAAACCTTTTGAAATACTTACAAAACAAAGTAGAGATGTTACATGGAAGACAGAAATACAACTTTCTCCTGTAATTTCTGTCAAACTACTAACTTTAATTTTTATTTTTCTTTTTAAATTGTCAATAACCAATAAAATAGATATAATTATATACGTTTGAATTTGTACCATGATTTAAACTCATTTGTCTATAGATTAGAATAAAATGATTAGCTAGGAGTTTAAATAATGTATATTGTTATAAATTCAAATATCATACTTTAAAAAATAAAAAATAAAAAGCTATTGATGAGATAGTGTTGAACCGGAATGCGTATATTAATGAGATAGCGTTTCCACGACAACTTTAACCTTAAAAATGGTATTTTTCGCACTCCAATCCCAAAACCCACTTTTAAAAAAGAAATATTTTGTTCAGTTTATATTTGACGCTTTTTGAAAATCTTGCTATTTTGCCTGATTTGATCGGGAATTCATGACTCTCCATTACTTTTACCTTACTTTATCGCCATGAAAGTAACTTGAAATGCTTTCTTTTAGAAGAAAACTATCCAAAATAGTTTGTTGTCTCTCGCTGATTAACTTACAGAATTTCTCCCTTTTTCATGTTTTCCTTTGGGTGATCATGTTAAGTGTACCTTTCTATGAAAAATAGCTGATTAGCAATGTTCTTTATCCACAAGCAAATTCATTAATGGAAATTAAACAAAAAGTTCTCTTAATTTCGAGATGATTAATGTTCAGTTCAACAATGATAATGAAATTTTAAATTATGATCCCATGCAAACTACTCAAGTTTCTGATAATTAGTCCAAGTTAAGTGACCTATGATATGTTGTAAATTTTAAAAACTCATTTGCTCATGTTAGAGAAAATAAGTCATTAATTTTTTTTCTGCTTTTATGAGAAGGGTTAGTAACACATTTTTATTTTTACCACTCATTTAAAATTGTTGAAAAATACAAAATCAGTAAAACAATTTATTTAATAAGGGATAATTTTACTAAAAAGTTATTTTTAACAAATTTTAATTAGTTATAGAATGTGTTCAAACTAGTGTGTTAATTAAAGTGTGTATCAACTGATATTGCATTCAGACATCATATTGTGTGAAAAACTGAAAATGAAAGCTAGGACATTTTTTTTCCTTCTAGTTGTATATGTGTGATTTGATCATTGTCATTTGGTTAAGAGGTAATATGGTCTATGAAAGGCAGCAGACTAGCCTCAGGATCAGTAGGTATTCCTCTTTGTCAACAAAGCTAATGTAGCGTGTCCTTTATTAGTTTTTTAGTAACATTGTGAGGAAATTTACTTTCATATGAATTTCATGAATGCACCTACAAACTAATACAATAACTGATGATTTAAGAATGAGATCGATGGCTCTCTGAAATGGATAAATGATTCGTGACCCACATTTTAAGACTTTATGTCATTTTCTGTTTAATAATTTGGTACAATTTAAAAATATAAACTAAGAAGACGAAAAATAAAACGGAACCTCATCGAAAGATTCTTGTGATAGCTTGAAAACGTAGGAAATTGATTTCTACAAGCATAAGCATCGTCAATCACGTACAGAGACCTCAAGTATCATTAAGAAACGCGAGCATCATATTTTTAAAAGGAAACTATATAATCATACTTATTATATAATAACAATATACGTTTGGAATTAAACCCAACCCATCTTAATTAATTAGTTACAATTTTGGAACCACGGGGCAAGGCAAAGTACGTTAATCATTTGCTAAAGCAACTAGTTTGACAACTCGACGAAAGACGCCACCGTATTGAAAGCTTAGTAGTGGCAGGCCTTCGAGATTAATAAATGATAACAAGAATACAGAAACAAAATAATTTAATTAGAATGAATTGACAATTAGTTTTAAGTTTATATAATTTCATCCAAAAAGATGAAATCATTTTATTATGAGATAAAAACTAGTAAAATATTTTATAACCTCAAAAGTCTATTATCCGTCTTTTTTCTATAACCAAAATAATTCATCTTTCAGTATTCCCACCAAAAATACTTATATATTTACCTTAAATATAAATGAAATGACACTTTTTTTTACCGGTCAATGTTAGTTAATTTTTGTTAAAATATAAATTAAATCATACTGATCGAAAGAGAAAAAAAAATACTTACAAAAAAGGAGTCCTTTTGGTAACAATTAGATCTTAATTACTTAACTGATTTAGTTTGTGTTAAAAAATTATTGAACAAATTTTGTGCACAAACTAATCATTGGTACGACAAAAATACAATTATATAAAACATGCGTGCTTTGTATGAACAGAAAGGAGAAAATGGAGTAAAAATATATATGTAGCCTGTCTCTCATTTGCTAGGGATTTCAATACATTAAAATAAGAGGAACAATTTCTAAAATATAAAGTATTCTTAAAAGCATATAAGTAATAATTTGTGGCAATAAATTCAATGAAACAAATTTGTATGTATTCATGATGCATTGTGTTATTTTATAAATTTAAACTGTTTATTTCTCATCAATAGTATTAATTTTATAATTTATTTTTGAAGTACACAATCTATTTTAAAATATACTTTTTTGGGTATGATAGCAAGTGTAATGAATTTTAAATATTCATCAGTAAAAATTAATAATAAGTATTTGATGATTAATTGAAAATAATGTGGTATCATTTATAAAAAAATTATAATGCAATAACATTAATAAAAGTCGAGTAACATTATGTTTACATAATAAGTTACTATTTTTTTCTAATTATTTAAAAATATTAAATAAAATAAATGTTGAAATATCTTAAGAATTTAAAAATAAATAATATTTTATTTAAATAATTACAAAGTTAATTACTAAGCTACTTCATTATAAAATATAGAATACGTAAAAAGAATATACAGTATGCATAGGAAGGTCAAGGTAATGTGTAACATTCTCGAAGTATGTTTTGGGATGAGTTTGTTAAAGACCCAAAAGTTAAGGGAATGACTTCGTAATTAAGGTTCATGTTAAACGCCTAGATGCTGTTAGAGGTGGTAATAGATCATTTTTTTTTTATGCTTTGCTCTGCCACTGACCTGTGAAAACAAGGAATAATAAGTTAACTCATATTGACAAGTACGTTGGTAAAGTACGTCGGGTGAAGATCCTATTTCGTCCCACTTTATAGTTTATTTTTTGTCGGCAAATAATCTTGTGTATTAATTAATAAAGGGTATAATTAAGAGATACACATAACAGTTACAGAGGCAAGGACAATAGCCAAATTATGGAACCAGAAAAGAAAGGCCTATCAATGGTTAATTAGTTTTTATTTTATTTACTGGGATGGTTAATTAGTTATGTCATATCTAACATAATATTATGAACATATTTAATAACCATTAATTTAGTAGGCCATTACCAAAAGCACAATACAGTTAAGCAGTTCCTCTCATCACGTAACATATTTAAACTTGCTAAATGGGTTTAAATATGGGTTAGCAGGTTAACCCCATAATAATAATAATAATAATAATAATAATAATAATAATAATAATAATAATAATAATAATAATAATAATAATAATAATAATACAAACATTTCTGAAGCAATTCTAATAAAATCTAGATTAAAAAAAAGTCATAACCACACCACTTAAAGCATATTAATTAGAAACTTATCACCAACCAAACAAAGTCAACTATCCACAAAGTCAAAATATTAAATAAATAAAACAAAGTTCAAATAGTACTCTTAATGCCTTAAGTCATTCCATAAAATCAAATAAATAAAGGTAAATAAATTAATCTTGATCACCTTCCAAATTAAGAACATCGTTTGTTTTCAGCAAAAAAAAAAAAAACATTGTTTGCTCTCCTTAAAAAGGAGGAATTTGGTGGGTCAACTTGCCCCAATCTAGCCTAACCCATTTTCTTGGCAAATTCAGCTGGATAGATAATTAAAAATGGGATGGTTGTTCTCGAAAAAAATGTTAAACAAGTTGTCCTGCTGAGTCCAACTCATTTTATATCACCCTTTATCCATCTTATATATACTTAGGTAACAGCACTTCTCATCCATGAATACTAGAAGTTCTCCAACATATACTCACTCGTTCTTACTACTTTATTATTTTGCTTAAAATTCCATTGACCTGAGTATCTATATCTTTACAGGTGGCCACTATAGTTCATGGCAATTCATGACACTCGACCAAACTTAGATGAGGAGAGATTGCTTTGAAATGATCTAATTGTCATGCCAAACTCACATCTTTGCATCATTTATTTCCTTACTTGTTGAGCCATATTCAGTCAACCATGCTAATTTTTTTGTTGAGTCACTTATAAATAGTTGGCTAAAAAAAATAGTTGGTGATGCATAAAATATGTATGGATATCATGTTTTAGAGATCAATTGTGTTCTCAAATAATCTAAATCGCATAAATTAAATAATTTTGAGTTAGAGATTGTTTGTATTTGCATCTAGACAATAAAATTAAAGACAAACAATCGTTTCAAAGAAGAGATATGTATGAATAAAAGTGACTTAGATTATAATTTTACATGTACCATTTTTTTCCTAATTCATATTTTAATTTATCAATTAATTTCCTAATACCTCGTATTTTAGGTATCAACACATGGTTAAGGTCTAAGAATATTTCTTCCCCTAAATCAATCATGCATTAGTAATTTGAGATTTAATTTAAGATTAAGGATAAATAACAAAGAAGTTTGTAAAAAGGAGATTCATGTCGCTAGTTTGATCGTGCAAGCTTTATGAACCCTAACATTTTGTAGGTTAGTTAATTACAAGAAGATGATTACTAACACATAATTAACTAATAACCAGAGTGATTAATTACAATATAGAAGTGAAAGCGATTGACAGATATAATTAACTGAATAATATCAAAGAACTTTATTAAAAAGAAAAACTAGAGTACACGAGTATAGTTACATCACAATCTAAGTTCTAAGGGGTTTAACTAACCATAATCATAGAATAACTAAACAGCATACAATATTGCATTAGAAAGAAAAGAGATTGAAAATCCTTGTAGATTCAAACCTCAATTGTTCCTAGTGCAATTCTCCTCTCAAAAGCTCTTGTTGTTTGTAAATTGTCTAATGAATTTCAAATCCCCCAAGTACAAACTTCAACTTCTTATTTATAGACTCCTAAAGATAATTACTTTAATTAGACGCACTATAAATAAATATTCTAATATGATCTCTAAAAATAATTATTTAATTAGGCACATTATAGATAAATATTCTAATATGACCTCTAAAGATAATTACTTTAATTAGGTGCACTATAGATAAATATTCTGATTAGATACCTAAAGATAATTATTTTAATTATACGTCTAAAGATAGTTTTCTTAATTATGCTCACTAATAATCGATGTGCATAAGCATATTTTGTAACTAAGATATATATGAATTATCAGCTTTCTCCCCTTTTTATTGCGTGTTTTTGTGTGAATCATTAGGATTTTGGCATCTTCTAAGTTTTTGTTTAGTAGATGCTCTATATGTTAGATTTATATTGTTTTGGTGGTATTTGTTTTGTAGAAACACATATAAGGGCTTGGAAGAGAATTTGAAATATGAAGGCTGTTAGCGCACCAGACTCATTTAATGCGTGGACGTCGCTTAGCGGGCATATCCCTCTTAGTGTGAAGAAGCTGTTTGGAGAACCTGATGTCACATGAAAGCGCTTTAGCGCACGTTGTGCGCTTAGCGCCTAGTCACTTATTGCATGACATCGTGAAAACTCATAGCAAAGTTGCATTTAAGTGAGAAAAAATGGGGAAAAAGACGGTATCAGTTGGCATACAAAAAGAGAACCCTAGAGCTCGTGCAAGGAAGACAAAACCACCATTGGGAGCCACTATCTACATCCACTCCCACCTTCCATTCGTTCCTCTTTATACTTTTACCCCTTTTGTACATTTAAGTCTCTTATGACAATGAGAGGCTAAAACCACCCATTGTTGGGAGCTTTCCACCAAACTCTCTTGATGTAATAACTCTTATTATTTATTTAATGTTAATTCCAGTTTCATTGTATCTTTTTTGTGCTTATTTTCATATTTGTGGTTTGATCACCCAAATATATGCTTCATTGCTAGGAATAGTATGATGTTGTTTAGCCTATTATATGAACCTCCATTAATAATACAATTTAACTAATTTAATTCTTAAGGGATTAAGAAAGGAATTAGCAAAATTAGGCTTTTTCATGTGAGGAATCATGGTTAGAGTAAATGAGTAGGTGTAGGTGACAACTAGAATAATGTTACATAGAAAAAAACCATTAACATTACATCAAGAATAATTTTGGTAAGAAAGTCCCAACATATTCAAATTCCTATGTTCATGATCATTCACCATTCTCAGTGTTTGTTTTTCTCACTTGATTATAGCCTTAGAATAGTGTATTTCGTTTCAATTACTTTTCATAACCTAAATTGCAAATATTAAAACCAATTCATTAATTGTGCAAAAATTGGGTATACATAACTCAAAGTGAAACCGAAATCTCTATGAAATCGATACTTGGTCTTACCGTTTTAAAATATTATTTGGATGAATTGGTGCACTCGTCAATGAGTTAACACTTACTACGATTATGGTGATACCTACCACGGTCGTTATCGGAATTCTAGCACTGAAGCTTGAAATTGTGTGAAATGGCGGGGATCCTCATGGTTGACCATGACTTTCCTGATTGACCACGACCGTAGTCAATATACCACGACCATTATCAAGTAAAATTAGCATTAGATCTTCATGAAATTGTGTATTTTTCAACTTTTCTAATAGATTGAGCGATTGTACTTCTCTAAGGTAAAAACTAATGTCCAAATGTGTATTTTTGTGTGCATTTTTAACTGTCATTATTTTAAAATAATTATTTTAAAATTTAACTAAACACTAACATTTTTAAAAAAAATACAGAAAAAATTATCAAAATAGAACTTTTAAAAACATAAAGAATCAAAATAAAATTTTAAACTTAATGTAAAAAAAACATTAAAACATAAAATACCAAAAGTGACATTTATCCTAAATATTTCTACTTAAGAACACACTTATATTATTTAATTAAAAAAAATGTTTGACTAAAATCTTAACTCAATAGATCAATGCAAATACACATCAACAAACACTTTTTCACCCAAAAATGATTAAGGTACATTTAATGGTAAATTAATAAGAAAAATAAGATTAGAGATTGTGTACTTAGTAATTTAGAAGGGTTCATCTCCAACCAACCTTTAGTAGAAAATATAGAAAAAAAAATATCTCCTTAACATTTTCACATATAATAAGATTATTAAATGAAAAGTAGTTTTATAGTCTTATTATATGAGAAAAGAGACATTTCAACAAGTATTACATGAATAGTCTAACTCATTACAAATCATTCAAAATAAAATTTAAATAATTTAAAATATTTTAAATAATTTACTAATGCTAAATATATGCGAATAAATAATGTAACATATATTAAAGAATAATAAGAATAAAAAGGGAGAAGGAAGTAGCAACGTGAGAAACTATCCAATCCATATTTTTTTAGAATTGTTTAAAAACCAAGATTGGATATATATTTATATATATATATATATATATATATATATATATATATATATATATATATATATATATATATATATATATATATTCTTCAGTCTCATAATATTTATCATCTTAAGTTTTTTTACAGATTATGAAAAATTAATAAATAAATAAAAAAAGTGACAATTTAAAAAATTAATCTTATCATTATTAATTTATTTATAAATTTTATTATTTATCATTAATATTATAAGAGATATAATTGAAAAATAATGACTAATATTACACTAAAAAACTAAAATGATAATATTTTAGAATCTTTATCATACACTACAGTTATTATGCGATAAAGAGAATATATATTATTAATCAATTTTAATGTGAAATTCATTGAATTAGAAAAAAAAATACTTAAATAAAATTGAGACTCGCCGCATTTTTTTAGAATGCATTGTTGTTTTTAAAATACTTAAATAAAATTTTAATGTGAAATTCATTGAATTAATGTCACTTTTCGAATCCAATGAACACAACATTTACGTGGACCTATTGATAGAATGCATTGTTGTTTTTACATAGGGTAATAGTTGTAACACTTTCGCATTATTTGGTTGGTGAGGCTAAACGTCTAATTAAGCCTACGCAACTTGCTTCTACCGTTAATTTTGTTTGTATCCGCCTGATCGGTCACAATTTGGATCAGTATTTGAAAGTTAAATCTCTGAAAATTATAATTATACTCGAAGCACTTGGTGTACACAATGTGATACATATATTTGCATATTTTATTTGCAATTAAAATTAGCGTGACATGTGTTCCAATATAATTTAATAGATAAAAAAATAAGAATCTAAATTCTTTTACAAAATTATTTTTAAGTTTTTTCAATTTGATTTTCAAAGATGCACTTCTTACTACATAACTTGGTTTTGAATCATATCCTTTGCAGCATTTTTCTTCTTCCTTTATAATAAGAAATCATATAATTTTTTTTATCATAAGCATACCGTGTAAGATTTTTTTTTAACTTTAGACAAATTTTGCAGTAAAAACTTTAGACAATCTTGAAAAAAAAAACTCTAGACAAATTTTATATATCTGAATAATAATCTAATATAATTTTCGAATTTTCATTTTCTCCTTCAAACTTTTTGAATTGTAAAATATCAATTAAAATTTGTAATTAATTTCAACATGTATCTCTATTGTAATTTATTTAATAAAATATATCTAAAAAATTCATTTTAACAGTGATAATATTTACAAGTATATATTATTAATAATATTTTATAAAAATTACATGCATTTAAAAAAATCGTTCTAATAGGGTATTCACTTATTTTATTAGCATTTATTTCAAAACATTCAATTTTGGAAAAAAAAATTAAGACCATCAATATTAAATTAATGCCCACTAAAACTTACATATTTTTAAGATTAAAGTAATAATTTTTTCAATTCACCCGGTTTTAAAATTTTCAATTTTGATATTAAAATAAAAAATCAAATGTGTTTTTATATTTTTTTTTTCAAATAATATCACAATAAAAGAAAATGAATTGATTTAATATGCATACAAAATAATTAAACTAAAAGAATTTTATTTTTTAGTAAGAACCACAAGAGTTAATCGTCATTGGATGTGTGAGTTCATCATTATCATTCATCAATTTCTTTTTCGTAGATTATACTATTTTGTATGAAATTTAAACATTATATATATCCATTAAATGTCAGTTTGTTTTGCTTGAGTTCAACACAAATGTAAAATAATTTTTCCTTTAAATTTTTAATTGATTAATAAGACTTCTTAAATAATCTACATAATATCTATGTGCATATTTTTAAATTACAAATATTACTAATAAATTAACTATAAATAATGTAGTAAAATTTATTATTTAAAAAATTAAAGAAAATGATGATATAAAAAAAATTAGAAACATAAGATGATTATGACCATTGCTTAATTAGGCAGTTGGCCATGAACCCATGAGATATTTGAATCATTCTAATTCTTCTTATAAACTATTTTATTTATTAAATGAAAAATACTAAATATATTTTATATTCTTAATATAAGAAACATATTTTTAGTTAATATTAAAAAATAAATTGAAAATTATTATAAGAGAACTTAGCTGTTAGCTCTACCCTCCGTAAAAAAAAATCTTTATAATGTAGTGGATTTGACCGTTCGACATTACATTGTTCAGAGGGATAATTTTAGTATCTAAGATGTGATTAGTTTATCTTTCAAATATGAAAAACATATTCACACACAAAATTGGCCCCTATAAAATTTAATTATTTTAGGGAAAACAACACTTACATCAGTTCGTGAACTTCAACCCTTTTTTTTTACTGCAACTTTACCCTGTTTTAAAAATTTGCAAATTATAGACCATTATATTCACTAATTGAACCCAAAATGGCAATACATACGATAGTATTTAATTTGTGATCCGTATTATCTTTAACAAAAATATCTAAAGTTTTTATCCTTAAATTTGTTTGTTAATTTAATTTCAATTTATTAAAGACAATACCAATTAATTTAAATAAAAAAACTAAATTGAGGATAAATTTGTTGGTTTTCATCTAAATAATATGGGAAAATTCGAAGTTTCATGTGTTTCAATTATTAAGGTCATACGATGAATATTTTTTCTTAACTTATATACGGAACTAATGGAAGGGTTTTGTTTGTAAGTTTTAAAAAATTCGAACACATTTCATCTAGACTTAAACTGTTATGGTTTTATTTGTAAGTTTTAAAAAATTCAAACGCATTTCATCTAGTCTAGACTTAATAAAACTGTCATGGTGTCTTATTTTAATCATGATTTTCGTCGTTATATTTTCAAAGTTATTATTAAATTAGTCTACAAATTAATTGTCATATACCAACCAATTAGTAACATATATCTAAATGATCCTGAAGTACGTTGTTATGTATTTGATCTAAAAAAATTAAGCATAAAAAATCGGGATTGGACTAATAATTAGTTATGTTTGGAAAAGGTCATCCCGCGAAACTAGTTCACTAATTAATTACTTGGTCTAGGAGATCTTCCTTGCGAGTTGATAATTATCACCAACTACCGACATGAGTGGATTTGAACCCTAACAAGTACCATCTTCTGGAGTAATATAAATGAAAGCTTGAGAATTTTTGTAGGTTAATTAATAGAGGCCTCACAATTAATCATTGATTTAACTATATCAGCCTTGGAGCTATATAATTTATTTAAGTGGGCTACATATGGTATTAAACTATTCATTAAAATTTACCTCTCAATATAATTCATGTCTCAATAATGGAGATAGGTTGACCCAGAGGGTTTCTATCAGAGAATGATACTAATTAGAACCCGTGATCCATAAGTTAGGAATTACAAATACTGGACTGAGACTGAGACAGACATGCCATGCAATTAATGTTGCTAGCTCCTGTAATTAGGGTTATATATATACTAGAGTCTGTCACGGAGAGAACGAGATATGCGTGCACTCCGATTAATAAGAATGCAGCTAGTATATCATCACCCTTTCTACGGGGAAGACAATATCAGTTTACCAACCAGTTGGATTGGTTATAATGATAAGGAATTATATGATGAATTGATCATGATGATACTAACATATGCAACCGTGTTGGTGTGGTACTGCAGAATGATTCGTATCGAATCATGATTGGCTAGCAACATAATTTGACAAATCATTCACACGGGTTATAATCAATCATCAGACCACAACCAATCAAGGCATTTTGGAATAATTAGTGGTCCTTTTTTCGGATAGTTACAGCAGGTTAATTTGGAGCTTACTAATATATAAGCCTCGAGAACTATTTGGTTGATATTCTAAAGTAAAACAAAACCGTGGTTTGGGATATATATTTATGGATATATCGATATGTTAACTTTTAGCTAGTGGTGAATGAGCATACACGTGACGTGTAATTCTGTGATTTAATTAAAGAACTTAAGATCAATTAAGTTGTAAAAAAAATATGTAAATCACTTATCAGAATTAGATTATTTATCGATATATGTATGATAACTGAAAGGAGAAAGAAAATTAATTAGTTAAAATATTTATAAATTAGCTTGAACTCGATCTACTGAAACATTGACAAAAAACATAAAATGAATGTAATGAATTCAAAATTATCATATATAGTGTAACTTGTTTTTTAAAGAAGTATATATGGTATAACTTGTTGCAATCTAGAAAATTGGAATGAGATTTGATCATAGCTAGCTCTAAACTAATTAAGGTTATGTTTAGATTGATGGTAAAGGATTAAAGGTGGGATGGAGGGATGAAATGAGAAGATAACTTTTTTAGATAATTTTGTACATTAGGATAGAACATAGAACCCATTAAAATGGGATGGAATAAGATCCATCTCATCACACTCTATCGTTTATAGTTAATTTTCTTCTCTTCCAATTTGAGAGGAATGTAACGGAGCCAAAATTTTATATATTACCTAGCCTAGGCCTATTGACTATTTCATCCTTATTATTGTGCCCTTGATATTAGTTCTTGTGTCACATCCTTTTCTTCTCATTCACTCCTCACTCTCTTTTCTTCTCTCACAGTGCAAACGTTGGTCCTTGCAAGTTTCGATTTGGAAGTTCACTGAATGCTATGTGCAGAAAAAATTAGGAAAATGTTACATTGACATCCAATATATATGCTACTCTACATCTAGTAAGAGAAAGAAAAATGAGAGGAAAATATAGGTTAAATAAGATTTACAGATGTGATAGAAAGAAAGAAATAAAGAAAAATAAGAAATATTGATGAAGTTTTTAAAATAATATGATATTTATATATTATTACTCATTTTCTCTTATTTTTATTTCTTTTTCTAGATGTTGGATAATTAATTAATAGATGTCCATCAAACATTTTTTGTGTGAGAAACAGTAATAAAACTGACCCTGCTAATATCAGCAGAAGTCAATAAATCCAACCCCTCACAGCCTTATTACATAATTAAGCCCATATGAAAAGTATAATAAAAAAAACTATAGAACAAGCCACCTCCATACAATTATCAGACGGATGGCTAATGCAACCGAAGTATACATGTAATTGACGAGCAATGCTCCCCCAACAAATAGAAAACCCCAGCAGAGAGGAATTCATAACGGGAGCAGAACGAGCATGATCACAACAAGCCTCCCTAGATTATATACTTATTGGAGTCTCTTAATTTGTCTAGTTTTTCATTAATTTCCATCAATTTACATCTGAACTCAATCCTGCAGCTTCCTGTAACTGAATAACCTCGGAATTAAATGAACTTTTTTCGCTCCATTAGAATATGAATTACTCCTACCAACATCGTGGGCTTGATTTATATTTATATAAATATAAATAAATGATTTTTTTTTTTCGTTCGGAGTATCTAATTTTGATGCGACGTCACACCTACCAACTTTATGGGCCTGATTTTGCAGTGATTTTCACCTCTCAATTATTGTTGAATTTCTGCAAGATTTTGAGTTACTGAACTAAACCTAATATTTATTCGGTCTAGATTTTAGTATATTATATTTTTTTTCTACCAACATGCTTTCGAAGTCAAAGTACTAGTGTACTACTGAAGCTGAGGATTTGAGACGGACTCTCCTTAATTTGTTTCTTCTTCTATTATACGTAAGAACCAATCAATATATCGATAGGAAAAAAAAGAAGGTATTACAGTAAAGGAAGTAGAGATCTGAATATGACACGAGGGATGGGGAGGGGGAATGCTAATTTGATGCAGTCATACTGCACAACAGCAAAAGGCCTCCTAAACATTTAAAATATTTCAATTTTAATAGTACGTAACATAATATAATTCCTTGTTAAAACTCATGATATAATGGGTTTGACTGTTTTGAGTCTCCAATTAAAACTGGTTAAGTTGCAGTAATGTAATTAAAATTAGAAATTGTAAGGATATAATAAGTTTTTTTTATTTTTTATTAACAAATATTAATTGTTAATTTTTATTAATAAGAAAATTGGATCATTTTTCTTCTCCCTTCATCTTATTTAACTCTTTAAGATAATATCATTTCATTTGTCACTATTAAACTTTTTTATTTGATATTTATTATTTAGATCAAAAGTTGTTATTATTTAACAAATTTTTATACTCATTTTACATATAAATTAAAATTCAACTAAAAATACTTAAATTTTCAGTTTATCCCGTACATCGTACAAGTTAAAATCTGTACCAAAACTTGCAAACAGTGTAACACAATGGATGTTTCATTTCTTTCTTATTTTTTAGATTTAAGAACTATTTTCTAAAACAATTCTAGGTTAGTTGTTAACCGTTTGTCAAATGTATCAAACCAAATGTCCAAATAATAAAGTCTTAAAAGTCCGAGTGTCGAATTTCACAAGGATTTTGTATTGTATTTATCTTAGATACTTTTCAATCTATATGAAAAATAATGAAAAAAAAGGGATAGAAAAAAGAATGGGAAACATTAATAGAAAATTATAAGCAATGGAAAGCAAAAGAATCAAAAGCAAAGTAGTCAGAGAGGGAATTCAATGGAATGCAAGTGTTAGGACCTAGCATATCCTATTTGCCTAGGATATATGATTTTTATGATTTTTCTTTATCAATTCAAGTGATTTTATCCTACACAAACCTATTTTATTTATGTATCTCCCAAATGTCTTTGAAAAGATTCAATAAATAAAATGCATGAAGTCTGAATTCTAGATGTTTGCAAAAATGTATGGGCATAAAATTATCATTCTGTGTCTAACAATGATTTTCTCATAATATCTTTTCTTTTTGTTCTATTAGAAGTTACCCTCTGTCGAGCGTCTAACCCCTAAAATTAATGCATGCATACTTTCTTTAAATCTTATTTAAAAGTTACCTTCTGCCGAACACCTAACCCCTAAAAGAATGTAAAGATGAATAATGCATGAAAGATAAACACAAAAGATAATAGGATAGAAAACACCTGGTATTGCATTGATAAATAGTGATAGTATATCATACATCGCTTTGTCTTTCAGGCCTGTCAGACCCTAACTAGAGGTTTAACCACTCATGACCATTGAGGATTTTACCATGGATGAGGTATAAGAACTGATGGAATAAAAGGTGGAAGGGAGAAGAGAATTCCCTAAAGAAGAGTTCTCAGGCTCTAGGTAACAGGGAGAATGCTCGGAGACTCCGTGTGTCGTTTCCCTTTGGTCTAGCTCTCTATTTATAGTTGTTGAAGTGGACTTTGGATTTTCGTAAGCTCGCTTAGCGTGTCCTTCTTTGCTCAGCGCCACTGGATTGTGTGCTTAGCGAGCTCCTCTCACGTAGCGCGTACTATTCCGTTTTGATCGCGCTTAGCGAGATCCTCTCACTTAGCGTGTTCTGTTTTTGTTTTGACCGCTTAGCGCTTGTTACGCGCTTAGCATGGGAGTTGAGTCTCGCGCTTAACGCCCTCGCTTAGCGCCTGCTTCTCTAGTCGCGCTCAGCGCGAGCTACACTTTGAGCGAGACGTTGGGCTGGACCTTGATGCTGGTTTCTTCTTTTCTTCGTTATTTCTCCAACTTTTTGTACCTCCAGTTTTCATATCTGTAGTTAGATTTTGATAAAACATCAATTTTTAACAATTAAGTACAAATAACTGCTAAATAATTATTTTTAAAGACAATTTTACTTTATTTTCTAGTATCAATAGTACAATTATTTAACAGTTATCAAAATCTGTACCAAAATTTGAAAACAATGTAATACAATGGATGTTTCACTTCTTTCTTATTTTTTAGATTTAAGAACTATTTTCTAAAACAATTCTAGGTTAGTCAACAGTCAATGTCTCAACCAAAATTAATTTATTAAGTTTTAAAACTTATTATTTTTAAAACAAACATTTTAAAAACCAAAGAGTTGGAATGTTCTCTCATCCTCTTCTTCTATTCTATAATCATAACTTAAATATGACTCATCGTTACTATTGCATGTATTAAGGCATAAGTTATGCTGGTTTTACAAAAAAATTATTCATGATTTCAAAAACTAAAAATAGTTTTAACAATAAAAAAACAAACACACAAAAACTGTTTTCACACATTACCGACAAGGAAGATATATATACGACGTTGATTAAGACGTTAATTTTTATTAGAATTAGAACTGGATTTCTAATTCCTTGGTGACGAATCTTTAAATACATATTTTTTAGTTTGATCCATTTACGAGGTTTTTCATTAACAATGTTTGCAGCATTTGTTATTTCCTAACAGCTGAGGAAAATCAGACCCGTCGTGATTGCTGAGAGGAATATTCCTCCTAAACTTTGTTAAATATTCGAATAAAAGATTCCCAGGCGAGGTCGACATCGATAACCTTTGTCTTCAATTTCAACTTTGTTTTGGACAAGAGGACTGCTACAGACTCTCTCAAGCACTCTATGCACATCTAATTAAATATCTCAAACATTTTATCTATATTAATATATTTTTTATCCTAAAAAATTTAAGACAATATTAAAAAATTTATAATACTCATATATTATTCTTTAACTAATTGGGTTAGACCCCTTAATTAATTATATTAATAATATTTGTTATTTCTTTTTATCTTTTCTTATCATACTATCACATTATATTTGCATATTTTGGGCTTTTAGCTCCTTGTGATAAAAAAAGCTCCTTTTGATAAATAAAAAAACATTATATTACATTATATTTATATTTTTTTCCTTTATCTTTCTTATATTATTTACCATGATGGTATCCATGCATAGTTTTTCTTTTCATTTTCTATTACTTTAATTTCAACTATAAATGACAACAAAATTTATAGTACGTAGTTTTTATTTTTTTTCTAAGATGAAAGTTGACAAGTTGTCAATTTAATATCTAATAAAATTGTTTTACCAATTAATGGTATCTACAGGTGGGATTCATCAAATTCAATCTCTTTTTTTGTTAAAGCAGAGTTTTACAGAAATAGAATTGGTTCACCAAACTATAGGTTCAAATAGTTTTATTTTGCTTTCATGATCATATAACAATTGTTATATTAATAAAACTAAAATAATAAGAAGACCTTTATACATAAATATCCTGACATGTTGACATGTTGATACTTTTACACATATATGACCAGTTTTTTCATTTCTTAAATATATAAGAATGTGGAAGAAATTGATAAGTTGAGTACTGCGTAATGGGCCCAGGAGCCAGGAGATACTTCCCGTGACCCAATGCCTTGCTGCAACATTACACGTACGGCCCACTCCTATGGCAGCTACTTGATCGGAAACTAGTTTTCATCATATCGACGACACAAAAAAATTAACAGAAAGTTGTCGAAGAAAAAGCAATGGGAGTACAATAACTCACATAGAAAAGATAAGAAGGACAAGAAAGAGTAATGCTTGTAAAAGACAAAAAAGATGAGGAGCTGGGATTGAGCGGGTGCTTGGAGAGTGAATAGAGGGGTACACTGGGAATTATGCAAAACAAAAAAAAAGTGGTGTGAATATCATAGAGGATGTTGTGAATATCATTTCCTTAATAAAAGTGGATGCTATTGAACCCAAAAGAAGAAAAGTGAACTCCTTGGACCAAAAAGTGGCAGCCGGCTAAACTAGGTTGGCAACACAGTGGGGCGTTTTTTTTCTTTCTGCACTTCCAGAATTGTTTTCTGCACTTCCTATATTGCTTTGAGACTGACCATTCTGGATGGGAAGTACAGGAAGCAATTTGGAGTGTGTAGGTAGCAATTTCCAAACACAGTGGCGTCCATAAAATCTTTGGACAAAAATAATAAACTTCAATCCTCAAATATTCCCTGGACAGATATTTTTAAAATTCTCAAATATTCCCAACCTGAAGAATTGTTCAACTTCAACAAACACAAATTACACAATTAATTCCTTGGCACGTTTTTTTTTCCTTTTTTTTTGGGTGGGGGTGGGGGGGGGGGGGGGGTTGCTAACAAAAATCAGCATGTTTTCGGTCAAATGACAAACGAGATATATTACATAATAGAAATTCAGTTTTTGAATGGTATTTGATGAACCAACGAACCTTTAATGAAGTACTTTGACTGCACAAAGTACAAACAGAGATTGGTACTTTCTGAAGTTTCAAGCCTCACAAAAGTTGAAGATACCATTCAATAAATTACCTCAAAAAAAAGAATGGAAACCTCCTTTGTTAATGAACTCCCTTAATTTATCACATTTTCTTATTTGTCAAGTTAAGGTTGTTTTAATTACAAGACAAACTTGTAAAGAAGGCCTACTCATTCTGGTAAACATATATGGTTAGAAACGGTTTACCAATATAATTGCCAAGAGTCGCAGTAATATCCCACTTTTGAAGTATTGCTGAAGTTGCCATGCCTAGGAATCACACAAGTTTATTTTACATTTTGCTGATAAAAAAAAACAAGTTTATTTTATGGCCAGAAATATGCACTGCATCATTATACTAGCAGTGACTGCAAAAGATATATCTGAACTATACCCCACTGTTTGTTAAAGAAGACGTTTTTAACAAAAATCAGCCTAGTACTTCTTTTTCTCTAGTTTGTGCATTTTAAATGATGAATTTATTATTAAGTAAGGATTATTTTTATTCAAATTATTCTATTAAATGGTGACTAAATAAAAAATCATTGTTAGATAAAAACAATGACAAGTCACAATTAACAAAAATAACCTAGATAAAAAAAATTAAGAAAAAGACTTTCAAAGGAATAAAAATGGTCACATGGCCAAATGGGCCCATGAAAGTTGGGGAATTCTCCACTGACACTAGTCACACTTCACACTACTATCTCCCATTCTCTGAATTAAATGAAAATACTCTGTCTATGCTAGTCATACCTACCCTATTGATGTTGCAAACCAATGAGCTTTGGTACTAGTTTGGCGTAAATATAAAATTTGAGGTGTAAAATATGCGAGATTCTTTTTTTCTGAAAAGGAAAGAAGCCGAAAACCATATATGTGTCATTATATTGCATAAATATCAACTTAGCCTTGATATAATGGAAGGAATTAGCCTCTTGCAACAGCAATCAAAATTCTAAAGAGAATAGTCTCACACACAAATAGGGTTACATGCATCAGTATTTATAGAATAAAATGCAATTTAATATTACCCTTTTACTATATCTGCATCATCTCATTTTAATTATTAGCACCTATATACACACATAATATATATTAAGGAGTCGAGTTTAATTGTTTCTACAGAATATGTGGGTGTTATAAATTTATTGATATCTTGTTTAATTTCTAAGGATAAAAGAAAATATTAACTTAGAAAATTTGTCTGTCGATAAAACACAAGTCATGTATAACAATAACAATTAAAATATTCACATCAGAGAGATATCTTGAACAAAATTATCTACATTTTCAAATCCAATCATATCTTAAACAAATTATTTCAAAAAAGAAGATATACATTGAAAATAAAAAATATATTATATATAAATATGTATGCATATTATTATGTACCGTAATGTAAAACTATGCACGTGAAAATAGATAAAAACTATGGTTCCATCCTTAAGAAGTGTGAGTCACTTTCCGTTGGCTCCTACCATTTCTTCCCTTCCCTTTTGGGAATCCCTACACTGACGTCAATAGCTAGCTGGCAAGTGGCACCTGTCGGTGATTCTCTTTCATTTATCCCTTTATGTTTTTCCCACTTCGTCCACACACACTCATCCACTTGCTCCTACTTACTCCTATGTTTTTCAGTGAGTGAAGCCACCACTTGCATAAGCTTCTCTCACTTTTTTTAATATTATACATTACATTACATAGATTTGATTTTGTTGCTGTAGCTTTCATTTTTTTTTTACCATCATTCTGTCAAAACCAGTTTTTCCTTCTTTGTTTTTCAATTATTAATTAATGTGTATTTGATACAACAGTGTTGTTTCTATTATGAGGGATGTGCTGCAGGTCCCACAAAGAGCTAGTAATGTTTCAGACATGCTTATTCTTTGTTTTTAATTTTCAGTGAATTTATTTTTTTCAACTTTCTTTGCAGTTCTTGTTTCGTGGTTCTGACTTACATAGGCTCCTCACTGGGGCATGAGTAGTGAACTTTGGATAAGTTTTTTGTGTGAAGAATTTGTATAATAAGTATTTGAGCTTTGCCATGTCAGCTTTTGATTTTTGATGTTGTGGTGTGGCAGTTGAAGTCATACTGAAAAAAGGTAACTCTTTTGCAGTGGCAGGCATGGCAAGAGGAAGAGCAGATGTGAAATCTAGAAAAAATTTGGTCACTACAACTGTGTTGGTTTTGGTGACTGTTGGTGGTTTTTTCTACTTCTATTCTCAGAATAGTGATTCATCATCTTCTGTTGAGTATGGTGCTAAATCTTTGAGCCACACTGGTTTGGGAGGGGACAAAGATGATGGTGTATCTTCCTCCACACTTGTTGGAGGAGAAGTCATTGCTGTACCAAAGAGCATTCCAGTGAGTTAAATTAAGATTTTGAACTGAACAAGTTTTATGTTAGTTTCTAGTTTCTACTACTATGACACCCTTCAACTTGTTTAAACTCTTCTTTTAACTTTTTTAAGGTCTGTGATGATCGATTATCCGAGCTGATTCCTTGTCTGGACAGAAACCTCATATACCAAACAAGATTGAAGCTTGATTTATCTTTGATGGAGCACTATGAGAGACACTGCCCAACACCTGATAGGAGATTCAACTGTTTAATTCCTCCTCCTCCAGGGTACAAGGTGAAATTTCACTCTCCAGGGATTGCTTAGTATTAGATGGAACTAAGATAGTTCATAGTGTATGGAAAATTTTCTTTTGCTTAAGTATTTAGTTTGTTGTGTTGTTCTTGATAATATAGGTTCCAGTCAAGTGGCCCAAAAGCAGAGACCAGGTGTGGAAGGCAAATATACCTCATACCCATCTTGCAACTGAAAAATCTGACCAGAACTGGATGGTTGTGAAAGGCGAAACAATAGTGTTTCCTGGTGGAGGAACCCACTTCCATAATGGTGCTGATAAATACATTGCTTCAATTGCTAATGTAATGCTTCAATTGTTCTAGATCTCTTAATTTTCTGTCAAAATTAGTCTTAGTCCCTATATTTTAAAAATAATGATTGAATTTCGTCTTTCTTTATGGAACTTGGGATACTAAGGTGAAGGACGAAATTCACCAATTATAAAAAAAAATAGAGTGATCAAAATCATCATTTATCAAAATAATTTTTCCTGAAAATTAAGGAACTTAAAAGGCTACAACACATTTTACCCATAAAATCATCACCAAAACTTAAGTTTCTCACCTAATTGAGAGTATTTTAATTTTAACACTATATTCCTTCACAATTGCTCTTTCAGATGCTTAATTTTCCAAACAACAATATAAACAATGGGGGAAGAGTCAGGTCTGTTCTTGATGTTGGCTGTGGGGTTGCTAGCTTTGGAGGATACCTCCTTTCCTCCAATGTGATAGCAATGTCATTGGCACCAAATGATGTTCATCAAAATCAAATCCAGTTTGCCTTAGAGAGGGGAATTCCAGCATATCTTGGTGTCTTGGGGACCCAAAGACTCCCTTATCCGAGTAGATCATTTGAACTTGCTCATTGTTCGCGCTGTAGAATTGATTGGCTCCAGAGAGATGGTTTACTTCTCCTTGAGCTGGATAGGTTACTGAGGCCAGGAGGTTATTTCGCGTACTCGTCTCCCGAAGCCTATGCACAGGATGAAGAGGATAGGAGGATATGGAGAGAAATGAGTGCTCTTGTGGAGAGGATGTGTTGGAAAATAGCTGCTAAGAAGGATCAGACTGTTATTTGGGTCAAGCCTCTCACTAATAGCTGCTACTTAAAGAGATTGCCTGGTACTAAGCCTCCACTCTGCAGATCTGATGATGATCCTGATGCTGTTTTGGGAGTTAAAATGAAAGCTTGCATTTCACGTTATTCAGATCGTGAGTGATATTTTCTCTATTTCATTTTTTTAATTGCTAGATCATGACATATAGTGCTGAAGAAAATGTTCTTAGATCATCAAGAGTAATAATATTCTTCCCAATGGGAATTGTCCACCCAGACATAGTTAATGATATGTATGAATATGTTTAACTTTGGCTCACAAGTGGTAGTTAAGAGTAAATGAACGTGATTGTATATAAGAACTCCGTCATGATTATGCAGTTTAGAATAGTTTACCTTATGAAATTGCTTTTGTTATGGCCATTGTAGATAGGTCCATGTTCTATCTGATATGATATATATGACGATACTACTGCATTTTTTGCATGTTGCACTAGCAATTGCTGTATTAGTTAACAACTCTTGTATGTAATAATCATATATTCTGCTGTTCTGTGCAGAAATGCACAAAGCAAAAGGAAGTGGTTTGGCTCCTTGGCCTGCTCGATTGACTACTCCACCTCCTCGTCTGGCAGAAATTCACTATTCTACTGAAATGTTTGAGAAGGACATGGTAATTAAATTCTATCTTGTTCACCATTCCTAATACCTTCTTCATTCATCAGAAGAAAGTAGCAACATAAGCCTGCTACTACTAACTGTAACAACAGAAGAATAATATGAAAGAAAATACAAGGACAAGAGCAATGGTGCTTGAAACCCTGCAGCATTAGTCAACTGATTAGCATAAACAAAGATAACTGAGATCACATGATTACTAGACTATATTTGAGTTATTTCTGCAATGAGTACCTAATTAATTGCCTATTAAAAGACAATCTAAATGTGACACCATATGAACAATTCTTTATATCCATTGAATTTGTGGAAAATTTTATGATTTTATTTTCCAATTCTAAGATGATCTTGGACACAAAATGAATGAGCTTTAAATGAAGCAAATATTTTTAGAACTAAACCAAGGCTGTGTAGTTTTTGGTGTATGAGAGATCTAACTTTGTGTAGGAAGTTTGGAAACAACGAGTTCATAATTACTGGAGCAAGCTAGCCAGTAAGATTAAGCCTGACACAATTCGCAACGTGATGGATATGAAGGCGAATTTGGGTTCATTTGCAGCAGCTTTGAAGGACAAAGATGTTTGGGTTATGAATGTGGTGCCAGAAAATGAACAAAAAAATCTCAAGATAATATACGACAGAGGACTGATAGGAACAGTTCACAACTGGTATGGCTCGTAGTTTCATTGAAACAATTATCTCCCCAAAAGGTTATATTATGGCAAATCCTATTAAATTAGTTGTTTCATTTTTCTAATTCTTAGTACCCTTCTTTGGAAAAATGAACACAATATTCAAGATACCAAATCAAACACCAGGAAGTATTTAGATATGCGTATAACTTTTTCTGTCTAACAAAAAAGGTCCATTATCTAGTTATGATCTTCTCAGTGCATTTTCATTGGATCGGTAATAGTCCTCTAGGAATCAAATTACTGAAATTAGAAATTTGGTTCAGAAGTATTGCTAATTAGAGTTTAATAGGCATGTATTTTCTGTCAAAAAAACTTTCACAGTGCAGAAATGATCGTTGGTGTTAGTTTTAAGATAATTATTATAAAATTCAACAAAGTATCATGTACTACTCTGATTTGATGACAATGTAACATTTACACTGTTAGTTTATATATTATTTATTCTTGTTTAAAAGTTTAAAACAATTTCAAAAATTTGTTCAAGTTTGAACTAGTTTTGAATTATAATCAATTTGTCTAAGCGATGGCTTTAAATGAGTTTAGTACCATCAAAATCATGTTTGTGCTGGATCATTTTTAAGGGACAAAAGGGGGAACTTCTGGTTTGAAGGAAAACTGATTGGGTGAAAACCAAAAAGTATTTCAGTGATTTAAAATTTGACTCAATATGATCTAATAAAAATTAGTTTGTGCAAATATGAATGATTAGTAATCTGGTACCAGGGTACATTAGTTTTTTTCAGGTTAATATTTTTATTCCCTCAAATTAGGGGTCTGTATTTTTAGTCTTTTAAATAAAAATTTATATTTTTTAGTTGTTTTTAGGCCTTTCTTCAAAATTTGAGAAATTTGAGGGATTAAAAGTTATAAATTTTTATTTGAGGTGAGAGACTAAAAAGAATATTTTTCGAATTTGAAAGATTAAAAATATAATTTTTTGTTTGCTAGTCTAAAAAGCAGAATCCCTACCTTGAGTAAAAACATAATTAAGTTTTTTTTTTATGAATGATTAGTTAACACGTGAAATCTTCGATGTAGAACAACCTTTTTATGACTTATAAATTAATGATGTTGTGCATTAAATGCTGACAGGTGTGAAGCATTTTCAACCTACCCTCGAACGTACGATCTACTCCATGCATGGACTGTGTTTTCTGATATTATTAAGAAAGAATGCAGTCCAGAGGATTTATTAATTGAGATTGACAGAATCCTAAGGCCAAAGGGTTTCATCATCATCCATGATAAGCGTTCCATGGTGGAGTACATAAAGAAATACCTGTCAGCATTACACTGGAATGCTGTGACCATATATGATGTAGATCAAGGTAAAGATGATGATGATGATGAAGTAGTGCTTATAATTCAAAAGAAGATGTGGCTCACAAGTGAAAGCATTAAGGTCTCAGAATAGTGCCATAATATTCACTTATATAAGTTACTAATGCCTAGGTGTATAAGTGTATTCTGTAGCTCTATTTCTATGGCCTAAGCTTTCAGTGTAGCTCTCTTCACTATAGACGTAAGTCACAGTGAAAGCTCACCCAAATCATCTTATCTTTTTTGGATTTGTTAAATTTTGTACGCTTCAACAATTATTATATCCACTCCGAAGAAATATTCTGATTTTAAATTAATTTCTACATGTTACCTAATATTTTGGTTTTTATTTTTACATTTTTTCTTGTTTTTTGGAATCATGTTTCTCATTGGCGAGTTGACTTGGATGAAAAAGGGGTATTATTTTGGTAATGGCAGGAGCAGGACTCTGAAAAATATGCATTGTGTGGAATTATGGCCTGCCATACCTTAGGACTTAGGTTGTTATCTAAAGTAGAATAAAGGAGCATCAGTAATTTCACTGAAAATGATGCTTTGCTTAAACAAGAGAGCCCAACCCTCAAGATGACTGACATTGTACTCAAATTGGAAACTATTGTGGTCAGTGAGGATTTGTTGGTTTGTGAGACTCTGTTCCTTAACTGGTGCAACATGCTCGGTTTATAGATCATGTAGTACCCTTCATAAGTCTAAGCAAACCGAATGGCTCGAAGAAAAACACATATGGCCAAGACCCAAGAATGATAACTATTATAAACATTATTACTAGAACAGCCATAGGGCCTTTCTAGCCACTAAAAGACCCATCTGTTAAAAAGGAAAGTAAAACAGTGAAGAAAATCAGTCAACAAAATCCAGATTTTTTTGTAATTAGAATAAAGCAATTATAGGATTGTGATATTGTTATTATTATATTCATAAAATAGCTTAATTTGTTCTAAGAATAATGCTGTAGTTAATTACAGTAGTTAAGTCATTCCTAATCACTTTTCTATTTATTTTTTTGGTTGCAATGGTCAGTCGCCAGAACAATGTCTCGTCTTAAATTTTTCTTATGGATTTAGAAATTTACAATTTAGATCAACATTCCCTTTCAGCCGGAGAAAAACATAAACTTATCATATCAAAATTTGCATTCGATTTAGTAACAGTTTTAGTTTACAAGATTTAATTATCTAATCTAATTTGATGAAGTGGCATTCTCATGATGTGCAAACGTAAAACATAAACTTATCATATCAAAATTTGCATTCGATTTAGTAACAGTTTTAGTTTACAAGATTTAATTATCTAATCTAATTTGATAAAGTGGCATTCTCATGATGTGCAAACGGCCTTGAATAGCTTAACTCCGGCTATGGTTTTGGAATTTTGGAAGGAGATTTCTCAGTGCATGTTTTGATGGAGTTTATTTTGAAAAAAGGGGTGAACTTATTAAGAAAAATTAAAAAACCTAAAAAGAATCCCAATCAAACATTTAAAATTAAAACTACATGTTTTTTCCAATAAAAATTAAAAATGATGACTAGATAACTGAATCCTTACCCGTGTCTAATAGCACTATTGTTTGGTCAATCACATCTTTATCTATGAAACTTGGCCAACCACATTTAAATACATAAACTAATTAAAATCACAAATTTAGTCTACCAAAAATAGTTGTGCCAATCATGATTCTTTACAACTAGTTAGGTAGTATCTAATTCTTAAAGTCAAACATTCTTTATCATAACATCTATTTTGGGTCTAAGGGGCGAGGGAAGGGGATTTGGGAGGGCAGGATTCGAATTTATCATAGCTGCATGTTCGTGCTGGCAACAATTTGAGCACACAGGAAGGACTATCATAGCAAACTTAGAAGAACATCTTGAAACAAATCACTTCATCGCATTTACACGATCCATCCACGTGTTCCCAAAGGAGCCTAAGCCAAATCTATATCCACCGGCCAAAACTGTCCACCCTTAAAATTCGCTGAAATTAGTAGATAGTAAACAAGAATCCCCAAAACTACAACACTTTACACAAACATTTATCTATAAAAAGCAATACGTTAGTTGAAGCTGAAGTAAGTAGGTAGGGAGAGATTACATGATATGGACCATGATAGCATATGGTGTTTGGGGGCCAAAAAAAATGTCAAGCATAGTGGTGTATGTCAATGACTTTCATCAAGATAAGGCGAGATCATGATAAAACTTTTCTCTTGATATAATTGAGCTCTAAATTCGTTACGAACTAGTACAACAAAGTCCTACAAAATTGGATTAGTATCATTTTTTCAAGGAAAAACACATTATCATGTCATGTCTTTATAAATAGATAATCTTCCTTTTACTCATGCAGACTTCAACTTAGATGATGTTGAAGCGAGATGGGAAAGAATTCTGTGTCCCACAAACAACAGAAAAGCTCCCAAAAATCCTACAGTTTTGAGTGTAGTGAACAAGTCCAGCTGCATATGAACAAAAAAAAAAATCAGCGGACAAGTATTTCATATAGAAAAAAGGTGGAATAAAGTGTGGTAAATATTGCCCTGCCAAGAGAGAGAGAAAATTGTTCCACCAGAAACTTAATTAGACCACTTTTACCAGCTCTGCTAATCAAGCATTTTATTTAATCCTAATTATCAAAATTTACAGGAGACAGTGATTCTCATTGATAATGAATCACGTTTACTTTATATGGAAAAATAAATATCACCACAGAAGAAATTCATGAAAACATGTTCAATAGAATAAAAAAGCAGGCATACCTTCAACCAGAAAAGTACATAAAGCAATAGAACTGCAGCAATGCCAAGATGGAATAAGAAGGCATATGTAGCAGGTACAGCTGAAGAAGGAAAATTCTTCAAGTTCACTCCCAGGCGTAACAGCTGTAAATGATATCAAAGAGAATGACAAATATTAACTGACAAAGGAAGATAGACCAAATCATAAGAAAAAACACAGAAGGAAAACCAGTACAAGTAACTTTATAGATGCAACTTGCAACAACATTGAAGGAAGGTGCTAAGACAATCATATATGTTTCTTTGATAAAGTGAAGAAAACATATGTTTTTACACATAAATTCAAAGCCTTTAGACTGGAAATATACAACTTGAAAGTTTAGCAATAGCAACCAAAAGGCATCAGACTACTAGACTCATATAGAGGCCCAATAGCCATAGAAATCTTGCAAGTTTAAAGCAGTCTTTCAAACATTAAATCTTGAATCTTTAGAAATACTATCTTTCATAAGACAAGATACTGCTCCACATTTAAAATATGTTTTTTGGTGTCTTAGCAAATAAGACCCCTTGCTCTCATTTTAAACCATATCTATTTCCAAATATATGTTAACAAGGGAGCGAGTGACTTGGTTTGAAAGGTGGTGAGAGAAACAGAAAGTTTAATTTGTGACTATGTTATCAAATTCAGATTCACCAATGAGTTTCAATTTCCCAAATTATAACGAGAAAAATAGGCATATCCCTGCTATAGATAAAGAAAACAGTGTGGTTTCAGATTTCAGTTTTTATCCCAAAAGTTCCCAAAAAATCATCACTGTTGTTAGAAATATAATATAAAAGCCATTCACGTCTAACAGCTAAAATTTTAGGGATTGCTGGTTTATGATGTGCTATCAAAGCCTCTGTGACCAAGCGGGTCTGAGTTCGATCCATGTCACCCCCATTCTTCTAATTAAAAAACAAGTTTAATTTCAGCACAACCTTGGTGGGCCAGTGCATTGTCCACACTTCGAGCACAATGGGTTGTTGCATGAGGGGCCATGTAAGAAATATAATATAAAAATCATTTATGTATATTTTGCTAACAGCTTATAATTTTGGATGGTTTGTTTACAAAATCATATAATTCAATATTTCTTTGATAAAATTCATTCAAATATTAGTCATCTAATAAAAATCAGTCATAAAAGTAAATTTAAAGTAAAAATATATTATCATTTCTAGATAACTTCACTGCAGATTCTCTTTCCACTTATCTTATTTTTCACATTATCTACACTGCCTTTTTTCTTGAAGGTATCAACAATCGTGTGCTACTTTCGGGGAGAATTATTCACACAAGACTTACCCCAACTAAAAAGCCAATAAATGGCAGAAGGATCAAACCCAAGAAAGTAAGAGAGAGTTCCTGGGGTGGTCGCTTTTCTGGAGCCCTGAATAAGTGGGCTATCTCGGCTTTGGGCCCATATCTTGAGTAAGGATCGACAGGGAGTGGAGGAAGACGGGCTGCCTTCTCAGGTGCTTCGGGAAGATCTAAATCAACTTCACCAAGCAGCCGTAAGAAAGAGTTCTCCTGAAACCATCAATATTTTTTGCTTAGATTGCCTATTGTATTATGGGGTAAAGGGAAAATTGACTAAACAAAATGCGCAAGATACCATGACAGTATCCCCAACAGTCAGCTCAATGTCATATCTGCCAGAGAGGTAATAAAATTTCTCCACCAAACCAAGAAAATCCTAAGACCCAAAATTACAAAATATGAGCAAAGCAAGAACAGCACTAAGACAAATTATTGAACACTTGGCAAATTATAACAAACTTAATGAGCACACAAGAAGAGCATCTAAACCTAGACAAAGAACTATGTAATAAAAGATACTTAACAAGAATAATCTCAAACTTCCTGCCAGTATTTCCAACCACAAAGATGTGTTCATGCTTTGTCTCATGCTTCAACTTGAAAAATGCCTGCGGAAGAATAATTCCTCAATAAACAGAGCATTGAAATGGCTTTCATTTAGAAGGTCTAAGGCAACTACTACAGACCTGATGAGGCTTAAAAGCATGACCGTGAGGTGTTGTCAACTGGAAAGAAAAGCGCAACTTTTGCAAGTGGTTAGCTGAGAGTGAAACATCATCATTTCCAGCCAAATCTAGCCTGGATAGCAATATGATAATTGAAAATGAAGAAATAAAAACATGAAAAAGAGTTACTAACAGTTAAATACATTACTCAAAGTTTAAATTTTATACATTAACCAAAATAAATCAAAATCACTGCAATTAAGCAGACTGATTCTAAACATAACTTCAGAAAACTTTTTAAACCAAAAATAAATACATACGTTTTCTGGGTTTCAACACTTCCAAGATCACTGTCAAGAACAGCAATTTCAGCATTGCTGACTTTAATAATGCCAGTGACATATATTGGTACATGAATTTGGCCTCCAGTAGCATAAACTTTTTCACCAGCAGAATCGTGAAGTGCAATCTACAAAACGGGCTTAAAATAGTTGACGGGCTGATACAAATACACCTTGATGCAACTTAATGGAAAAATATTCACTAAACTTAACAAGCAGGTACCTCAAAAACAAACACATAAGTTCCCACATCTACATTGTCTGGGAAAGCTTCCAAGAAATGAATTCCATTATTTTGATCATATTGGAGCTCCTGTATCATGAAACATGAGCAGTGTTTCAAACAACAGAAAGTAGAACACACCAGAGATAAGAAATAATTCCTCAAACCAAATGATAGCACAATAGAGAGGGGGGGATTATTAAGCCCCACTCCTCAAATTAAATTGTTGAGAATCCTCACTCACCTTGCTCTCAATAGCTGAATCTTTAGCGTTAGAGCGGAAAGCTTGCACAAGCTTAACTGTTAAAGGTGGTGCAGCTGAACCAAGTACAGTGTTCACCCTAACCTGATTCATTTGGAAATAGAAATTTGTCATGTTTTCCCAAGTGTAATTGAGAACCAGAAAACTGCATAATTATAAAAAAAGGTTGATGAATGATTAACCCAACCAACTGATGCATGAGATGTTAATGTAGTACTTCATGTAAATGAATCAACAAGCAATAAGTGGGGAAAAAGTGCAAATGGGAGGGCTTGTTAAGCTCCATAACAGAATAAAAGGCAATGGCACAAAGGAGAGCATAACATGGAAGAATTCAAAAGAAATTACTGGAAGTGAAAGAACTAAGAGTCATATCAGTAATCATTTTAGAAACTACTGGATTTTGACTCACCAACACTGAATTTTGACAGGTGCTGAAAATGTATACTTAAAGGATGGATCAGGCCAAAATTGAATAAAAGCCAAAGGGCTAAAGAATTTTCTCTACTCTTCTTTGTTAAAAAAGAATGTACAAATTTTGTAAGGTGTTCAGAAAGCCAGTGTACACCATCATCAATCTTTAATTCCTAATTCCTAAGATCTATTAGTTACAATACCCACAAAATAAAGACTTTAATACCTTGAGCTGATCTTTTTTGGATAATGAATAAACCGTTGCAGGAAGTGACAGTACCAATGGGATCGAAACCCTACACCACAAGAAGAAATCCAAGGTACATATTGTTACTGAATATGATGAAGAGATCAATGTATCAGTAAAGAAGAAGAAAAGAGTTGTGTTTTCAATAATGGATTGTTCTTAGAAATGCACTTGCTTGTTGTTCTCTAGAAGAGCTAATGATTCAACTTGATTGAAGAAGTCCTTGGCATCTCCTGGGATTCCAATTCCCAGGAAAAAATTTGCTAAACCCAATATTTTATCCCCTGGAAGCTGGAAATGCAAAGGCAAAACATCAACAGAAAATTCTAACAGAATAAAAAAATATAATATAGTCCCTGACACTCCACATACATTTATTTTTCCAGAAGTTACAGCAGCAAATGCTGTAACCCCTCGAACAACAGAAGAAGTTGTGGAAAGAGAACCCTGATGCTCACGTCCACCAACAAATTTCTCATCAAAATAGAATGTTCCATCATCTGAAAAAGAGATAATATGTTCATCTTAGGCCAAAAAGATGAGGAATGTGGTATAATGAACAGCAGAATCATTTAATGTAGTAACAAACAATTAAGGTCCATTTGGATAAATTAAAATTATTATTTGGAATTTTAATTTCAACAAAGTTAAAAGCAAAGGTACACATACCATATTTCTCAATGCTGTCGAAAAGCTTCAATATATCATTTTTCACTGTATTCACCTGACAAAAAGGAACTGATATAAGATATCGATAGAAGTGCCAAGATTCCTAGGATAAATTATGGCCACAAGATGCATCATAAACAACAAAAGCAAGTAAAGCAAAACCCAAAAAGTTGTCTAAAAAATGCAGCACTAGTAAGTTTAACACTTTAACCTTAGATTCATTATACATGTCAAAAAAAGGCTACATTTTTCTTGAAATTTTTTTTATCACTTTGCCTAACCATTTAATCGCATTTCCATTTAACAGTTCCCAGCTGGTGTTTAACTTTTAGTAATTTAGTTTACAAGGTTCTAATGAAACTTTCTAGACAATTTCATTTGGAATACTATTATAATGCTAATACTTTCATCCACATTAAATTTAGAATTTAGACATAATTTGAAACTTTTCAGCTAAGCAAGCTTTAAAAGTTTAAAATAGTGAAGCAAGTCAAGCAACCAATTCAAGACTCAGACTTTACCCTAGACTGATCAATTTCAGAAGATGCTAATGAGATCACTCCAGCAAGTGCTTCAAGTGCTAATCCTGTGAAATGCATGAAAAGTTTACAGTATAATTATAGATAAACAGCAATATTTCCAAGAATTTCATAATTCTAGTTTCAACTTTCAATGCAGAAAACAAAAAATCTTAACACATTGCCATATAAATCATTACCAGCAGCATAGGTACTAGACTCTGGATTATTAGAACTATAACGCCACCTTCCATCACTTTGGCTCAGAGCCTGCCAATTAATGCAGGACATGAAATCACATTGCACATGACAGTTCAAATTGCAATTACAGCAACAAAAACTTATGTAAGTTGTGAAACAAAACCAATATAACAGGGGGAATCTCCTGTCGCCATGTTAGACAAGACCAGAATGGTAGTTATCAAGAAACAAAACAAGTCCCCACATTGCTCAATACCAAAGACAATAAAAACAGACCTTGATTGAATGGAAGGATCCATCGGCATCAGTAAGAAGCACATCAACATCAGAAGCCTGGTCCTGTATACATAGAAGGAAGTGATCAAATGCAGGAACAAAACATAATGAAACATAATATGAAATTGCAGTATGCAAGTCAAGAAAAAAAAATAGTCCCCAAAAGACAGACATTTCCACCATTTAAAATAACATAGCATGAGAAATTTTGGAATATTAGATTAATATTAGGACCAAAAGAATTTTTACATATCAATTAGATTAGCAGGATGACGAGGAAAGCCCAGATTACTATGATTATAGAGGACAGGAAAGTAATCTTCAACAATGCACCACAGCATCCCCAGACGATTCTAATAAAAACTCACGTAACAACCCACTGGGTTTACCAACTACCAAGTAAAATAGAGTCTTGGGAATTACCTTTATAAGAACCAAACTTCCTATTGAATAGTACATCTCAACCAAAGTACTCGCATCATTGACAGTGGCTTTAAGTCTCAAAGCAATATCCTTTTCAAGATAAACAAATTATAGCATCAGTTTCCAGGCTTGCAATTTAACAGCCCAACATAAATTTCATAAGCCATGACATTCAAGCTGCAACCAAATCATAAAAGTAATAACCATAGCACAAAATTACCTTGAAAACATCCCCATTAACCTTGCATTTTAATATGTCATTAACCTTTAACGCATAGAACAAATCCTTCACAGGCGATGACGACCCAAGGTTTTCCACTACTTTCTTGCAAGTCGTTGTGCTCACATCAGGCTTATTCCCAATCGTAAGAATCTCAAAAACTCTTAGTGCCTCATAGGCCTCTTCTAAACTGATAACAAATAAGATGATAAAAATGAGTTATCTTCTTATATAGAGTCGTCTAAAATTTCAACAAAGTGATACAAACCTAACAAATCAATCCATGACATAAAATAGGAAATTTATACCAGAGCTATAACAATCTTTCAATGTCTTAGGATGTGGTTAGATCTCAATGTTGCATTTGAAAGGACAACAAAAATAACGTTAAAATAGCCAACAAAACGATAATTAAATAGCAGCAGAGAGTCAGAATGCCACAATCATCATAATTTCTATTCACGGAGCTCTACTTAGACAAACTCTTCACTAGTTAAACTGATTCACGAAATTAAATCACGACGAAAACGAAACTACAGTTACATTTACGAGGCTTATAACACAAGGATCCATGCATATGCATATCAGAAATAAGCTAAACATGCATCAAATTAAACTATACAAGAAAAAACAGAGCTAGAGAGGGTTCAATTGACCTTGAAAACGATCCATCGAAGAGCTCTAACGCGGCGGAACGGTGAGCATCGGAGACGGGGCCGGGAATCGTGACGGCTCCGCAGATCGAAACAGCGAAAAGTAGCGCCAGTAATCCTCCTAGGTTTCGGGCCATTCCTGCACCGATCAATGGAAGAATTTCAACAACAAAGCGAATCGCATTTACAATTTCGATGCGGATCGGCTTATGTTAGGGTTTGAGATCGAGAAGAAGAGAATTAGATCATACGCGGAAGCAGCAAGAAGCTGAGAAGAAATGCAATTGGCAAGCGAAGACTTCGACTTCCAGTGAGGAGTGGCTTGAGTGCAACTGAACTAGAAGTCGTCGTCGTCTTGGTCGTGGCATTAATTTTAGTTTCCAATAATATCCTTGAATCCACGTTTTAACTATGCCTATCTTCGCAAAATCAGAAAATGTTTTTTTTTTTTTACAATAAAGTTTTAGACCAGGGTACTACTTGCATATTATCTCACATGAACAACAGGAATCAACTTTTACTGATAGAAAATGTTTTTTCTTACTGCCAAAAAAAATCAGAAAATATTAAAATTATATTTTTTTTGTTAAAAAGTAACTTTTAACTATAAAATAAAAAGGACCTAAATAGATCCATTGCATGTCAATACAGAAATTAATGTCTAACATGGGTTTTATAATTATTTTAATTAGTAGTATTTCAGTTTGTGTAATGTAAAAAATAACTTTTTTTTTTAGTAAAAAGCTTTATTATTTTCATTAATATTTCAATACATTTTAACAAAATAATAACTATTGGTCGTTATATAAATTGCTATTTTCTAATTACATTTGACAAACAATTTGACTATTGTGCACATAAGAGAAAAGGGGAAGAGAAGTCGAAGAAGATGAGCAAAAGAATCGGACACTCGATTTATAACTGTTGTAAAATACATTTCATTACCACTACAAAATGTAAAACACTAACCACGTTCCTAACCAAAAAAAAAATTAAAAGATAAAAGACAAGCAAATTTACGTTATAAAATAAAGGATTAAAAGTATATTTTAATTACATTTTTATAACATAAAAATATTTTTTATTAATAAAAATTAATATAACAAAAAGTTTGTATTTATTTATTAGTAGTTTTTGTAAGTAGTACAAAAGCAAGAGAAAATTTAATTAGTATAAATAGTTTTTGTAATATTTATTGTCACTCTCTTTTCTAGTCATTCAAATAAGTTGAGGAATTTTTTTTCTTATTTCTATCCATCCAAATAACACGTTTTTGTCCTCTATTTCTATTTTCCTTTTCTTATTTATCTTCTCTTTATTTCACTTCTAATCTAAACAAGAGAAAAGAAAATAATGCCCTAACACAACCGAACACCCAAACAAAACAAAAGAAAATAATGCCCTTACACGACTAAAACCAATACATGCGAAAATCATATTACACGAATTTTACGTCAGGCATATCAGACAGAAAAAGTCAATCTGATATTGCATATAAGCCCAGAAATAAGGTGATATTATGCATTCCCTAATTCTGAAGTGCCTAATCACCACCAAAAAACATGTATATTCTCAGCTGAGTTTTGCAAAGAATGTAGTCATCGAAAATCAGTCCCCTTGTCTTTTTTTCCTCATGATGAAAACATGCCTAGGCCGAACCAGTATCAGACACGGGCTAATTCAGTAAACCAGACACAAGCATTTGCCTATGTGACTCCATGATCAGAAACAAATTTAACTCGGTATCAGAAACGACACATGCATCAGAAGACTATTTATTATTACATAACAATTGGCACATATTATTCCGAACTTCCGTTGTCCCTTCTAGATCAATTTGTTCCAGAGCTAAATTCGATGTTTCGAAGACAATACCATAAGATTTACAATACTCACGCACCTTGCTCAATCAAATGGGCTGAACCCCCTTCCCTGGTTATGCCTATCTTAACTCACTTTTCTATTAATCTTTCATTGGGGGGGGGGGGGGGGGGGGGGGGGGGAAACCTTATACACTAGTATTCGCACAGGTAAAATTTCTCTTGATCTTATTTTTTATTCATTTAGCTGGTTTTATCTAGCCACATTTTTATCTCATTTTGAAAGCTGGAAAGAACCCCATGCATTGTGAGAACACATAAAATTTTGAGAATATTACATTGACTGCAAACACAACTCAAAATCCATTAGTGCAAATTAACATTCGTCGCTTCATTCTAATAACGTGAGCCAGATTTTGATGTAACTGGTTCACAACACAAAAGGCATAAATGGCTCAATCACTTGACACCAGGCACCAGCACTAGTTCACAAAATACTGTCTACGCATGGAACAAAAGACACTTAAAATTTAGAGCTTCTACATCACTCAATACTTTGGAGGTGGCTGCTGGGTTGGTAATAATCCAAAACGCTTCTTCAGAAGAACTCTCTGTCTTGAATATTTATCATCGGGTGAAAACCGGGCTGCAGTTCAGGAAAACCAGGTAAGTACAGAAAATGTAGCATGAATTCTAGATAATCTTTGCCATGTATTTGACAGAGATGTCAAAACAAGGAAAGTGTTTTCAATAAGCAGTGAGAACTCTCTGTCAGTGACAAAATCCAAAGAGTGCAAAAAACACATCTTCAAAAAATTATATATGGAGCAGTAAAAATAATAAGTTGTTGTCTAACGGTTGAACATAGGAAACAAATTAGAATGTGACCTTTTTATGATTAAATGTAAAAACAAGGCATACAAAAAAAATTCTTGTAGTAAACATGCCCTAAACCCCTAAGCTACTAATTCCAGCATCTTAATCAGCCATAATGATGATGTTTCTCAATCAATAGTTTTCATCCAACATGAATGTCATGCTGAAATTGGCATGGCACTTGAGGCAAAACAATGAGTTGTACTAGGTCTAAATGTCTAATGGTGTTATTTTTATTCCACTTTTCACTTTTTTTCCCTTGTAAACAATGAAATTATCACAAAAGTAGAAGATAGAAATCCTCAAGTGAAGAAATACAAGATAAAGACTAAAACGTGACAGGGCAAAAAAAGACAAAGATCAAGAGCATGCAACAAAGCCTCTCCTAAAAAGACTCTCCTAAAAATCTAACAAAGACTCTCCTAAAAAGACCATTAGCATAACACCACAAGGAAGCCGCATAAGAAGGGGGTAACTAAGTGTCAGCAAAAAGTCAAGATTGGGTCGTGTTAGGTACTGGGTTCTTTTCAATGGAAGCCGCAGTATGGTGGAACTGGTTTGAACGGGATCACATTGGTTATGGCTCAAATAGATGGTGGTGTTATGTATGCTAGAGGATAAAAAGTGAAAACGCATTAGCTATTCAAAGGAACAGAGACCAGTAACTGCAATCTTTAAGCTATCAAATAAATCCAGAAGTCACATTGGTCCTTATATAATTGAATATGTCATTATGCCTTTTATTTGGTCATTGGCAAGATTAATTCTGATGGCTATAAGTGGGATAGTTTTAAAAGATTGTAGCATAGAGTGCCAAAAGGTGAGAACAGGGATGTTGGTGGGTTTTATTCTCTTTCATGTCATGGAGGGCTCAGAGGAATGCTATATGCAGGGGAAGGGAAATAGATATTGTCATGTGCTTTGGGTTTGTTGCCGGAACAGTACCAGTAGTATAGCCGGATTCCTGGAACAGTGGCATTTCCTATGATGTACTGCTATGGGCATAGCTTATGCTCAGTTCAAACATTCTTAATTTTAATTTTAAACATGTTTGCTTGTTAAAAAAAAAATAGCAAAATACCTGGATGAGCAGATTGTGTAGGTAGCCCTACCGGCGACTCTTTCTGCAAAGAAGAAAAGTAACACATTTCAAAACATAGTGAACCACCCATGCAAGATGCAGTTACGTTACAACAAGTCCTAAAAAAGTAAAAACAATAACAAAAAATACAGCACAAGATGCAGTTTCTTCGATAATTCAACTCAGATTAAGTGCAGAAGCCATTTTTGACAGAGACAAATTACAGAACGAAACACAGAAAGCTTAGGTCACCTTAGTGGTGTAGACTTTGTCGCCGTTATCGTTTATGTAAAACTGAAGATACATGGTCACTGCAAAAAAATTGAAATACATGAAATCATTGCCAGAAACATAGCTCGTCAGATGGAAACAATAATGAGTCTAGAGTTTTCGGAAACATACCTGATCTTTGATCGAAGGAAAGAACAGCAATAGAGGTAGAAACCTGCAATGGAGGCGAGAAAAAGGGTTTAAGGTTTTCGGATCCTCTGGTCTATACAAAGTGTTTTGTTTCAACGAGAATGGGCCTGTCATTTAGGTATTGGTTATGGGAGATTTTATTCCTACACCGAGCATATTTCTTCCTGCACCCAGCATATTTATGGAAAACCAAAAATACCTTACGTATAGTCTATAAGGATTTATAATCCATATGATCTATACAAATTGTTAATCCGTATAGCCCATATGACCAATTCATACGGGTCATACGAATACGGATTATTAAAAATATGTTTTACAATGATTTTTTATTAAAATCTATGATTTTTATTTAAAATTTATATATGTAAAAAAAATATACATTATTATATCAAAATTAATTGTTACAAAATTTATTATATAAACTTATATATATAAATATAAATTAAAAATTTTAGTATTATATATAGTAATATTAATTATTTTTTAACATAACTGTCCTATTAACTCAAAGAGTATTGTACTAATAATCGAAAGTCATAAGTTCAAGACATGTTCATCCATATGGACTATACGTAAGGGTATTTTTGGTTTTCTCAAAATATTTTGAAAGCAGGAATAAAATCTCTGGTTATGGACCTGATGGCCCCTGATTTTCACAATCCCTTTTTAATCTTTCACCCCCTCTTGAATTTAAACTTCTATTATAATTTCTACCCTTCTCCGTGCTTATAAACCGTGTAAATCCTGTTTTCAAACCTTTTCTTACTTATATTTCCTCTGATTTCAAATATAAGGAGAAAAAAATGATTCACATTAATTAAAAAAAATTAATTATATTTAATTACATTAATCTTAATTAAAAAAATTCAACCTATAAAAATTGATATTAGAAATAAAAATGAATCATTGAAATTAAAACCTTAATTAAATAAAAGATATTTTAAAGATAATAAGATTAAATAAGGTAAAGTTAACTAAAAAAAATTTATATTTAAAACCATAAAAAAATATTATTTTCTTTATATTTGTGACCAAAATGAGTTCTGTAATTTATATATCACAAACTAGACTTGGTACCCGTGCATCGTATAAATATATTTTTTTAATATTTTAATTTTTTTTTTACTATACAACACTTAATAATCCTCCTAAATAATATATCATGTTATAATAAAATTTATAGTAAACTACACTTAAACTCCTAAGGTCTCGTCAAAATTTTCCTCATACCTCTCATTTTTTTATTCCTAAATTTACTTCCTTAATTGTCCGAAACACATTACATAGACACTCTTCATACATTTATATTTATCTTCCTTGCTTGTTTTAAAACATTACACTATTGTAAATGTTAAAAAAACTTGGAATTATGTGCAATATCAATAAATCTCGGGGAGTATAAGTACAATTTAAATTAATAAAAAATAATTTTAAATATTATTTTTATATTTTAAATCATTTTGGACCTAAACCAAATACCTCATTTGACTTGTAGTTGCGACGGCATGGTAAAAAATATTATGATATGAGCCTCGAACAAGACACCATATTACATATTAGAAGCAAAATTATCTTCTCCTTAGACAACCACTTTAAGTTATTGTCACGTTCTTATGTCAATGCTTCTCCATCTTTCTTTACATAGTAACTAATATTAATTTGTTCTCAATTACTAACTTGTTACTTTATATTTTATAGTGTGTATTCTTTGAATCCCATGGACCTTTTTGTTTGGTTTTTCTTTTATAAGGTCCATCTTATTGGCCACATTAATCCTCTTCTAATGGATCATGATATAAATAAATAAATAAATAAATAAATATATATATATATATATATTGCTTTCTGAAATATTGCAACATTAATTTATTGGCACTGTTATAATCGTATAAGGACTTTAAGTTGATAAACTTGTATTATAAAAAAATAGAAATTATTGGAAATTCAAGTTTTAAAATAATTATTATATAAGTAAGCAAATTTTAATTATATAGAAACTTATTACTAAATAAGATTGTAAAAAGTTTTTACAAGCCACACAATCATAATTACAAAAATAAACATTAATTATATGTTGTGTTGGACTTGTAATCACATGTTTTTGTTCAAATGAATCAAGTCATATCATAACTCATTTTACCCCGACATTGTTGGATCCTTTCACACCAGTTTTATGGAATCATAACTATCTAATACATGGCAATCCGAATTCTTAGCTTCTTCCCACAAATTCAATTATTTCTTATTCTCAGTTTTTTAATCCGTCAATTATCATTTCACTTCTTTGTACTAATTTTTATTTTAATTTTTTTCCTTTCCAGATGCTTCAAATGGTAAACTAAGGTATGACAAAAAACTCTTGCATGTTTCTCGAGTCAATTGTGACCATTTTTTCACTTTGTGGTTTTGTTATTTAATGTTAAAATGGTGTAGGTTTATCATGGCTGAAATTTTTGGGAATCAAAGTTATAAGGAAAGTGGTTGTTGTGGGTAGTGGTTGAGGTTGTGGTTGGTAAAAAAAAAAATGGATTCTGCGAGAAGTTGGTTACAAAAATTTCAACCACGTGATAAATTGAGGGCCTCTACAAGGAACAAAGATGATACTAATGGCACAAATGAAATTCCAAATGTGCCTATGGATGATACATCTCTTTCCAATGTCACAAAACAAAAGGTTACGGCAGCCAAACAATACATTGAGAACCACTACAAGGAACAAATGAAAAGCCTTCAAGAGAGGAAGGAGCGGTATGTTACTTTAATTGTTAATACAATTTAACATAGTGTTAAAACTATAAAAAAAAATAGTGTTTATGCTTGAATATTAATTTAAATTACAATTGTTTGATTGGCAAATATGTCATAGAACTTTCTAATACCTCACATATAATAGTCGAACCATCTTGGAAAAGAAGTTGGCTGACGCTGATGTCTCCGAGGAAGATCAAAATAACCTACTTAAATTTTTAGAGAAAAAAGAAACTGAATATATGCGTCTTCAAAGGCACAAAATGGGTGTTGACGATTTTGAGTTACTAACTATGATTGGAAAAGGTGCATTTGGGGAGGTACGTATGTGTCTATTAACTATTTGTTCTTTCAATTTTAAAATCTTTTTATGTCTTTGCCCATTAATAGTTCCACTTAACATACAATTTTAAATTGTTTTAGGTTAGAGTCTGTAAGGAAAAGGCTACGGATCATGTATATGCAATGAAAAAGTTAAAGAAATCAGAAATGCTTCGTAGAGGCCAGGTTAGCAACCATTTGTCTTCTACATTATATTCTACAAACTAATGTTTTTATGTTAAAGGATAATGAAGTCATCACACTTCTAATGTTGTTAATTATTTTAGGTAGAACATGTTAGAGCTGAAAGGAATCTCCTAGCAGAGGTTGACAGCAATTGCATAGTTAAACTTTATTGTTCTTTTCAAGATGACGAATATTTGTATCTTATTATGGAATATCTACCGGGTGGAGATATGATGACTCTACTCATGAGAAAGGATACCTTGACTGAAGATGAAGCTCGATTTTATGTAGGAGAAACAATTTTAGCTATTGAATCTATACATAAACACAATTATATACATAGGTATATATAAAGTTGGCTATTTACTTCATATTAGTCTTGCATTCTCCATTATGCTATATTTAAATATTTCATGCAGGCTTAGGTTGCAATGAACTTGGAATAAATTGATTTACAAAACTCATTATTTGAAATAAAGTTTGTTATGATTACTTTCCATGGCATTCCAAAATTATAATTGTTAAATTACTAATTTGGTTACTGTGTTTATTTATTTTATCCAACTTGATTTTTCTTTTAACAAAATGTCCAATTCAGTTTTAATTTAAAAAAATGTTTAATTTTTTAACATAACAGCCATCTCAATTGAACAAAAAGAACCACGTTGAAACATTTAAAAATAAATTACTAAATTAGACCTTTAAATAAAAGGGATCAAATTAAATAAGATATATAAATAGATCAAGAGGCCAAATTAGTCATTTAGCTTTAAAAATTAATTGATATTTAAACCTTTTGGAGTTGAATTTATTTATCTATTTAATAATATTTGCATATGTTTGGAACTATAAAAATTGTCAATTGTACAATGTAGATTATAAAGTAATCTTCTCAATATGTCACATTGCAGGGATATTAAGCCTGACAACTTGTTACTTGATAAATATGGACATTTGAGACTATCAGACTTTGGACTATGTAAACCATTAGACTGTAGTACACTTGAAGAAACAGATTTCACTACAGGTCAAAATGCGAATGGGTCTACACAAAATAATGAACATGTAGCTCCAAAACGCACACAACAAGAAAAATTGCAACATTGGCAGAAAAATAGAAGGACACTTGTAAGTTAATTACTATTATGTAGAGGTTTGTTTTTTGTTTATTATGATAGTGAGTGTAATTGTAATTCTTGAAATTATACTTACTTAATCATCTAGTATTTTTTTTGTGTGTATGCTTGTAAATGTGAATGTATAAATATTGCAGGCGTATTCTACTGTTGGTACACCAGATTATATTGCTCCAGAAGTTCTATTGAAAAAGGGTTATGGGATGGAATGTGATTGGTGAGTGTTGTGCTTGTGAATGGTAACATTTAAACTATTTTCACTTTGTTCTTTGGGTTTGTTTGAATACAAAGCTAGAAAACCTTTTTATTTTTTACTTCAAACAAGTTTTATGGAACACCTATAACGCTTAATACAAAAGTTATTATTTTATTTCATTTGGTAGCAGATGATCCTTTCATAATGTTTCCACAAACATAGTTTTACATTCAACTTTCTTACTTGCATTGTTGAGATACTGTTTAAGACATTGTTCTTTTATTTCCTTCTTCCTTAAATTTGTATGTAAAAAGGCAAATAAAAACTCTTATGTATATTTTATGAATAAATATTAAATATTTAAGTTTAACACAATGTTTGTTTTGATAAAATTTGTAGGTGGTCACTTGGAGCTATTATGTATGAAATGTTAGTGGGATATCCACCTTTTTATTCTGATGATCCAATGTCAACATGCAGGAAGGTAATATTTTCTAAAGAAGTAAATATATGTACAAAGACTAACATTTGTTTCACATTTCCTTTTGGTTCTATTTTAACTTATGAATTTAACAACTATATTTGAATTTTAGTAAAGTTGTTTGCCTATTCCCTTGGCATTTAATTGTATTTATATGTTTATTTTCCACTAATAATAATTAACTTATGATTGTCCTTCTATTTGATCACTAATCAATAAAACTTTTTGTCTTTCTTTCATAATCTTTTAATTCAAATCCATAATTTCAGTGTTAAATATATTGATGGTTTGATTATTTACACTAATGGATAATTTCTAGCACATATAATTGATTTTCATTTTTTTTCACAACATAATTGATTTGAAACTAATAATGTTGAATTTAATTTATGTTCTTTCTCTAGATGCATTTAATGATACTCATGATCTTACTTTTGTTTAATTTTTTTACTTTTGTTATTGCATTAAATGTAGTTGCTATCGATGTATAAGTAAATGGTATCATGTAAATTTGTGATAGTAATAATAAGACCAAAGATGGCTTTTTCCATGTCATTTTGATTTTAATTGTATTTTTTCAAATATTAATTTGATGGGTTGCCTCTAAATTTTCTTACATGAAATAAACTATGCCTAGTTTGGAGATGTCATGTCTACTACACATTTTTATTCTCATTTTTTTTATAAACTTAGGCTTTCACTTTAATAGGCTAGATATGTATACTAGTTGTGACCTGGTCATGTTATGCATGATTCAATAAAAAATTCTTTATTATTAAACATGGTCTTAACTAAATGATATTTTTTAACTAAATGATTGTTGATACATGGTGGTTTAATAATCAATGCTCTGATCCTAATTAAATGACACTTGTATACTTGTATGACATATTTCATATTCTTTGTTATTAATTGTATTAAGAGTAGGGAAACCTAAATGGATTATCCACAACAAGTGTACTTAGAAGTTAATAATATTATTGAATATTTTATAGTCATACAATTATAAGTTTGTTTTTCATTTTTTTTCTTTATTTTTAACATGTTATTTTTTCATTTGATTTTTTACCACTCTTAAAAATAATAGTATGAAAATTTTATTTTAATACAATACATTTATCTAGATCCTTATTTTATGTAGATAGTAAATTGGAAATCTCACTTAAGATTTCCTGAAGAAGCAAGGTTATCTCCAGAAGCTAAAGATCTTATAAGTAAGCTTTTGTGTGATGTTAATCAGAGGTTGGGTTCAAATGGTGCAGATGAAATAAAGGTGTTGTCTAGTGTGTCATTTTCTAAAATTATATATATATATGGATATAGAAGTTACCTTTTCATTACATTCCTCATTAGGCTCATCCATTCTTCAACGGTGTTGAATGGGATAAATTGTATCAAATGGAAGCTGCCTTTATTCCTGAGGTCAATGATGAGTTAGATACTCAAAATTTTGAAAAGTTTGAAGAGGTATAAGTGTCTTTCAAATTATTTCTCATTCAATTTTTTTATTTATCCAATGTTATTCACATGATTGAATTATTCAAATTTTATCTTTTCACCTTTGTAGTCTGAGAGTCAAACTCACTCATCATCAAGAGTTAGTCCATGGAGGAAGGTAATCTTAAATGTTTATTTTTTTAAAAGAGAATTGACATATAGTTTTGTTCATAATCATAAGGCTTGATTATGTTTAGTCCATCAAATTGGGGGTATGTTTTGTTAGTCTACTGCCTTAAAAAATACATTTTTTAGTTTTTAAAATTTTTTTAAAAATATTATTTTTAATCATTGTCATTAAAATTTGTATTTTTTTAGTCCTTCAAAATTTAATGGGAGGATTAAAAAGAGAATTTCTAAAATTTTAGAAGCTAAATATAAAAAATTTAATTTGGAGGAATATGAAAAATAAACCCTTTAATTCGAGGGACTAAAAATATAATTAAGTTTATCCATATTATGAATTATGTTTAGATATTACGCACGTTATTGATGAAATTTCACTATTTTTGAATAAAACATAAATTTATTTTTCTTAAATTTTTTAATTCATTGCTCCACCAATAGGGTTTATTTGTTGGGTTTGTTGAATGAGGAATATGAAACATTATCATACTAGGGGTTACTAAGTTTTGTGTGTTATGATTGTTTATATTTGCTTAAGCTTCAATAATATTAATTCGTACCCAAGAGAATTATTACTTCTATGTAAAATATTATTATCATTTCAAATATAATTAATGAGAAAAAATGGATGTCTTATTAAGTCTCAATTGTTGATAGCATATGTGTATGCATATGCATGTCTATTTTAGTATATCCTTTTGTCTTACAATTCTTGATCTTCATGTTTTTTGTTTGTTAATTTCTAATGCTTTCTTATGTTTCTTTCTTCTCACTCTTACCTGGTTTGTTTAATGAATTGTTATAGATGTTTTCTTCTAAAGACTTGAATTTTGTTGGATACACATACAAGAACTTTGAAATTGTCAACGACTATCAAGTTCCCGGAATGGGTACATATATTTTTGCTCTTTTTTCTTTGAATGTATATTTGGTATAAAATTCATAAATTTATTGAGTTTGACCTAACTACTTTTGAATTAAATTTTTGTTTATGTTTATCTATCCACTTACAAATTCAAGATAATACTAAATACTAATATTTTAATTGTCACTTTCTTGTTTAAATATTTTGCACACTAATAATAAATGGAATAAATAATTATGGAAATTATTTTAGAAAGTTAAAAATTATCTTAATATAAGCAAAAATATTAATTACATTTCTTAATCTATATTATATATTGAAGTGAACAAGTAAAAATAAATAAAGGGGCATATTTGCTATTTTACTTGTTGATAGATATGTCATTTTTATTAAAAAAAAATGTATTAATTTTTTGGAAGAAATACAATCTCAATAACTTTTGGTTATGATTTTCTAACATAAATTTTAAGCTAAAGAATGGTTATTAAGTCAACATATAGGTAACACACTAACATCTCGGTTAAATTCATTATGTAAAAATGATTACAAGTTGTGTTTTGTTTCATTCACTGAATATTATATTTTTATTTTAAAAACTTTAAAATACATAAAATAAAAAAATTATGGTTGAAAAGTCAAGAATCTCTCAATAGTAAATAAATAAATAAACCATTGACTAAAATAAATTTGTATACCTATAGAGGTTTGACTACAATGATAAATATCAAGTTTTAATAATCACTAAAATGGTTTTCAATTTAGTATACCTTATTGAATGACTTTCTATGATTTTTTTCATCTTAAACATGTTCACTGAAATTAATTTAGTGAGTTACAAATGTGTTAAAAAAAAGTAAAGAGTAATTGTTCTTGCTAAGAATTTCAAATGTAGGTAGAAAAATTATTGTTAGATGTTAAATTTTAATTGTGTCCTTTTTTATAGGATGACGATTTTAATAATTTTAAGATATTCATCTTATCTTGGCATTTTAGTCGTACAATAATGTAAAATAACAATAAATTTTACTTTTTTTGTTAAAGAAGAGAAAATTGTATCCATTTTTTTTACTTAACAAAGAAAGTAAAAGAAAATTTTCTTTGCCAATTTTTTTATTCATTTCATTCTCATGTATCTCTTTTTCCCTTTCTTTTTATGAAAACTCAATAACTCATGAACTTTTCAATAGTTTAATTAAAATTATGGGTAAACAAAGATAATTTTCATTACATAACCATGTTATTTTCATAACTTGGTCAAGAAGATTAAGTTTGTTGATCTTGCATATAATGCAATCAATCTTTCATTTTTTTATAAAACATTTGAGATATATATGCACACACACACGTGCACACACACACACACACAATAGTTTTAAATTAATAAGGTGACCTAACTTCTCAAGTAGTGATGTATAATATAAATTATGAGTTTACGATGAAAATAAAAAAAAATCTTGAATTTTATGCTTATTACATTTAAGAATGTTTTGCTAGTTAATAATTATTGTTTTCTTGATTTTTCTTTTTTCTCTCTCTATAGCTGAATTGAGGAAGAAAAATTCAAAAGCAAAGAAGCCATCTGTCAAGTCCTTATTTGGTAGGCTTACTCCTTTTAGTTTCTTCAAACTTTTTTGTTTGTATTGTTTTGCATATATATTTTTGTTCTTGCTTTCAACAATGACTCTTTTCATTCAACCAAATTGATCTAACACATATAGATGGTGAAAGTGAGGCATTTGAGGCTTCAGAATCAACTACAAGCATAACTAGGAAGTATGATGATCTACCTCCCATGTCAGAATAGAAGCATAACTCAAGCCTAAAGTAGCATTTTGATAATTTTTGTGTTTAATGTAATTGTTGGTGTTATTTCATATTTTTTATTTGTTCTCAAAAACATCAATAGTTACTTGAACGATGTTTTGAGGAAAGACAATAAGTTTTTTTTTTTTGAAGAATCAAATAATTACCCTCAAGTTGGCTTGGACAGGTCTTACAAGTCTTGTTAGTTACCACACTTATAAAAATATAAATCTCTTAGTCTACATTGCTTATCAAATATGCAACACTTCATAAACAAATAACACAGAAACCATCTATATTCGTGTTATGCATTTACATTAATTATGACAAATCATTATTCCTAACTGATGACATCAAAGTCATGGAAGTTAGTTTGTTTCTAATGAAGGATGTGATGTGCTACTTTTGCAAAGCCTAACCTATGCAAATTAATAAAATTTAATTTACTTTAGTAATCAATAATTTAAAGATGTTATAATTACATGAGTGTGACTGAAACACACCAAGGGATGCTACCTTACCTTATACACACATACATTTCAAAGACATAGAGACTTTGAATAAGAGGTCAAGTAGAAATAAAACAAATATATTATACAACTTAAACCAATTATTTACACAAGGTGTTGTACATTACATGAAGGATCATAAATAGAAATTAGATACAAATTCTCACAATTAGAGATAACAAATTTTAATATCTTTTTTTTTTTTGCAAGCGGCTCTAATTTCGAATTTGATCTCCCGGTTTTTTAATTCACGAATTTGGTCCCTCTATTTTGTAAAATCGTACAATGTTGGTCCCCCAGGCCACAATTGGACGCTGACTGTTACAAAGGAATGTTGACTGCCACGTGTCACGTTCTTATTGAATGATGATTATCACGTGTCATGTTCTGATTGGTCAATGAAAATAACAATGCATTTCATCTTTCATGGAATTGACATCAAATCAGAACATGACACGTGATAGTCATCATCCAATAAGAACGTGACACGTGACAGTCAACGTCACCTGCTAACAGTCAACGTCCAATTGTGGACCGGAGAATCAACATTGCATGATTTTACAAAATAGGGGAACCAAATTCGTGAATTAAAAAATTGAGAGATCAAATCTGAAGCTAGAGATAAAGTGGGAGACCAATTTTACAATTTTATCAAAAAAATTATATATTGGTAGTTATTTATACTCCGTCAAGACAATTCAAGATGTCCCTCTCCTTGTTGTGTACTTCAGTTTTGCTACATTGCTCAAATGTTAAGCCAGAATTAAGTCTTGAATCATTTAGCCTAATTAATTAATAATATGAAAATCACAACCAAACCGAAGTGTAATGATTGGCTTTTATTAGTCACTCATCTTCTAGGCAAATTTAAAAAATTTAGTTAGTGATTCTAGCATTTTTTTACTAGCGTATATTGGTTAGCATAGTTCTCTACTTGGGTTTAGCAATAGAGTAATTTTGTTCTAAGTTTTGATGTGATTTACTCGGGATTATATTTGAAGTATCCTACGGTTAGCTATTGACTTTATTCAATGTATGTTTCTTAAAGGTAGTTTACTTTGGGCCAACATTGTTTTCTATGTGGATTGGGCCTTAAGTCCAGTGACCCAGTCCATAACACATCTAAAATCATATTTGTTTATGTTTGTCAAATTAATTCCTTTTAATTTTTTGTTTATATTCATATTTGATTTTTTCCACTATATTTCAACTGTTTATATTTATTTGTTTTTTTTTGAAGGATTTGATAGATATTTGTTTGTTTTAAGTATCATGTATATCTCTCTCTTATACTTTAAAATATTTTAAATTTCTTATTTATTTATTTTAGTTAAATTTAAAAATACTCATTCAATATGCAAAACATTTCTTCATTATAAGCGGCTCAATTTATTTTTTTTTCAATTGATTGCAATCGTGTACTCTATGATGGTACAAAACCTTCATGATTGTGTTTTTGTTTGCCAATTCATTAATTGATATCTAGCGTTTCTTGAGTGGAATAATAGGATTTATAATTGATCGCAGTCATCGCACGTTCCTCTCTATATTCTCACTATAGTGACCTTTTTTCGTCTTACAATTATTGCTTTTACTTAATTAATATATCCCATATCTACACGGGCATATATTTTATACACTCGTGGCACGTCCAAATGAAAATTCATTCTACCAAACTAATCCGAAATTATTTGGGAAGAAATTTAATTTTATTGACGTAAAAACTAATCCGAAGAATACTTTAAAAGTTCTGCATAACTAAAAAGTATAATATTATTCCTTAAATAAGTTAACTTAATTCCCTCATTAGTGAAATCAAATGTAATTTTTAAATATCAAAAGTTTCATGCTAAAAAATAGCAGCTATTTTTTTGAAGGAAGGAAGAGCAGTTAAATTTTTAATTCTTAAATATGATAAATTATAGGGTTTCCTTAAAATCAACTAATGTGAAATTGTTTTTGATTCATCTTTTAATAATTATATATAAAAGTTATGAATTCACAAGGAGGAGTATTCAGTCTCCGTACACAGCTATAAACATCAAATTGAATAAAAGTCAATTTGGGAATAATGTTATGGGCAGACTACACTGTGTGATTTTTTTTCATAGATTTAAATCATAGTATTAAAATTTCAAGAGGATCGAATTGATTGGTTTAATCGGTCCGACGAAAAAATGGTTGATTTGTTAACTAAAAAAGTACTATATTTTAGAGTCGGTAAAAATTGATCAAATCAATCTATTCTTTTTAAAGATAAGTGCAAAAGAATAATAATTTTGAATCAGTATTTTTCAAATTTTCATTTTTTAAAATTTAATCTAAAATATTTCAAAATTAAATAAAAGCACTACTTTAGTATATTAATATACATTATTTCCTGATTATTATTTTATAATATATATATATATATATATATATATATATATATATATATATTTCCTTTACATTATTGATTAAAGTAATTTAACCACCGTTAAATCAATAAGGACATCTCTAATACCCATTGCTTAACAAGATACCTATTTTAAGATATTATTATTTAGTTTTTTTTACCATAAAAAGAAATCAAACATATTTTAAAAAAAAGAAATATCGTGGATTCAATCTTTCCATTAATAAAAAAATTAACAATTAATATTTACTAAAAAAAATATTTGATTTTTTAAAATTAAAATTTGATCATTTATGATTTAAAAATATTTTATTATCATTTAAATGTTATTAAAGAGTGGATAATTCAAGAATTGTTTAAAATCATATTATCATTAATGTAAAATGTTAATGAATTATATAACTATCGTAGTAGGAAACCATTATGCACAAGTAATTTTTTAAAATCTAAATCATAGATATTCTCGAACAAGAGATTCAATATTAGAATATGATACTTGTTGTTAATATGAATTAATTTAACATAAATTAACCGTACATACTTGATTGTAGAAAAATAAGTAACAAGTAATTAAAGTAAATTTAGTAAAATAAATAATAGAAAAGGAAGAAAAGAAAATAAATTTCCCTGAAACAGTTTGACTACCAATGGGCGAGCGACAGACAGAGAAGGTATCGGTTAACCCCTCGTCTTGTCATAATCTACAAATTTTCTTTTCAGAACACAGTTTCGCTGAAAATAAAAAAGAACAGACGAAGATAAAAAAGTAAGAATAATTTAAATTAAAAAACTAATTTTAAATACAACCAAAACACACCAACGATTACTATAATCTCTTGCCAGCTTTTCCTTTTTCTCGCTCTTCTCTCTCTCTCCAAAGTCCATACTTTTTGATTTGTGGAATTACTCTTGTTCCTAACTGCTTCAGCACAGCCTCCTCAATCTCCTCCTATTGTTCTTTCTCTTTTTGTTTTTTTATAATAAAAAGATTCAGTTTTGTGTGTTGTCGCTGATACCCATTTGCATTTTGTATTCTGGGTCAATGCTGTCATGTTCTCTGCAAATTAGGGTTTCAATCCGTGCTCCGGAGTGATTGATTCTGTTTCATGTGTTGAAAAGGAATGTAGCTGGAAAAGATTGTGTTTGTTCTGAATAATAAAAATTTCATCTTCATTGTTGGGGATGCTACGGATTTTGTAAATTTAGCACCTTTTTTTTTTCTTTTTTTGATTTGGCCCTTATCCTGGATTTGTTTCCTTAATCCCCTTTTGCGGCTAATCGGATGAATATATTGGTAAATCCCATTGGATTTGAGTGGATTCTCCAATAAAGGTTGGAAATTTTTTATCTGCTGGACCCCTTTGGGCACAAAATTGGTGGTGAAATTGGGAACAAATCTGAACAGAAAAAGGCTCTCTGTAGTTACTCGGTGTGGGTGGATTGAATGTCTTCTTTGATGATGGATCATGTTATTGGTGGGAAGTTTAAACTGGGAAGGAAAATTGGGAGTGGGTCTTTTGGGGAGCTTTATATAGGTATGTAATGTTCATGTTTATTGCCCCCTTTACCCTGTCTTATAGTAATTTTAATCTTCCTTTTTGCAGCATTTTCATAGATTGTTATATGATTTATAACTTATTTTTATCTATATTCTCTTTGTCAGCTGTTAATATACAAACCGGAGAGGAGGTGGCTGTCAAGCTGGTATGTTAAGTTCTCTTCAATTTTTAACCCTCTTTTATGTCTGGATGGGGCAAAATGATTAATTTGTTAATTTTTTTTATGAATTCTTAGAGACTCATTGATGTGTTCCTGTTTCTGATTTCATGTGTCTAATATGTGCATATATGAACTCATCAGTAATCACCTTGATTTAATCAGTGGAACATGGATTTTAGACCATATATATGTCTTGCACCCATTGGAGTGCTTTAGAATTCCCTTTTTGTAGATATTGTCACTTCAGATGATGAAGTCTCCTATATTTTTATCAATGTTATGAGAGTTCCAATAAGGATATGTAACACTTGATTTGAGAGATAGTTTATTATTGTTGAAGTAACAAAGGTAATAACTTTTTCTTCTTACACTTTTACTGAGCAATACTTATGGATTGCAATGGCATGTGAAATGCTACATCATCCCGTTATGGATGCGTACTTTACTTCTCATTGTTATGCTGCAGTTTATCTTACTTAGATTGTTCGTCATATTCTTTCGTCATACTTTTGAGAATTTTTTATATCAGTTAATGATGTTAGTCTGCTCATTATATTCTATGTTATTGTTCTGAACCCACTTGTCCTCTCCCTGTAAAATTCCAGGAACCTGTGAAGACCAAGCATCCCCAGCTTCACTATGAGTCAAAATTGTATATGCTTCTTCAAGGAGGAAGTGAGTCTAGATCTCTTTTTTTTTTACCATTTTGGGTTCTAAATGTATTAGCTAATACCTCAATAAAGTTACATATTAAATTGTTTCTCGATCATTGTGTGTACGTGGTTGTTCTATCTTTTTGAGTCTGGAGGATAGCTTAATTGATGTCCTGAATCTTCTTCTAATGAAACCAAAACCATTAGTCTCAAGCTATTCCCTCAAAGTAATGTAGGACTGAAAAAGTGTTAGAAAACAATTAAGACGTTTCCTTTTGAGACAATTAAGATTTTCCTTTTGAGTAATGCAATTTGGTTCCTTATTGAAGCGGGGATTCCCCATCTCAAGTGGTTTGGAGTAGAGGGAGACTACAATGTCATGGCAATCGATCTTCTTGGACCAAGTCTGGAAGATTTGTTCAATTATTGCAACCGGAAGTTAACATTGAAGACAGTGTTAATGCTTGCTGATCAATTAGTAAGTCAATGTGCCAATTATTATTTAAGCAAAGTACCTTACTTTACTTAAATAGTGATCTAAGTGATGCTAATGTTTTACTTGCTTAATATTGTTGTTCAGATTAACAGAGTTGAATATATGCATTCTAGAGGTTTCCTTCACCGTGACATCAAGCCAGACAATTTTTTAATGGGCCTAGGACGTAAAGCAAACCAGGTATATTATATTGTTGAAGATGCCTTCTTTCCCCTTCTTCTTCCCCTTTTTGTTTCAGTAAATTTTGGTTGTTATTTCATCATTTTTCATATGAATGGAAGAAAAATTACTCATTTTCATAATGCTCTTAGTCATGATGTCAATGCACATTTTGGAATTCAAATAGTGCAAGACCACTAAAGTGTGTACCTCCAACAGAACCAAATTATTCTTCATAGTTACGAGAAGTCATAAAATGGTGTTTTGCTACCAGTATGTAAGAAGATTAGTTGCATAAACTTGCTTCAGGTTGAAGAAGAAAAAAGAGAGCAGAATGTTTATCTTCACTAGGATGAGATAAGAACCCAACAAAAATCAAAGTCATTAGAAAAACTGTGAGAAACTAGTGGTTGTTTTACATTGTCTCATTTTCGTTTCCAATTGGTTAGGAGTAATTAAGTGGAGGTTTAGGAGTCATTTTCTAAAACAAACCATAAGGCGGCACCTCACACCTCATCCTATTTACTCTTCTTTGGTGCCACTAAATTGAACTGTTCTATTTGATTATGCAAGTTCCAGTTCTTTTAACTATGTTCATGTCATGCTGGGTATCTCATTTCAGGTGTACATCATTGACTATGGCCTTGCAAAAAAATATAGGGATCTTCAGACTCATAGGCACATACCATACAGGTGAATTTTGTCATCATTATTTTAGGACATTAAGGTGTAGTATGTATAATTATAAAAAACACTTCATGGTAAAACAACCTTGCCTTATTAATTGCATGTCTTCCTTGTAGAGTTGTAGTTAAGCATTTACTTCACATCACGTCTATAGGTATTGTGCCATTTTTCTAGTGGATAGTTTTTACCGAAATGTAGGTAGTATTGGTATCATTCACTCTCATTATAAAGAATAATAATAATATTAATTGGGATCACTGTCAAATATTGTAAATGTGGTTGCAATGCAACCATGCATCACTCTGCTAAAGTGCTCTTTCTCTTTAATTTTCATTATAGTGATATAGACTTAGGTTTTTTTGTAAAATTTATATTTTTTTTGTTATGAAATGTTGTCTTTCTTGCACAGGGAAAACAAGAACCTTACAGGCACAGCCCGGTATGCAAGTGTCAACACCCATCTTGGAATTGGTGAGTAATGTGTTGTAAACTTGTGGTGGCGCTCATTATGTTTTGTGTTGACAAGCAATAATTAGAATTCTTTCTTTTGTCAATTTTACTTTATTTTGCTGGCAGAACAAAGCAGAAGGGATGATCTGGAATCTCTTGGTTATGTGCTCATGTACTTCTTAAGAGGAAGGTCAGATACTTGATAGATACATTTACTTTACCTTGTACTAGACTTGGATATTATTCTTACTGTAGTTTATCAAAAAGTGTTGTTCTCACTATCTCTTTCCATTGCACAATTTGTTTTTCAGTCTTCCCTGGCAGGGACTGAAGGCTGGCACCAAAAAACAAAAATATGATAAAATCAGTGAGAAGAAAATGTCAACTTCGTTAGAGGTATAATGAATAGCCGCATTAGTGTGGCTTTTGGATAAATTTGATATTCCCTCTGGATCTAGTGTTTGATGCCTTGAATTTTTTGGATGTTGTTGACTGGTCTGATATGCAGTTGGACCTGAATGTATGATAACATAGAGGTTTAGAAGACACACTAGGTCTGAGAGCCACTCCCATAATAGTTTGTGACTTTGAATGTGAATACTTGTGAGCAAAATGAACTGCATGTTTCTCTTGTGCATTAAACTAGATTTACTTATATACTAATATTGGATTCTTCTATTAACTAATTTCTCCGGTTGATTTTCTCATTTTAAGACTTAAGTCGTATGTTCTTTGCATTCAACAATTGGCATAAGTTGCACATTTTGTCCTTTACTTGTATTTCAATTCTTAATTTTGTTGGTCCTGTTGTTTTGTTAATTTTATGCCTTATATAACAGGGGCTCTGCAAGTCATATCCCTCAGAGTTTGTATCATATTTTCAATATTGCCGAACATTGCGATTTGAAGACAAGCCTGATTATTCATATTTAAAGAGGCTGTTTCGAGATTTATTTATTAGAGAAGGTCTGATACACAATATATCTACATTGTATATTATCATTCTTGTGTATTTTGATGGAAACCTAGTATGTTAAACGGTTGCAAATTAATCTGGACATTGTTAGTGCAGGCTATCAATTTGACTATGTTTTTGATTGGACTATATTGAAGTATCCGCAGATTGGCGGCAGCAGCTCTAGAGGGCGGGTCAGTACTTTTATATCATGCCTATTTGGATTTTGCTTTCTAGTTGAGGTCACTTACTATAATTGTTTTAATAACAGCATGAAAGTGGCAAGGCAGCTATGCATGCAGGACCATCTGTACAAAAGCCAGAAAAAGTATCAGGTCAACTATGTTTATCGTTTTCATTGCTCATGTCAATAATGGTCAAACTATTGTGCTTTTCCCAAATTTATTTTGTATAATCCTTGGTCATTCAATTGCTTATTTCAGTTGGGAAAGAGATTCGAGAAAAATTCTCTGGTGCTGTTGAAGCTTTCTCCCGGAGGAACCCAACAAGTCCTAGTCCTCGTGGTGATCACTCCAAACGTAGGAGTTTTGAGGAAGTAGCAGTACACAAAGATGTGGTAAATATTTCTAAACAACAAGATTTCATTATTCATCACACGAAGATTTCTCTATTGTTTTCAAAACCTATTGTGAAGATGCTGCATGCAATCATTTGTTGAAATTTTTATGGCTGGAGTTTTATTTATACTTTCTACTCGTGTGTTCTTAACTTTTTTATTTTTATCTTGTCTCTTAAGTATCATGATCAAGAGAAGGGACGCAATTCGTCCCGATATGGCAGCAGTTCAAGAAGACCCATAATCTCATCGTCAACCAGGCCAAGTTCCTCTGGTGATCATACTGACAGTCGTACTGGCCGGCTAACCTCAAGTGGAAGCCGACAATCTGCCACACATAGAAATATTCAACCTATGCACGAGACAAAACAACCAACTTACACACGCTCTGGATCCACCAGAGGCAACCGTGATGATCCTCTGCGGAGTTTTGAGCTCCTCTCTATCAGGAAGTAACAAGTATATCCAGTTTCAATTTGTTACAAAGACATTTTCTAAATTCTAATGCACTTGTTTATCCAAGAACTATCAATCTCGAGCATTATGGAATCATGTTCATGTATATTATTGAATTGCCATGAGCCATGCGGTCATAATCAACTTGACTTCCTGTTACCAATTTGTGAACCAAGGTGGACTATTTTCTGCCCCCTCCTAGATTATGCCTTCGGAAGAAGATTTCTCGGATGTTGTATCATGTTCCTAAAACATGCTTCTGAGAACTCAACCAGGGGTCCTCTCCTTTTTACTAGAAAAGATTTGTTTTCTTTTTTTTGAAACAAAATAGAGTAAAGTAGAGTTGTAGTTTATGATACAATTGTTATTGTTTTTTCGCAATGAGACCCAACACTGCCTCTATGTTTCCCATGTTATGAGTGGAATTATTGATGTTAGAAATTGGTCTCAAGCTACAAAAGCTGTTCGAGATCTTTCATTATTCATTTCTCATGATGCCTATAGTCGCATGCCAGATATATTTGCCCAACTCAACCATATAACTAGGTATGGTGGTGGTGGTTTTAAAATCGTGGTTCATTCACACGTGCGCGCACAATGGTGGTGGTGGTTTTAAAATTGTGTTTGATTCACACACGCCGCACACATATATATAGGGCTGTGTCCAGATATTTTTTAAATAGGCTTTTTTTTTACCTGTCATGGATATTCATAGTTTAATGAGTTAAAGATTAATTTTACTTGTAGTTTTAGGGCATTGTTATGTACACCCAACAATTTTACGGATTAATTAATCTGTATGAGGCTTACGGATTAGTTAATCTGTAAATATTTTTTTAAAAAAATGTTTTACGAATTAATTTAAGATTAACGGTTCAAGAATTTGTGACTTTCAGATTATTAACACAATAGTTAATAGGTTAATTATAATATAAATAAATAATATTATTATATATAACACTAAATTTTTTAATGTGTATATAAATTTAAATAATTAATTTTGATATAATTCATACGAATTATTTAATCTGTATATTTTTTATAAAAAAAATATTTACTATTAAAAATTTAATTTATTAATAAATTCAAAAAACATATTTTTGAAAAAAAACAAAAATAATATTTACGGATAATGTAATTCGTATGAGGTATACAAATTATGTAGTCCGTAAAAACAAAAAACCTTTAAGGACATTTTTGAAATTTTATTTTAATGCTAGATGCACATGCAATATGCCTGGTACACCTAGCAAAGCCAGCAGTTCTACAACTGATGTTGGCCCAAAGGGTTTACGCATGCAACAAGGGATTGATTTTTGGCTAAATAGATTGTCTGTACAATATGTGAGTATAGGGTGCTTAATCATTATTCATATATTTTCTAGCTTTTTGAATTAGCGACATTTTTTTTATGAATTAACGTTTTAACAGTAGAAACAATTGATTTTTCAAACAAAATTTTCATTCAATTAAAAACTAATTAATACTGTTAGATTTTACCATTAAAAACTTTACATTTATAGACGCGAGTACACCCTTACAAATTTTGCACTTTATTATATTAATTAATTAGCTTTACAGTTTACACAATTAATTCAGTCTACACAATTCATGTTTAGTGAGCCTAATATAGTGATAGACGTGCCGTGACTTTGTACGTAATTAATAGTTTATCTAGCAATGGGCCTTAGGCGATAGCCTCACTCGCCTTGCCGTCAATATGACCCTTTATATATGCGAGAGATTAATTTATATGAAGAGTAATTTTTTTCTTTTTCATTATTTTTTTTAAAATCTAATGATTGTAATAAGTAATTAATCTTAACCATTAGAATGAATGGTGAAGATGAAAAATAACTTTCTTAGTATATATAAAAACTTCGTACCCTATTGCCCGGAGGCTCTTCGTATGGGGGAGGGATGTTGTACGCAACCTTATCCTTGCATATGCAAAGAGATTGTTTCCGGATTCGAACCCATGACCAACAAGTCACCAAGGCACAACTTTACCGCTGCACCAGGGCTCGCCCTCATATATATATATATATAAAAGGGGATATATTTAACAGAGGGTTATTTTATGTGAACAAGATAAAATATTGGCATTAAATTTTATCATGAATGGTTAAGATTAGAATATATAAGTCATCATTTTTTTAAAAGGTTACAGAATAATTATTTGATTTTATAAACTTTCAATTTTAGTTTCTAATAAAGTATTCGTCTCCGTTTTATGAAATGTATCATGTGGTTCCTATCTCCATAAAAGAGAAACTGAAAAACAATGACTACACATCCACCCGTATCTTTTGTAAGCTATTTTTAATTTTTGAAAAACTAAAAAAAAATAGATTCATTAAAAAGTGCATAGTTACTATACAATTTTTTAAAAACACCTTTTAGTTAAAAATTCTTAAAGTTTTATTAATGGAATCTAACTATAAATGAAAGTGAAACATGTCTAGTATCGCGTTGTGAGAAATTTACAAGTAGGACCAATTTATTTATGGTAAAGCCTTTGTAGTTTCTGAAATCAATTATTGATGATGCAAGGTCTACATGAGCAATTAACTACAGTTTGGCATTTCCCTTCCAGAGAATCAACGAATCCACACATGTTCAATCTACTATCATTCTCCCGTTGCCTGATTTCATTCCTAACAAGCACGTTCAAGTAAAATCTTTCTTCGGCCAGCCACAACTTAAATCGACTTAGCAATTCACTGACAAACAGCATCAAACTATACGTTTTTCTTTATATCCCCAACTACAACTTCTACAAGTAAATAACCATCTCAGAAATTTTGGATATATCATTATTCATACATAATAATTTCAAGGAAGTATATACACACTAAACTTGTGAAATCCCAAGAAAACATAGCTCAGGAAAGAATTTTAGTTTAAAACAATGAGTTCCAGAATCACATAATCCCAAGCAAAATTTACGGGTTTCTAAGAGCCGCCAAACGCTTCTCAAGTTCTTCAATGCCCGAGCTGCAGTGGCATCAAATTTACAAGGTCAAATAAACTTGCAAAAGAAAAGCAAATAGCTAAAGAAATTTTAATTATTATTTTTTATATATATCCACAGGTTTCCTACTTAGGAGGTAGTCCTGAGGGACCTTGCAGCAATTCACCCCCTCCCCATGGATTGTTTTTCACAGTATTCAGGCAAATAGACACAAGGATCCAAATTAAATTCTTCAGGACAGAGACAGTTAGACAGAAGATGTACTACCTGCTATCATTTTCAGCATTCTTTGTTGCGACTCTCCCTTTGGGAGCTGCTGATAACTGCCAAAAGTTCAAATAGGACACAAATTAGGTTGATAAAAAGCATTATGACAGATGAGAGAGTGTGAAGAGATTAATGACAGCTTATTCCTACCTGTGAGGCAACATCTACACCAATTTCATCGAGCACCTGCAAGAAAAGAAAAGAGGTTGCCATCAGTTTCTTTTTTGTAATTTCCAAAGCAAATGCCATCCCAGACAATAAGACCTTGAACTTCGGCCCATCTAGTCTCATTATTCTTTGTGAATCATAAACCATTCCTTCTAAACCTTGTAAACTAAGCCACAAGTGACAAGGAAATCATAAATTTTCATAATTTTAAAAGTTGTTTTAGGTCTTGTAAGAAACATGATGGTAAAAAAGCCATGCTCTTTCTCTTGGCAGTGTTTTTTTTTCTTCTATCTGTAGTAAGGGGTTTACAACACTCACATTCATTCTCTGCTCAATCAATTGAGCTAGACCCCCTTGATTCTTTTTTTTTCTTTCTTTAAATTAGGGCTACGAGGAGATCCTAAACTTTTCACTGAATAGTCCCTTAATTATCTCAACCACATTATGAATTAGCCTAATGGCATCAATTGACCATCCTGTTCACTTCAACTAGGGATAAATAAAACTCAGTGGCTTTTGTTATTGATTCTCGATTGCCCCAAGAGTGTTATTGCTGTGGTTAGGACCTAAAATTGGACAATGATTCTAGCACCACTAATTCTTATGAATTGTAATACAAGATACATTTGTTATTCCTCCTAGTAAACAACTTTATGTGAAATAAATGCCATGTCAAATATAATAAAAGTCTTTAATTATTTTAAAAATTAATCAAGTAAAAGGCCCTGTAAACATTGCAACACATTTTTTTTAAGTTGCAATAAAAGGCAATAGAAAGAGTACCTGGTTTGTCAGCTCTTCAGTCTCCTCTTCAGCTTCATCATTATCCAAGGCATCATCTATGGCATCTGACATCATTTCAGTCTGCTCATAAAATTATATACCACAGAAGTCCGTAAGTAGTTGAAACAAAACACTAGTTCCTGATATTCTAACTTGCAAAATTAGTAAACCAAAACATCATCTTACAGTCATATCCATCTGCGCTGATTGTTTCTGGAAGTCTTGTATAATTTTAGCTTGCTTTGCCGGTTCCATTTTCTGCAATGAATCTTCTAATTTAGTTCAAGGGGAAAATAATAAAAAATGGTATAGTGATTAGTTTAAAGACTTCACTTCAATGTCAATGTTTTGTTTATTTCGTAGGAAGTTAGCAGAACTGCTGTTATCATTGCTGTTTCCTGATACAACATTTTTTCTGAGTTTGTCAACAACGTTGAATATATCCACACCATCCATTTCTTTTTTCTAATTCTGACTTCATTTGTCTGTGCATGTGATAGGAAGGGAGAAGGATGAAACTGACATCCTTTACAAAATTTAGTAAAAGAACAATGTCTTGTCATTGACTATTCAGTGGAAACCTAAAATGTAACCAACCCCACAGCAACCCCTAAATAACCTTATGCTCCAAACCCTCAACCTTGCACAAACCTACCAATACTTTTAGATACTTCACCGATATATATTTCTGAAGTATCTAAGCTTTCAAGAAAAAGTTATGAAAATCTAATGCAGCCAGACCAAAGACATAGAAGTACGTGTATGATAGATACATAGAAAGCTTTGTCTCTTGAGGAACCTTAAATGGAAATTTTCCTTTTATTGAATGATGCTTTAGATGGGAATGAGATTGATACAGATTATTTTTGTAGGAAATAGGCAAAGATTTATGATGACCACAATTCATAATTTTTATTCAGTAATGTTGAAAAAGTATGCTATTAATTTGGCTTTGCTTGGAACTCTATATTAAGTTTCATGATTTTTATACATATCTAGATATGTATCCTGCTTGTATGATATCCTATATACTTTAAAAATAGCTGTATCACTATATCGGATGCATATCATATTCAATACACATCATATCTATGCATCATACATAAAACCTAACAAAATATTGCTTTTATGGCCCAGGAACAAATATATCGTATGGACATATTATATATTTAAAATGTAAGATTGAATTTGTGACCTTATTCATAGCTGCCATTGCCTTAGTAGCACCTTTCAAGCCAACAGCAACAGAAGAATGTGCATGCATGGCCTGCATCGAATGACAAACATAGCTAAGACAGAGCAGATAAAGCATGTATCTGCTTAAACACAAGTAGCAAAAGAAGACAAATAAACACATCACAAAAATAGCTGCTTCATCGACAACGTACCTGAGTGTGAGTTGCTATGCCTCTCATCTGAGCTCGACTACCTTGAAGATTAGCAATTTGTTGCCTAAGCCTGATCAACTGGCGAGCTAGAATTTTAGTTGCTGCCTGAGAAATGCAGTGACAAACAAAACATCCATTTTTAATCTCAGATCAATGCCTGTGAGCAAATACATAAAAGAAACATTCGCCTATGAGCAAGGTTTTAAATTGCAGTCGTGGTCACAGTTTCGTCACTTTTTACAATAATGCAAAAAAAAATTGCAGTCCCTGACACCCGAAAAACCTCCACGTTGCATCATCAAAAGTCATGATCGCGAACCATTTACTAAAACCTTGACTATGAGCATGAAAAGGAGATGATACCTCATTTCCCGTCTTAGCAGTTCTCTTTATCTCAGCAACAAGCTTTTTTTCCTAATTACACAAACAAATAGCTAATATTAGTTCAATATACCATAAAAAGTTGAGACTGAAGAAAGAGGATAATCACATTCACTCGTTAAGTGACTATAGTATGACATACTTCCGATTGTAGAGCTCCAATTTCCTTCTCTATACCTGAAATAAGGAAGCATATTATTAATTATATCACATACCAACAAGTCGTTGGTTGAGTGGTACTGCACTCGGTCCCCTTAAGCAAGGTTTCGGGTTCGAGTCTCGTGGATGGAAAAACCGTGGTTGGGAGTGAAGAATCCCACTAAAGTTAATGGATACTCCATACCAATAACATGGTAACATAAAGAAAAGTATTATTACATCACATAAGTGGAAAGCTCACACCTCTAACTTATTCTAATCATCACACGAAATTCATAGGTAAAATTAATCGATCTAAGGGTTTATGAGGTTGATTGAAACAATACACTACCTCTACTGGCGTTTGTCATTTCACGTTTACTCTCACGAAGAGCCTCTGCACGAAATAATAGCAAGCACTTCTAATTATCAAACCAATACATGAAAATTCAATTGATCGGAAACGAACGAACGCAACCCAAACGTAACACTATTTGAAATATTATAATTAGGTGAGAGGGAAAACGATGATTGGGAAGGAGAAGGAGAACCTTTGGCGGTGGGTTTCTTGGTGAAGATGTTCATGGCGATCGGTGCGTGTTGTCACAGTCGAAGGCAATTTACGGAGAGACACGCAAACACAACCCAACGATGGTGGAGAGAAGAAAGATCCTCGCAATTTTCATGTTTTATTTTTTTTATTTTTTTTTTATAATATATGTACTTTCTCATTCGACTATATATAATATTTTAAGATTTCAGTTAACAGAAACCGCATAGGTCTTGGTCGGGTATTTAAGCATATAGTTGACTTGTCTAATTACACTAAGATGCTTATATGTTTTTGCTATTAAGTTTTGTGTTTGGAAAAACTAATAATCACTGAGCGTCAAATGTTTGGGAAAGATTATAATCTCAAATTTCATTTGTTGTTATATAAAAAAAACTGTTTATAAAATAAATTGAATATTTGAGACATCAGCTAAACTATGTAGAAAGTTTTTTTTTTCTTCTAAAAAACCATTTTTAAAAAATATAAAAAGTTATAGTTTATGATTATTTTTCAACAACTTATTTTTTCTTTAAGCTATGTCTCTTTTATTATGTAAGAGTTGATTTTTTTTATTACATCCAAACAAAATTAATTATTTTAAACAACTTTTTCAGCAAACTTATCCAAACAAAAACTTTTAATTATAATTGGTTATCCATATAATTGATTAATGGAATAATCTAATTTAATTTTGCACAAAATTAGTTCTGATATTTACATAACGTAGGCGGAGGATGATTTCAACAATCAATTTTTTTTTTTTTTTATGTAAAATCAAAATGTTTGTTGTATGGAATAATTAGAAGACATTTGTATCATATTTCCCGTACTCACACTATTGTTTCTTGTACTTTTTATTATATTTCAAAAAGTTTATTCTAAAATACAATGAAGTGCATAAAGTAATAATGAGAATGCAGAAAATTTTAGCCAATACAGGATTGAGGTCCTATCAACTAACGTTTAAGAATAACCAAATGAGCTATCAACGGGAGTGTAAAAATGTAAAAGAAAACATGTGATACAAGGTATTGATACATGTGGTTGAGTCTTTTGCTCCCTCAAACTAGTAATAATGACTTCGCTTTATTTATCAAAATTTTCTTATTGATAAATTCTATAAAAACTCTACGTTAAAATAGAGATCCATCCGTATAAATTTAAAAATTATTAATTTTATCCTCAAATTTTTTATTAATTTATTCTCTATAAAAATAAAATGTTTTTTTTGTCTTGAGTGGTAACCAGACAATTTTCTAATGTGACTAAGATACTTAATTATTTTTTCTTTTTAATTTCCCAAACACACCGAAACCTATTGTTGTCTCATCCATTTTCCTATTATCATGAGGAAGTGAGAAAATCACCAAGAAAATGATGGAAAATTACATTTTATATAGATTTTTTAACCCCAAAAATATTATTTAATTCATTTTAGGAGGGAGGGTTTAGCTGTCACAAATTATTTAATTTATTTGTAATAAAATTACATATGTAAGTCTGTTAAGCACTTCAGATTATCTGTTAGTACCAGATAAAATATGTTTTATTTTTAGAGGAACCAAATTAATACAAAAAATTTTATGAAAAAAAAAAATTAATACTTTTCAAATTTTACAAAAACCCTAAACATATTTTACCCAAAACTATATTATAAATCTGTTATGATTGGTGATCTTTCCTAGCCTTACAAAAGAGTATTTTTTTGCACGTTCACATGTATCCTTCACTTAAGGTAATTTTATTCAAATTGAGTATGATTGTTCTAGACAACAGAATTTTCTTTTCAAGTATTTAACGTAACTACATGATCCAAGATTTAAACCCGATGTCACTTGTTAAACTAGAATAACTCTATGCAGTTGAACCATGGTCTTACAAAAGGTATGTCTTCTAATCTAAATGTTAGATTTTTGGACTCTCTTCCTATGTGGAGTAAAGGTCGAAATGAGAAGATTCATTTTGTTTCACTTATTTAAGTGGAGATGGGTCAGATTAAAGGTTGAGATACACTGAGAGAGACTCATTTGAGAGAGGAAAACAGTTACAAATCATTGAGAGAGAAAGAAGGAGATGAGAAATCATTGTGATTTTCGCATACCACTGGAGAGTATTTTTCAAATTGCAATTGCGAATTCGTTCACCGTTGGATTAGACTGATTTTTGGATAACAAGTTCTACGCGCGTGATACTTCAAATTGTTTGGTTGGATCGAGAAAAAAAATATATGTATTATGTAGAGAGAAATAAGTGTTTCGCATTATCTACTCTATATTTTGAGGTTTTATTTTCTTGTCTCTATTGTACCAATTGAGGGTTTGTTTTGTAGTAAGCTTTAGTGCACTTGTTGGAGGTTCTTTTGTATCTTGATTGATTATAATGAAATTATTTATTTGATTTGGACGATATGTGATTTTTATCTTTACATTGAGAGATTTTTCATATTAAACAAATTCTTAGGACATCAATAGTTTAATACATTAGTCGCAACAACTGCATGAAAAAAATATCTGTACATCAATCATCAATAATTGAACTAAATAGATACATTAGAATTTGAGGAGAGGAGGGGAGAATAGTGTTCTAATTTCAATTATTAACTACTCAAGACTAGTATATAAAAACAAAATTCCTCTAATTTGGGTAACTTTTCAGTATATTTTCACAAGAGCGTCTTTGAAATTGTTCTTCTTCTTCAAAGGACCCGTGTTTGTTCCTAGAATGTGCATCTTCTTCAAAGGACCCGTGTGTGGTCCTAGTCTTGGAACTGTGTCTAGCATGGCCTTCTTGATTATTATTGGAGTATGAGTTTCTAGAATGATGATGATGATGATGATGAGGTTTTGATCTGGTTTTGGATGAGTCACCACCAACATTATTGGAACCATCTTTTGACATCTTGGGACGAGACTTTTTAGGTGGAAAATCATTCCCTTGTTGTTGTTGGAGTGAATCCGTGTCCCCATTGCATGAATCATTTTGGTCTGAATTAGTTTTGGATGACTTTTTATGTGGCCTTGGCCTCCTGTCTGATTTTTCCTTTGCATGAGACTCTCTTATGTTCCCCATTGATTTTGTTTGCCGCTTAGATGATTTGGGAAACTCATTTGAATCTGCATTGGAACATTTATAACAACTAGATTTAAATATATATATATTTTTTGGTGGAAAAAAAAATGATATAACAGAGGCACCCAATATATATATATATATATACTATAGCGTCAATAACATATTAAAATTAAAATTATCCGTAAAAACTTATTTAGAGAATTAATGTGCTGGGGTTTAAAATGCAAACAGTTTTATCTAGTTGTAGCTATTTAACAAGTCCTTGAGCGTCAAGATATCTTGGTGAAGTAGATTGTCTAGCAAAGCGAGATTTTAGTGACTTAAAGGTAAATTGAATCCACATGCATTCATAAAAAGGGTGAAAATTATTTGTTAGATTGGTAAAGAATTGCTGTACGACTGTTTAGTTACTATCATTTTTGTTTATTTGTAACTATAACAATTAATTAATTCCCATTTACTCATTCATCAAAATTAAACAAGTTGGCTTAGTTTGCCTCTTTTTTTTCGGGTGCAGTTTGGCTTTTAAATCGTACGTAAAAATATATTTTGAATGTTAACTCAAAAATGGAAACACAATATTATATGTAGCATGTACATACCTTGAGAGGTCCTTTGGACTGAATCATCGGGTTTAAACTCGTTCATCTGAAACAATTTTAAAATGATGCGAAATTTACACACAAATTAATACAAGTATTTTACATTAAAACCATTTTAGTTAAGTAATTAATTGATGTCCCACAAGTTTGAATATGTTAATGATAATAATTAACAGTTATTTTTTTTTGGAAAAATAGAGAATTACCCAGCTGGGATCATTTTCAGAGGGACCATCGTGACCATCCAATCCAATATGCCCCACATGCCTTACATCTGTGGGATTACTAATCTGAATTTCTGAGTCTTTTTCATCGGTATCTGCGAAGTGTATGAGTGGTATTAATTCCTTTAATCAATCAACTGTTTTTTAAAGGGTTAATTAATCAACATAATCTTTCTACAACTTTATATTTGAGAATAGAAATAGATAAAATAACTCGTTAGAAATTAATACAATAAGTGAATGCCACGTACCGAATATCTGAGAAATGAATCTTAGGCCTTTAAGGAGGCCCTTCACCTTATTGTTGTTGGACATGTTAAACAAATTTTATGAGTTCTTCGAATTCTCTTCACAATAGCAATATAAAAGCTTTTCTTAGGCTTTACTAAAACCTTGAAGATGAGAATTCAACATTCTTTTGTGTGTGAAAGGAATTCGTTGTTGACTTGAATAATTGTTCCATGAAGAAACCATCAATGAGGATAATTAAGGCGTATATTTTAACTCTTGGTCTAGTGATTTTTATGTCATTTGGTGAAATAGAGGTTGTTCAAAAACTTGAGGTAGGTTTTGACAACAAAGTATTGTAGAGTCTATGATGAGAAAAGGGACGAATGCAACAAATCAATTGTGTTTAAAAGCACGCATATTTTTACTTTCGTTATTTCTACGGCAATAGTCTGTTTGTTGGTTCCCCCTTCAATCAAAACCAGAGGCTGATCGAGATTTCGGGCGTGACAATGAGAATAGTAGAAAGGAAAATAAATCAATCTTGAATTGAAGATGCTAAATTTAAGAAGCCGTAACAGGTTGTCTCTAAAATTAAATTAAATCAATGAATGATATCTAATATGAATGAATATTTTGCAAAGTGAAGGAGGAAATAAGTTAGGCTATTCATAGGAGCATATAAACTTTTTTTTTTAGAAGTAGAGCATATAATTAACCTAATGATCAATTATTATTTTATTTTAATCAAGAGTTTGAGTATAAATAATTAATGTGATAAATTAAGATTACATTATTCAAATATTATTTGAATTCTTTTTTATAATAATTTAATTTGTTTTGAACCAATTTAAAATTAGTTAAAAAATAGTTCAATGCAGAATTAATATTTTAAAACAAATTTGATTTTGAACCAATTTTAAATCAATTTAACTATTTGAATATAAAATAAAAAGAAAAACATGTTCTTCCCAAGCTGTAGCCACCGGATCCATTTCCATGAAACTATATATACCTGAAATACTCCCTTTCCACACAATAATATCGGAGGAATTACTATGCAACCAAATACGTAACCGATTCAGCTTCTCCACTGTGTCATGTGGGATATTAGTGAATAGAGAACTAATATCCCAATGACCATCATCCCAAACATCCTGCACCTGCAAGTGCGCGCGAATCATGGATTTGCACAAAAGGAACTTCTAGAGCAAGCATTGAATTGTAGAACCACTTGTCAAACCAAAAACTGTTCTCTCCATTACCAAGTTGTAGTTGGAATCCATGCTTAAGTTCATCAAAGGATTTCTTAAGTGATGACAGAAAATAAGACCCACTCTAACCTAGAACAGTCTTTACATCATTTCCTGGATATTTAGCTAGGACCAGTTGCACCCACAACACTTTATCCCTATTATGCAGCAAGTCCCAAATCAGCTTTCCCAGCAGTGCCGTATTCTTGTCCCTGGTCACCGTCTAGAGATCTTTCGTTTCTTTAACTTTTAGACACAAATATCTTCGATTTATCCACATTACCCTTAAGGCCAGACTTCTCACAGAATATATGAAGAATACCAGCGATAACCGAACCTGGGAGGGATTAGCTTTTGCAAAAAGAAGCACGTCATCGACAAAGAAGAGATGAGATATCCACCGTCCATTGTTGTTGATATGGAACGTACGGCTCCCACACAGACCCTCATCCACGACTTCCTTAATCATATGTCACAATCTTTCCATGCAAAACACAAACAGATGTGGAGACAAGCGATCCCCTTGTCGCAACCCTCTCTTGGGAAGGAAACCAGCAGGGACCCCTTCTCTAAATCCAGCTTAAACACAACATCGCCTTTCTTCTTTTTCGATTTGGACATGCTATGGATGATTTCCTTCAAAACAATAGCATTGTCAGAGGTCCCTCTTCTAGGTATAAAACTACTACTCTGTAGAGGGTTCACTAATCTTTGCAGAAGGGGCCTCATCCTATTGACAAGGACTTTCTTCGTTATTTTATAAATGACATTACATAATAGGCCTAAAGTTCTTAATCATAATTGTGTAGTGTAATTATGATAAATAATGGTAAATATGTGTATTTAATACTAATAAACTTTTTTTATAAAATTAATAAACTGTTATGTTGCATTAAATAGTAACATAATGAATCATCATTGAATTTATGGTATTGATTTATATGTATTGTCGTTATTTTTAATAATTTGTTATAAATATATATCCTCTAAAAGAGAAGGGATTAAATTATATGATGTAATTTTAGAAGAAATACATTAATTCTCAACCGTTGATCTTAATTTAATCTAATGGCTCTAAAATATGACAAAACATATTGCAATTCAAACATAATTTTACAATCGAGTTAGGAGCAATTTGTTTAGCATCACATATATTTTCATCTATAAGAATTGAATACACTATCATATATTTACAATGCTTAGATAAGCTATAATTTAACTAGGGATGAAAATGATTGGGCTAAGTTGGATCCTACTTAAATTGATGTAGTCTTATTTCATATTTTTACAACCCAAGCCTAGATTTGTTATTTGTCACAAGCCTATTTTTAGGTTTGAGCTCAACCTTTATAAAAGCTCGTTAGGCCTCTCAATCTATTTAAAGACTTGTTTCATATTAAAAAATGTAAAAAATATTATTTTTTTTACACAAAACCAAAGATTTTTATTAAAAAATAATAAGATAATTTTAAACCATAAAATATGGACAAAATTTACCTATAAACATTTCATGTGACATGCTATAAAGTCTTTTAAGTCTCACTAAAAGCAAAAAGTCTATATTCTTACTACCCATTTATACTACATTAACTAAAATTATTTAAATCCTTAAACTACTAAAATAATTTTATAATTTAAATAAAATAATTATAATATTATATATCATAATAATAATATTTTTATTATAACATATTATTATTAAACGGGATAGTCTGTAAAATTTAATAGATTTTTCTTAAGACTTGTGATCTGACCTATTTAATTAAATAAACTTTTTAAAAACACTTAAATTTAACTTATGAATCAGGTACAATATATTTATTATAATAAAACTTTTTTTTAACTCAAGAAATTTTTAGGATAATTTAAAATTTAAAATAAAAATAAAAATTTCTCTCTTAAGAAACACCCTAATTCTTAAAAAAAAAACTCATATGTATCAATAATTTGTTTAATATATGATCGATCATTAAATATAGACATTTTTTTTCCTTAAAAATTTGAGTCTTTCTTCACCACCTTTGTGTGAAATGAAAAATATTAGCCCATTTATAAGATCCAACTCCCCGTTGATATTTCTCTTAAAAAAAAACTTTCCATTAGAGATTAATGTTAACTTTGGATAGATATCTTAAATTAATATCTAAAGTTACTAAGATATTTAAATGCTCACTTAATTATCGATTAATATTACTGAGATAATAATAATAATAATAATAATAATAATAATAATAATAATAATAATAATAATAATAATAATAATATCGATCGTTATCTTAGCTAGTGTTGTTAGAAAAAAAATCATTTGTTTTATTTTTACCACTGGTATCCAGATCTTATTACCTTTTTTTAGAGAGATAATTAATATGAATTGTTCCTTAATTGATTTTTGCATTAATGATAAATATTTTATTTGTTTTACTATTAAATGAGTTTTTATAAAATAAAATCACCAACACGCTGTGATTGAGAAATCAATATCATTTTAATTTCCATGCATGTTTTATATAATTTTTTTACAGAAGTTTTATATGTACACATGAACATTAATTCTGAGAATCTTTGCGATTGGGGCAATGACGCAGCTAGTGAGGTTCTAACTGAGGCGCGTCTATTGCTGGTTGAAAACTAAATCAATGATTCTGAGAATATTTTTGAATATTGAGATGGACAATAAATCATAATTGACATTGACCTCTAATAATTAAAGATCTAATCCAATATTTCATATTTCGTTATTTATATTTCTCTTCATTGCGATTGTCTCAGCTCTTCCATTATTACCTTACAGTAACCAGATTACCAGACCCCAAAAAAATGAATGGATTTTACAAACTACCCCTTCCTTCACCTCCTGCAGTTGATTTTGTCTCCGATGATGGCAAGGTAATGCATACTTCAAACCTTTCTCTGTGACCGTTAATGTCATTCTATTATTTATTATTGGAAATTATTTTATGAAATGGTAGCTAGTGTTAACGAGTTGATTAATTTTTTCATATCTCCCATCGTTTAGGACTCTACTTAATTTACCTCTGTAGACTTATTGAATAAAATAATAGGTTTAATTGTCTTTTATATATACTCTTGTCTAATACTCTTAACACTATACATTGGACTATAGATAAATATCATATTAATAGAATTCTGAAATGTAAATCCAACGTATGATTACACTTGAAACCATAATATTCTTAACTTTTTTTCATTTTGATCTTTTGTTTAAACATCTTCAGAATCAAAGAAAACTAAAACTGTAGAATGTGTAAGACAATGATGTTCTATTGTAGGACTCCAACAACCAAATTCAAAACGTGTCCAACTTATTACTTGGCCTCAGAAGAAGACACCGCCATGTTGTTTGACATTACCACTTTGACCAAATTATACATTTGGGCGAGTTTCTGTTCATTATTTCTTTTTCTCTTTCATTTCTTTCATGTTATGTTTTTATTTTTTGGAAATAAATGATACTTTTTATTATCATCATCTTTTATTTATTTATTTTTTAAAAGCACAATAATAAGAGAAATGAAGAGAAAAAGAATGAAAAAAAATCTTTTTTTTTCCAGTAAGTTTGAATCCTCTAAGGCACTATAAATAAATAAATAAATATAATCACTGAAAACTCGAATAATAAATTTTAGTTATTTATTAATTTATAATACATATAATATTATTTTATTATTATAATTTTAGTTGATTTTTTTTAATTAATGATTATAATTTTTATATTATTATCGTAAAGAATAATTTTTCTTCTTTCGAAATAAAAGTAAGGAAAAAAAAAACGTTTCATATTTTACTCCTCTCTTATTTTCAGGGTCGGTAATAAGAATCCTGACAACTTGCAATGTTATGGGGAAGAAAAAAAAGTTCAGAAATAAAGAAAAGTAAATCCAACCCCAAGGATTGAAATAAGGTGTAAGAGTTTAGTGCCACGGAAACAATTTATTTACCGAGAAAATTTGTTTAGATAAAAAATAATCACCGCAAGTAGAATTAATCTTACCCAGTAGAGTAGGTTGGAGAGAATGAGGAAATAAAAAAGGAAAAGTAAATCCAGGACAATAAGAACTTGTGCAATCACTGAAAAAGAAAATGGTTACGGTTGACCAGAGACAGTAACAAAAATGAATAGAACATAAAAGTGCGTGAGGTTGAAGCAAAAGAGTTGTCGTGTTTGTTTAGGTTTAGGAAAGGAAAGGGTTTTGCGGTGGTTACTGTCAATGGCGACGGCGGGGTTGTATCGGCGCCTTCTTCCTTGCCCCCCCGCCGTCGAGTTTGCTTCCTCACAAGGCAAGGTATGAGAATGGGTGCAGTAAATGTTAACATTTTGACTTTGTTAGATAGTATCATGTGTTTTTACTCACCTTTTTTTGTTTGATTGAATGCCAGCAACTATTTCTTGAATCCATTCAGAATGGAACCATGGAAGGCTTCTACAAGTTGGTTTCCTATTTCCAAACGCAATCCGAGCCCGCCTTTTGCGGCCTCGCCAGCCTGTCCATGGTCCTCAATGCTCTTGCCATTGATCCTGGCAGAAAATGGAAAGGTACATAACAAACAATCTAATGCTTCCATCACTAACCTAATTAATTATGAATATTTGCTTGAATCATTTAATCAATTGTCTCGAGTTCTATTATTTGCCTTGCAGGACCTTGGAGATGGTTTGATGAATCTATGTTGGACTGCTGTGAGCCTCTAGAAACAGTCAAGGCTAGAGGCATCACGTTCGGGAAGCTTGTGTGTTTGGCTCATTGTGCCGGAGCAAAAGTTGAAGCCTTTCATGCTACACATAGCAGCATCGATGATTTTCGTAAATATGTCAAGAAATGTTCCATGTCCGATGACTGTCACGTAATCTCATCGTACCACCGAGCTGCCCTCAAACAAGTATGTGCTATGGTTTGTGGAAGTTTGGCATAATAGGAAGTATGAAAGCTTTCCAAGTTTGATAGCTGATTTATGTATTTTGGTAGACACATTTAGTGCATATACTTAATTCTAGATGGTTTGAGTGTAAGCTTGCATTGTTTTTATGACAGACGGGAATTGGCCACTTTTCTCCGATTGGAGGGTATCATGTTGGAAGGGACATGGCACTTATTTTGGACGTTGCACGATTTAAGTATCCTCCCCATTGGATCCCACTTAAACTTCTTTGGGAAGGCATGAATTACATCGATGAGGATACTGGACAATCTAGGGGGTAAACTTTCTTATTTTATACTATTTTCTAATGGCCATGTAGCCTAATTAATTGAAGTTATACTGTTTTAGAATGTTACTGAAACCTGAGATCAACAACCACAAACAAGTATACTCAAAAGGGTTGGTGCCAGTGAACACTAAGAACTGAGTGTTTTTCATACGTAAGAATTAAGAAATTATGTAGCGATGACTGTAGCTGGCCAAGTTAAGCAATAAGAGAACTAAACACTTTCTCTCTCTCTCTCTCTCTTTTTTTTTTTTCTTTTTACATAGTTTAAGTGATTTGCTCAACTTTTTTACCCTCTTTAGGTTCATGCTTGTATCAAGGCCTCACAGGGAACCTGGATTGCTTTATACTCTGGTATTTTTCTTTTTGCTCAATAATGAATTTCACATTTCAGGATATAGTAAATAATGTTGGTTTGTGCATTAAATTGTTGGATAATTTCGTTATTTGTGCACTTGTATGTAGGTGACTAGGTGCATGGATTCCTTCAATGTTGTGCATTATAAATTCTCTGTTTTTGCGATTTGGTGAACTTGTTCTTGGGAGCATATTGATTTATTTCTAGTTTATGTGATTTTCTACTGAGCAATTATCTTTCTTGTGAAGTGGACTACAATTTACATTTCTGAACTGAGAAAATACCTTGTTTGTCATCTTATTTGCAAATACCGTGAAATGTTCTATTAGTTGAATTAGAAATGATAGTTGAGTGAGGTTTAATTGGATATGCTTTATCTGTGGTATGCTCATACAGAAGGTTGGAAAGTCAATTTGCACTATGTAGTTTTGGCCGTGTGTGTTTTAACTCCTATCTTATTTCATGCATTACACTTATTTTAACAATCCTATGAATTCTGAAATTAAGAGAATATAAGACGTCAATGTGTTTGCACACGTGAGTGTGTGTGTGGAGTGTCGTCACTCATGTTTTTGTTTTTCATTGTTTACATTGGTATGGGTTGGATGTATCTTGTGTGCGTTTGTGTAGTTTGTCACATTTGTGTTTTTTATTGTTTATGTTGGTATCGGTTATATGTATCTTGCAGAGCTGCAAACATGAGAGTTGGATTAATATTGCAAAATTCCTAATGGATGATGTTCCTCTTCTGTTAAAATCAGAGGATGTGAAAGACATCCTTCAGGTTGTTTCAATTATAGCCGCTTCACTGCCATCTAATTTTGAAGAATTCATCAAGTGGATTGCTGAGATCAGGAGGCGAGAGGATGGTGGTCCAAGTTTAAGCGCAGAGGAGAAAGCAAGGCTTGCTATCAAGGTTTAATATGTCCAATATCACCGTGTAACAATTCTCTCCTGCATTGCATATTCTATTTTGGTCTCGATAGTGTCATAGTAACTTTTTTGTTATGCAGGAAGAGGTATTGAAACAGGTGCAGGAGACTGGGCTTTTCAAACATGTGGCTTCCTTTTTGTCAAGTTCTTGCAGCAGGCAACAAGTATCAGGTGATGGGGACACGTTACCTATCATTGCTGCAAGTGTTTGTTGCCAAGGAGCAGAAATTTTAGGTGGGAAACCTAGCTCAGCAGGGTATTGCTGTCGAGAAACATGTCTGAAATGCTTGAAAGCTGAAGATGACAAGCCAATAACAATGGTTTCAGGGACTGTGGTAAATGGTAACAGCGAGCAAGGGGTTGATGTTTTGATTCCTTCATCATCTGAGAAATTATGTTGCATTTGCTCTAAAAGTAAGTACATAAGGGTGCACCCAGCTAGCACTGATGTGCTAACAGTGCTTCTGCTGTCCTTACCATCTACAACTTGGGCTGGCATCACAGATGAGCAGCTTTTGGCCGAAATACACGATCTTGTTTCAATTGAAAATCTTCCTACTTTGCTTCAGGAAGAGGTAGTAATCTCTCATCTGTTTTTATATCTATTTTGCATTGCATGGCAGCACTGTATTCTGCTAATTCCACTCTATCTTCATTCTTCAACTTCAACTTATTATAAACAATTCTGCATTTCAGGTTCTGCACTTGAGACGTCAGCTACACCTTCTCAAGAGATGTCAAGAGGGTAAGGTAGACGAGGATCTTGGTGCTCCTCTCTCTTGACTGTTAAATTTATACCCCATACCATTTTCTTAATCGTTCAACTAGCTTCATGACACGTCGAGTAGGGTAGAATCACTTAAATTGGCATTTACCACATGTTGACAACTGAAGATTTTCTTTTCTACCAGTGATTCAGTACATCATTTCCTAATTACATTATTTTCCTAGTTTATGATAATTCACCCTTGGTGATGGTATGAACTTCCCTATTAAATTCTTGTACTTTTTAAATATTGTTTTACACATATGATCTGATATTTATATCAAATTATAACAACATAAACAAAAAAAAATGTATTTAAAAAAATGTATTCAGTATATTTATCTAGGTTCTGCTCTTTCAAACTGCTCTCGCAAATAATTTAGTGTACAAAGTACGTAAAAAAGTTAAAGATGGTATTTAAAAAATGGTCAAAATTTCTTCACCAAAAAAAGATGGTCAAAATTTAGAGTTCCTTATGTGATTTTAGAGTTTTAGTGTTATTCTTATTAGCAAGTTTCACGGTGAGTGAGAAACGATGTTGACATTATTGTGGAATTTCAATTCTAAATACAGAACAATTTTAAAGATCTGTTTTTAAGTTCTATATCCTTAAAAAAATATACAGGAGAGTTTACCTAAAAGGAGAATTACAAATAAGAAAACATGAGTATTAAAATGTTATTAATTAAAATAGATGGACTAAAAGTACTGTTAAATCTAAAACAAAATAGAACAGTAGATCGATTTAAGTGATAGGTTAAGAAGTTCTCATGCTAGTATCATCACATTTTAAACATCATATTTAATAATACAATTGATTTAAGTGACTCACGACATATAACATCATTATAAACATCTTGCATCAGTCTTTTTATTCAAATCATTGAGATTGAGTACGGATTACTGAGTTGAACTTGACTCGCAGATCCTATATACAATTTATTGACATTTATGACTTGTTTGGTTTAGAGAAAAGAGAAAGTGGAAAAAAAAGAAAGTAGAAGAAAAGAAAGGAAAAGGTAAAAAAAAAATGATATAATTTTGAGTTATTTGACAGAAAATAAAAAGCTTTAAAAATCTAAAAAATATGTACCTGAAATGACATAACTAGCCTTAAAAAAGAGAGAGCCATAAAAAAACAATGTCATTTTAGTCATTTTACAATAAAATTCTTCTTTCCATTGTTTTTTAGTCATTGTTTTCCAGAACGTTCCTGGGATTAGCCTTCCATTATATATAAAAAAAGGGGGTTAACTTATGAAGTTCCAAATCACAAGCATGTTCCAAATAAGAATGATCTAATTTTATTTGTCAGTTTAAATTTAAACGTGCAAATCAAGAATATAGTTTAATCTTTGAGTTAAATGACTCAGTCTTTTTTCTCTTTTCTTAACTCTCCAATTTATCAAAGAAAAAAAACTTAACTAATTTTAACCAAAATATAAATAAAATCTGATAAAAAATTATTTTCGTCAAATATCAAACTCTACTAATATCTAAATAATTAAATTTTAACTTTAACATATTAATTATTTATCTGAATGAACATATGAATTTTATTTATTTATGGCATGTTCTTATATCAAAATTTTAAAAACCTATCATAAAAAATAGATAAAAGGTTAAATTATTCATTTGATCCCTATAGTTTCACGATTCTTATCTTTTTGGTCCCTATAATTTAAAAATGGTTTTTTTAATTCCTATAGTTTACATTTTAATTCTCTTTTAGTCCCTATAGTTTTGAAAGTGATTTTTTTAGTCCTTATAATTTATATTTTAATTTTCTTTTACTTACTATAATGGTCATTTTAGTCCCTGTACTTTATATTTTAATTTCATTTTAATCCTTACCATCAAAATATAAGTAATATTATCAATTACAATTAACTACAAAAATATTAGCAAATAATTCATAACTAATTTATCGATAATTTGTAATACAAAAAATAATTAATAATTTATAACTAATTTGTAGCTAATTATTTTTATATTTTTTTTGTAATAAGAACTAAAATGTAATTAAAATATAAATTATAGGGACTAAAAATATCACTTTCAAATTATAGGGATTAAAAGAGAATTAAAATACAAACTATAAGGACTAAAAAAAATACTTTTAAATTACATAGACTAAAAGATAATTAAAATATAAATTATAGAAACTAAAAAAACCACTAAATCATAAAATTATAGGTACCAAATAAATAATTTAACCTAAATAAAATAAAACCTTCCATGGACGGCATTCTAGAATGTACCGCATTGAAGATGAAGATACCAAATTGCTGAAAATGTTGATAAGAAATAGAGAAGAAGAAAAAAACAAATTAGTGTATATATATTTTGATGACATATAAAAGTAATGATAAAATATATTCATAGCTTTTATAAATTTTGATGGCATGTAGGGATTGAACATGTATATATGAGATTTACATAATCTATATATCTTTTTTAACCAATTCAATTAGACTTGTTAAACAAATTAGTATATACAATAATTATTTAATAAAACAAAAAATGAAGTATATAAAATAAAAGTAGAAAAAGTCAAAGTAGCTGTGAACAGGTGCTGCGGTTTGCTTCACCGTGAACAGAGAAAGATTGAAGAAGAAACAGAAGAAGAGAAGGTTTTATTTTGCATGGCAAGTCCAGGTTTATACCGCAGAGTGCTCCCATCTCCTTCAATCGAGTTCGCTTCGCCGGAAGGGAAGGTCAACGCTCCTTTTCCATCATTTCAAATCTCTATTTCTGTCTTAAGATCATAAACTGTTTGATTCATTGATTCTTTGTACAGAAGCTGTTCGGTGAAGCGCTTGAGCGAGGAACCATGCAAGGCTTCTTCAAGCTAATTTCATACTACCAGACACAGTCAGAGCCTGCATACTGTGGCCTCGCCACTCTTTCCGTTGTCCTCAATGCCCTTGCCATTGACCCTGGAAGGAAATGGAAAGGTATAGACAGATCCAATTTCTTCTTTCATTTTTTTTTTTGTGTTTTCTATGTTTTTAGCATAAAAGAAGAAGTCAGTTAATAGGTCCTTGGAGATGGTTTGACGAGTCCATGTTGGATTGCTGTGAGCCTTTGGCCAAGGTTAAATTGGAAGGCATTACGTTCGGTAAAGTTGCATGCTTGGCTCGATGTAATGGAGCTAAGGTTGAAGCCTTTCGATCGGATCAAAGCTCTGTTGATGATTTTCGCAACCGTGTGATTTCGTGCTCTTCTTCTGAGGATTGTCATGTGATTGTGTCTTACCACAGGACACCCCTCAATCAGGTGTTGTAAAGCTGGTTCATTACTCATTCCTGTTTGCGTTATCTGTTCATAAAGCATAACTCGTTTAGTAGCATTCTTTTAGTTGATTTCTAGGCCTGCTTCACTTTATACATAAATTGCTGAGTAGTTTATAGAAATGATGAGGGGAATTTGTCATATTGTTGGGTAACAGACTGGAATTGGCCATTTTTCACCAGTTGGAGGATATCATGCTGAGAGAGATATGGTCCTTGTTTTGGATGTCGCTCGTTTCAAGTATCCGCCTCACTGGGTTCCCCTTACCCTTCTCTGGGAAGGCATGAGCACCATTGATCAAGCAACCAGACTTCGTAGGGGGTAATACTAAGATCTCTTACACTCTTAATTGGAGAATAATAGTTAAGAGTGTCTTAAGGAATACAAGCGGCATACTCTTTATTATTGATTGAAATTCATGTGGGACTCACCAAATTGTGTGGTCCACACATTTCATCCTTAATGGGACCCACATGAAATTAACCTAATAATAAAGAATTTGTTGAAAAGAGTGTTCTATAGAGCGTGTTGCTAGCATTTCTCAGTGTCTTTTGTAAAAATTCATCAAAATTACAGCCTGATACTATTATGTCCTTCAAATATGTTGCACTTTTCCTTTTGCCAAAACTAAACCTTGTTGTAAGTTGTGTGAGAATTGGTTATTGAACAAAGGCGATAGTTTACTAGTCATAGGATTTTCATCTCCTGTGGTGTTCTTTCTTTTGATTCAAGTTTATAAACTTTTCGAAAATGGTAGTTTTTCCTGGCATGTATCCTATGCTTCAAAGAACTAGATTATTATTCATGCCCTAGTGTATTCACATCAAACAAAAGAAATCAAAATAGTAAAACTCCAGAGAATAATTGTTTAAAATTATTGAAGATAATATTTGACGATTTTCAAGTTTTGGTGAATTAGTTTGATTCATCTATAGATGTATATCTTCTGAGTCCTTTTTTTTTTGGATTTTTTAGGGTTATAAGTTTCATTTTAATCATGTTGTAGAACTTCTGAGGGAAAAGGGTGGAAGTCACAAATATCTTTACCTCATATCATAGGCATAATGATAATCTGATTGTATGCACTAAACTAAACTTGTGTTTCTCTATATATTCTGTCCACATTTATCTGATTAGTAGTTATCTGCTGGTGTAATTCGAAAATTGTACTATTTGAATGTATTAGTGTCATTAAAATCTTTCTAATTGGCCTTCCAAAAAAATATCTTTCTATTTGCTATGATTAAAGGATATGATTTCATGAACTCTTTTTGTTTGTTAAGCCTGTACAACTAGTCTTTTTGCCCTCCATTTATATTTGGAAATTTGTATTTCAGGTACATGATTATTTCGAGGCTTAACAGAGCACCATCTATACTTTATACTGTGGTATTGTGCTACTGGTTAATTCTTTCTTGAACTATTGGAGAACATACATAAAATTTCGAAAATCATGAATTTTAAATAGAGGGAAAAGTAATCTGACTCGCTGTAAATTATAATGGTATGGCCAGCTAGAAGATAGTTTCTTCTCCTGAAATTATATTGAACAATAACAAGTGTTGGCCAAACAAAGATCATGTTAAAAATATGGTTTGTCATTGGAAGGTCTGGATCCTGCCTAATATTCTATCCTTTTTCCCTTGTAGGACTATAATGGCTGAACATGTGCATTATTCTACTACATTAACAAAAACTCTATATCTAGATTTTTTTTTATGCTCTGCAAATAATTTCTCATTGTAGATCACATTAAATACCTAAAGACTATCTGCAGAGTTGTAGACATGAAGGTTGGAGCAGTGTTGCCAAATTTCTAACCGAAGATGTCCCTCAACTTCTAAAGTCAGAGGATCTAAAAGACATTCAGGAAGTACTCTCTCTTGCTTTTAAATCTCCTCCCAGTGAATTGAGAGGGTTAATAACATGGATTGCTGAAGTTCGCAGGCAAGAAGATGGGAATCTCACACTGAGTGAGGAGGAGAAAGGAAGGCTAGCTATCAAGGTTTTCACACTACATTTTTTCTTTTGATGTGTGTTATTTGCAAAATTAGGGACTTCATCTCATTGAAGAAAATCCAATAAATGATTAATCATAATGTTTAAGAGCTTTGAAATTTCAGGCTGACATACTGGAACAGATTCGAACAACTGGACTCTTCAAACACGTGACAAGGTGGTTGGATTCTGAAAGTTCATGTTGTAATACTTTAGCAAACCTTGGTGACAAAGATATGTTACCAGCACTTGCTGCCAGTGTTTGTTGCCAAGCGGCAGATCTTTTGACTGTTTGTGGTAGGCTAGGTTTGTCAGGTGGAAAATGCTGTAGTCAAATAGATGTAAAACATCTGAATGCTGATAGTGAAAATCCAGTAACATTAGTTTCAGGAATTGTTACAACTGGTGGTGGTAGTGAACAAGGAGTTGATGTGTTGGTCCCTTTGTGTCAAAGGGAACCAAGTAGGTTGTGTCTTTCTAATGAAGGTCACTGCATTGGCATGCACCCGTCTACTGCAGATGTCTTAACGGTGCTTTTATTGGCCTTGCCCTTGCATACGTGGTCTGGCATTAAAGAAGAAAAGCTGCGTGTGGAAGCTTTGAGCCTTCTAGCAACAGAAGATCTCCCTCCCCTACTTCAGGAAGAGGTAATGTCCATTTCTTTAGAATCTGTTATCCAGTTTTTCCTTTAATCTCAACTCTGAAAAATGACTAAAAAAAAATTCTTGACTTGATAAAACTGGACAACAAAGAAACAATATATGATTTCATGTTTAGTAATTTTCCTTGTAAAGTTCTCCTGTCTTAAAGGGTGAATTACACTTTACACCATTTGAAATTTTTCATCAAAATTAATTTTATTACACCAAGTTTTAAAACTACCTTTTAATTCATCAAGTTTCGAAACCATAAACTTGACCTTCACTTGAACACTTTGAAGATTCAGAAATGCTGGACTTGTTCATAATTTAGTTAAAACTGATAATAGACAGGTCATTTAGACTATAAAAGTAAGAGCATGAGAAAAGTTAATTAAAAGTTAATCATGGTCTATAATAGTTAATTCGAGTTCTCATCTCTCATTTGATATACTTCCTCTCTCTCTATATATAATGAGTTCATGTTGTCAAAAGATACGTGATTCTTTGAGGATAACAAGCTGCTGCAAGGTGTAGAAACTAAGGTTGTGTTTGGTTTAGGGAGTTTGTGGATCCCATGTGAGACCCACACCTTTTACACTCTACTTTAATTTAAAAATTTATCTTCTATTTTCATTCTCTAAACCAAACACAACATAAAGTGTACGCCGGGTCGGATTTTTGGCTAACCCACTACCCAAACTGATTAACATACTTTGGTTTGAGTTAGTAACACATTCTTTTAAATATATTTTCTACTATTGACTTAAATTTATTAAAAACCATATAATTTTGTAGGTTTCACTTCTTATTTATTTGGGCTATGTTCGGCAGAACTAGCTGAAAAACTAGCTTATTAAATTATAAGTATTTGATAAAACTAACTAGTGAAGTAGTTGAAAAGTGTAAAATAACATAAAAATAATAAAATCATGATTTATTTAAAATGGGTAATAAGAAAATTGAATAAATATATTAAGGATAAAAATAGAAAAAACTATAAAAAACTAGAAGCTAGCATTTTAAAAAACTCTACTTTAAGTAGTGTTTCAAAAAACACTAGAAGTTACTAAAAAGGATTTGTTTACCGATCAGTCAAAGAAGTTTTTCAGTAAATATAAAAAATTAGAAACTAACTCAAATGTCTTGGCGAACATAGCCTCGGTCTAACTCATGATTGTACTTTCAAAAAAATTCAACAAATGAAAAAAAAATTGTTAGAAAGAATATGCTGCTAGCATTCCTTATCTAAGCAAATGCTTTACTCTACATGGTTTGGGTGAAAATATAGTTTTTGATATACAATGGGAGTTGATAGATCCATGTCCAACCCACCAATTGGGATAGGGCTTGGTGGTGATTTATTGTTTCTAATACTCATTAACATGTTCAAAAGTTTTTTTGGAACAAAATTCAAGAGGTAAAATGTTATTTAAAATCGACTAAGCACTCATTTGGTTTAGAATTGGTAAAATTGATTTTGAATCATTTGATGTGATTGAGAGGTGTGCCTAAATTTCATTCACATATTTGCATTGGAATGTCTATTTTCTATTAAAAAGTGCGAGGATATACTTTCTAACTTCAAAACAAATAAGGGCTAAATGTAGAGAACTTGGTGGGTTGATATGAAACCAAGTACTGTCACAGTTAATTCATGACACGAACAAATGAAGACAACTTGGTGGGTTGGGGGAAAATATTATTGTAACATTTCAATGTAGTAACTAAGCTGATTAGTTGTTGATACTTATTCGTGAAACAGGTTTTGTTCTTGCGAGACCAACTCCATTTTCTCATGACTGATATCAGTGCTCCTTCTCCCTCATGATACTATTGTCTATCAGTTTTGACTAATGTAACGGGTTCCTACAATACGATGACATTAGACTGTTTTAGCATCAGGTGTGTCCTTGAACTTGGAATCAATACAGCATTAGCATTGCTGTGGTGCTATGTTGAACACGTCAAAAAACAACTACAGTTGTACCTTTGGGCAAGAAATTTAGACAACATAATTGTGTATGGAAAGAATATCATGCGGATTTGCATAATCTGTTGATGGAAGATGAGGATAATCATCGGAATGTACTAAAACAATTTGGGTCTGATAATTTGGACAAACATTTATATATGAAGAAAATAAGAAAAATGAAATAAACTTATTCAAAAGCTAATGCTAGTTTATGTTGTTAGAGTTTTGTGATCTTAGTTTCTTTGTCCCACGTCGCTTGATTTGTAAAATTTGTGTCTCATTTAGACACCTTGTAAGCTTTAAAAAGTGCAAGTAACAAGAAAGTTTTTTTTGTGTCTTTTCTCTCTTCTCCTTATTCCTTTCTCTTCTTCGTATTGATCTATACTAACAACTAGTATCAGAACTTTTGGTTACTCCACGGGATTTCCTTAGTTTAGAGGAATTAGTGAGAGTCTTCTCAGTTTAGAGGAGGCAGTGGGAGCAATGGCATTAGAAGAGGGGAAGGTGAAGATTGAAAAGTTTGACGACAGAGATTTTAGCTTTTAGAAGATGCAGATAGAGAATTATCTATATCAGAAGAAGTTGTATCAACCCTTATCAGGAGATAAGCCAGACGATGTGAAGCAAGAAAAATGGAACTTGCTAGATCGACAGGCTCTTGGCGTGATCAGATTGATATTAGCCAAGAACGTCGTGTTCAACATCGTAAATGAGAAGACTACTGCAGGCTTAATGAAGGCGTTATCAGATATGTACAAGAAGTCGTCGACAGCCAACAAAGTAAACTTGATGCGTCAGTTGTTCAACCTCAAGATGGGAGAAGGTAACTCTGTAACTGATCATATTAATGAATTTAATACTATTTTTGCTCAGTTGGAGTCAGTACAGATTAAATTTGAGGATGAGGTGAAGACATTGATTCTATCGTCATCACTACCGGATAGTTGGGTTGCAATTGTTACTGTAGTTAGTAGTTCTACAAGGGAGAACACATTAAAGCTTAGTGACATCCCTGACTTGATCTTAAGCGAAGATGTTCGCAAGAGAGATTCAGAAGAATCTTCTAGTCATGTTTCCAATTCAACATTAAATACTGAAGGCAGAGGAAGGACTACTCAGAAGGGTCAGAATGGTCGAGGCACATCAAAGTCAAGAGGGAAATGTCAGACAAAATTTCAAAGTGACATTATCTGCTAGAATTGTGACAAGAGAAAATAAGAAGTGTGATGATGATGAATCCGCAACTGCAGCAACTAATGAATTTGATGATGCATTAATTTGCATTTTGGATAGTCTTGTTGATTCATGAGTTATGGACTCAGGTGCGCCATTCCAGACTACTCCTTCTAAAGATTTATTGTCTAACTATGTTTTTGGAAGGTTTGGGAAAGTTTATCTTGCAGATGGAAAATCTCTTGACATTGTCGAAAAAGGTGATATTGACATCAAGACCTCCAGTGGATCCCTATGGAAATTGCACAATGTCAGACATATTCCTACCTTAAAGAGAAATTTAATATCTATAGGGGAATTGGATGATGAGGGGCATTACACCACTTTTGGAGATAGAGCTTGGAAGGTATCAAAAGGCAATCTCATTGTGGCTCGTGGGAAAATATAGTTATCTCAGAAGTAGCTAAGGAGATGATTTGGCTAAAGAATTTTCTTAATGAATTAGGAAAAAAAAAAGATAATGATTCAATGTTCAGTGACAGTCAAAGTGCTATAAGTCTTGTTAAGAATCCAGTCTTCCATTCTAGATACAAGCATATTCAATTAAGATACCATTTTATAAGGGAGTTGATAAATGATAAAGACTTATCTTTGCTGAAGATCTTAGTATCAGAGAATCCAACAGATATGTTGACTAAAGTTGTTACAACTGACAAGCTTAGGCTTTGCATTGCCTTAGTCAGCCTTCGAGGATAATTAAAGATGAAGGCGCTACACTAGGTAAAGAGTCGATGAACTCATTGTTTATAAGGAGCTGCTAGAATTTGGAACTTAGATCCCAAGTAAGAGAATTATTAGAGTTTTGTAGTCTTAGTTTCTTTGTCCCATATAAAGTTTGATTTGTGTCTTCTGTCTCTTAACATATACACAAGTTAATTCGATGGAGCTCTCTTATATTAGCTCTTGGAGAATTTTTTTTTCCATAAGTACTCGCGGAGAATTTTATCTAAATGTCATTGGTTTTTCTCCAAATTGATATTCTCACTTTTTGAAGTGAATCATTTCTTTCAACCAAATAATTATTTTGTCAGTTATGTTACAAGCTATAATTAGGAATTAAAATGAATTTAGTTGCTCCTGACAGGGTATCATGTGATAACTAACATTCAAAGGCTATTATAATTCCATCATCGTTGTGTGCTATCTTAAAGGTTGCCCGTTGAAGACATGCGATGATTATTGATTGATACGAAGCTGATGTTAAATGAATTGAAAGTGTATAATCGTTGAACTATGCATAGATATTATCATATTTTGTTTTTCTCCAAATCGATATTCTCGCGTTTTGTAGTGATTTATTTCCTTCAACCAAATGATCATCTTGTCAGTAACATTCAATGACTATATTAATTACATTATCGTTGTGTGCTATATTAAAATAGTTGACAAGGCAAATTGGGGACGTGCGATGATTGATACGTAGCTGATGCTGAATGAATTGAACCATGCTGACAGGTTCCATGAACTACAACCACAATTTATATGATACTCTCTATAGTGTGGATTTTATTTTTTTCTTCTGTGGCTACTTTTATTTTTAGAATACTAATATTTGGCGATACTCACAATGGTCCTTCATCAATATCAGAAGGGTTGGTTATAGGTGTGGACTAGAAAATAAGGGCGGTAGAAGAGGCCATGGGCAATCGGGTTTTGAAGAGGAATGGCCCTATATATTTTTAGTCTGTGTTTGCATTCACGAGAGGAATGGAGTAGATGAAGTTGAAATAAATAGTTGTCACTTTTTGGATTGTTTATAATGGGGTTGAGTGAAATGAATTTTTTTGTTTCTTCTAATTTTATCTATATGGAGTTGAATTTTTTTCTTCTCAAATCACATGTATTATCATCTAGCATATGTAATCCTATTTGAATTTGATATTTAACACAATTAAATACTTTTTTTTTTAAAAGTAACATAACTGCATACTTAAAATTTAGGATTAAATTGAAATAACTTTAAGTCAGTTAATCCATTTGTTCATTAATCATATAAATAGATTTAATTGACTATATTAATCGTTTTACTATTTTGTAACCTTTTAAAAGAACTGAATGATTTTTTTTCTTATTTTAACACAATAATACATTAATTTAATTTCATTTTAATCCCATCTAATTTTATTCTGCTTCACTTCATTATCAATTATGTAGACGACAAACTTGGAAAACTGTTCGGCATTATTTTCGTTACTTGTTTAGCCCTCACAGGACTAACACGTTATTTGACTAAATTTTGCATTAGAGCATCCTTTTTTCTGCTGTGCTGAATTTCTTAATTAATAATACCTTTTTCTTAATGGGTTCTCAATTTTTGTATGCTTAATTATGTTTTTAATATTTTAGATTTGGAATGAATCCGATTTTGGTCGCTCAAATTAAAAAAAAAAATCATTTTAGTCCTTAAAAAAGTAATACTTTAGTCGTTCACACAAAATTTAGAGATTAAAATTAATTTGGGTACAACTTTTAATTATATTTAAAATTTTAATATTAATTTTATCAAAATTAATTTACTTTACTTTAAAACAAATAGAATCTAAACTTAAATTTAATAGAACAAAAGTTAAGTACAGTTCTTTAAATATTGTTTACTAATTAAAATTGAAGTTTTGTTTTATTTTTTGTTTGTATTATTCCAATGTTCTCATAAAAAAATACTTTTTGAGCAATTCTGAAAAAGGGATAAATGTTAATGAATGTTTTTATAACACTTATTAAAGATAAATAAAAATGAAAATAAAATATTTTTATGATTAAATTATAATTTTGATTTTCTTATAATATTAAATATGCGAATTTGGTTAGTTGATCATCCAAAATCAAATATTAAATTTAACGTGACATATTAATATTGACATGAAAGTTATGTGGGGATTAACATTGTGCTTATGTAAAAAAATATTAAATGAAGAGAAAAATAAAAAATATCTTAAAATAAAAGTTAAACTGTAAGACACTTATTTTATTTTTATAAGTATATTAATTTTTTATATATATCATTAGTTAAGATTTATTAATTTTTTTTCAAATAAATATTTTTTATTTTATTTTATTATATATATATATATATATATATATATATATATATATATATATATTATTTTGAATAGTTTACATATTTTTATTTTACCCATTTATAATTAAATTTCATAAATTAATATGTAAATTATTTGCATAATTTTTTTTTGGTAAATTGATTTAATATACAAATTATTTTTCCTCTAATTATTTACATAAATTTATTAATAAATAAAACAATAAAATATTTATTTTGTTTAATTAATTGTATTAATATTATTTTCTATGTATCATTAATCCAGAATTATTAGTTTTTTAAAAAATTATAAAAATTTATAAATTGAAAAATATTTAATATATAAATATTTTTAATTTTGCTTGGATAATTATAATCTGTATATTAAAATAATTTTACCTAAAATCAGTGATCTCTGATTTACAACCAAAAAATTACATCTTACTCTCCAAATCCAAATTGATTATTTACTAAAAAAATTACACAATTAAAATTGCAGCGTTGAACCAAAGGAAGCCCCCGCGACCGTGGAGACCAAATTCTATCTTTTACACGTAAGACGTAACCAATCATAAACTTTTCACACGATTCTTTTATCATCTAAGCAGGAAAAAAAAACCACATTGTCATTCATCTCATCATCAGCATCCTTAAATTCAACTCCACCCTATCCCCTGTCCTGTTTCCTCTCATATCATATCCTGCCTCTGTGCAATTCCCTCCCTTTGGTTCCTAAGCGACAAACACTGACACTGAACATAATGGTCCTAAAGTCTTTGTTTCTCAATTCTCACCAATCATGGTTAAGAAATCACAATCAAGCACATTTTCCCACATTCTTGAATTCCACGAAGAAGACCTAGTCATAGTCTTTCACATTCCCATTGTCTTCTCTCTTGTCCTTCCCAATATCCAATTCCCTCTCCCAGTTTCCTATCATGAAAAAGACAAGCACGAAACAGAAACTGGGCTAACCAAATTTATTGGGCCACCTCGTACTCTCTCCTCAGTTTCTGATCCGCTGATAAAAAAAGGCAAAGTTTGTAACAACTTGTGCAAGTGCAACTCACACACATTGAAAATATATACTTTAAAACAAAGAAAGATATAGAGAGAGAAAATGGAAGGGAGAGAGAGTCGTCACCCATTGCTTAGAGGAGGTAGGAAAAGAGAGGAGAAAAGTTACAAGCATGTCTTATCCACCACTCAGATGCATGTCATGGCTGCCATATGTGATGCCCTCATTCCTTCACTCCCACTCAACAAGGACACCTCACAAGACCAAGCTCTCTCTGACTTCTACAATACCTCTGCTTCTCAGCAACCTTTTCCTGATGAGGTAATAAATTCCCTCTCTATTTTTTATGATTCCAAGTTTACAAGAAATTTATTATATGATCTGAGACTTCTATAGTTTCAGTCAATCACACCCACATGTCAGATTTTTAACTAACACTCTGATACTATCAATGTCTCGGTCAATTTTTAACTATCATGCACGTGCCATGTGTCACTTAAAATTTGACATGTGCGTGTCAATTAAAGATTGACCTGAGACTATAGAAACCTAGCAACTCAAGATCATCTAATTATTTCTAAAGGTTTATCTTCTTTGATTTGATAGTTTGTAATTGTATTTGATAATTGATAATAGTATAAATATTAAGTTGTTTATTTTTTTTCTTTGAATATGAAAATCAGGCTGCTAGAAGTGGTGTCGTTGGTGAGTTGGGTTCTGTGGATGTTGTCTTTCAGATTGGGGACGCTGTTGATCTGTGGAAGACTTTGCTTGGACTGGAAGCGGCCTTTCGTTGACAAGTTCCTCTGAGATTTCCTACGAGAAGAGAGAACAAATTCTCTGGAACTGGACCAGGGAAAAGAGTTGGGTAGCCCTGAGGGTAGTGTTTGTGCTCATCAAACTTTTTTTGCTTCTATAATTTCTTCTTAAGGGTAAGGTTCTTCACTAGTTTTAGTAAGATTAATTCAAAACATGGTTGAGTTCAAATTGCAGAGGACTATTTTTTTTTTTTTTTTTTATCTTTCATAGTAGGCATTGCTGTATATGTATTTTTTTTTTATCAAGCTATCTTCCACATTTGATGATATGATAAATTGGGAAATACGGATACACATGCTTTTGGTAAAAGGAAGGAGCCCATGATTGCGTAGTTACTTGAAAAACTTTCTATGTTTGTTTTTGTTTACTTGACAAATATAGATAGAGTGATAGACCCGCTGAGATATGTTCAAAAGTTTGACTAATGACTTGAATATATGAAAGGACTGATAAAGAATAAACTGAACCAATGCCAAAAAAAACTGAACCTATTAAATACTAGTCAAACAGGTTTTGATTTTTTATTTATTTTTATTTAACCAAGGTATTTCGGGTTTCTTATTTAACATCCAACTAATTATCTTCCACTAAAAAGAATTTACTCATACAAAGCCATTTTAAAATACTTTTTCAAGCAGCTAAACAACATTGTTTTAAATATTGTGTCATGTATGAACTTTTTTTGAATGTAATTTTTAATGGTAAATACAAACTTATGAATATTATACTCATGCAAATTTAATTTCTCATATATCTCATTCCTAAACTATTTGCTGGTTTATTTACTTTGGGCCTTTTTTTCTTTTACTCTCCAAATGCTTTAGACTGATGCAAACGGGTAAAATCCCACATGGAAAGCAATTGGATACCAAGTGGACACCAAGGAGAAGTTGATCAGAAAGGAATTAATAGAAACCATGTATTGATTCTACTTTAGTCAAATCCCTCACTGAAAAAGGCCTTGAAGTCACTGAAGATAAAAGGCAGAACCTATACAAGGTCAAATGTGATGTTGTGATTATGGGGTCAGGTTGTGATGGAGGAGTTGCAGCTGCAGTTCTTGCAAACTCTGCTCATAAAGTAATAATCTTATAGAAAGGAGAGTATTTTGTTTCACATGACTATTCTTCCCTTGAAGGTCCATTCATGGATGAGCTATACGAATCGGGGGGCATTATGCCAAGTCTTGATGGGAAGATGATGATCCTGGCTGGCTCAACAGTTGGTGGAGGTTCTGCTGTAAACAGGTCTGCAAGCATCAGAACACCTGATTCTGTTCTGAGGGAATGGTCCAAAAAATATAAAATTCCACTCTTTGCAAGCTCTGATTACCAATCTGCCATGGAATCAGTGTGCAGAAGGATTGGTGTGACAGAGAAGTGCAAGAAGGAAAGCTTTCAGGATCAGATTCTCATACAAGGATGTGAGAAAATGAGCTCGAAAGTAGATTCAGTGGCTATAAATTCCTCAGAAGATCACTATTGTGGTTCATGCTGTTATGGTTGTAGAACAGGAGATAAGAAGGGCACTGACTCTACTTGGTTGGTTGATGCTGTAGGAAATGGTGCAGTGATCCTCACTGGCGGTATCATAACTTCGATCCACAAGGAATATGCAGTGGATTCCACCCCAAGATTCATCATAGAAACACTTTCTCTAGGACCAGGATCATTTTTGGCGTTTGTCCCGTGGCTTTCAGGAGAAGTGAAGGCTGAAGGGAGAGTTACTTACAGACTTGACCAAGCAGACAAAGAAAGCCTTAGAGTTGGACTGAGGATGGCATTGAGGATTTTGGTTGCAGCAGGTGCTGTGGAAGTGGGAACATACAGAAGTGATGGCCAAAGAATCAAGGAGGAAGAATTGGAGGAGTTTCTTGACACTGTGACAATTGTTGGGGGTCCAAAGTCAAGGAATGAAGTGTGGACAGTGTTTGCCACTGCACATCAGATGACAAGTTGTAGAATGGTTGCCACTGAAGAAGAAGGTGCACTTGATGAGAATGGTGAGAGTTGGGAAGCAAAAGGCTTGTATGTGTGTGATGGCAGTGTTTTGCCAAGTGCAGTTGGTGTCAACCCCATGGTAACCATTCAGTCTACTTCTTACTGTATTGCCACTAAGATTGCAGAATCACTTAGCAAACCATGAAAAATCAAGTTGTACTGTTTCACGAAAAGAAAAAATACTATGCATTCTTTACACTGTCATCCCATTAGAAATATTATTTATGATAAATTTGTTAAGTTTAATAATTATCTTAAAAATCATATAAACAATGATTTGTGATTAAATAATAGTGCATCACCGTTAAACTTAATTTCAATGTAAGTTTCATAAAAAATGTGCATGTGGCTCATCTCTTTAGTTTCCTTTAAATTCAGCATTTTGTCCCGGTTATACGGGTATTGTTGGTGTTAGTTAATGGATTTCCATGTAACTGTGTCAATGTATGCTATGGACTATGGAGGACTTTATAATAAGATGTTATTTATTCTGTTTTTATGGATTATGCAACTTCTAAGTTCTATAGAAAGAGCACGTGCACCATATCGGCAGAAATTAAGCGCGAGAGCAATAAGATGAATGACATGACCCCTTGTTTGACGTTTTGAATATCATGCCAGCTTGTATTGTATGGCTAACATCAGCACCAACAAGTAACAACCACATGCAAGATTTCTATGGATAAATTATGAACTTAATGCACCAAACCAGCCAAAATATCTAATATGGCATTTGTGATACATCAAATTTGTAATAACCAATAATCTTATCTGTCTCTATTTATTTGTGTATTTATAAATTCAAGAGAACAACAATTATTTTTTTTTAATGATATCCTTAGTTATACTTAATTCTTAAACATTGGGTAGTTTTTTTTTTACTGCATCACATTGGGTAGTTAAAAATAGATTAAATATAAAAGAATATATTAATAATATTTTTTTAGTTTGTGTTATAATTTTAAATCTTGTTGGATAAATAAAAAGAAAAATAATTCTAATTTTTTCTATAGCATCTTCCTATTAATCCTCTTGTTGAAAAAGCTTTGACACCGTTGCTTCAATAAGAACTTTTGCTTGCTTCAATTCCCTCCTCATAAATGTGAATTCTCAGATGAAACACAGCTGAGAAAATAAGTTTAAAACTAAAAGAATAATGCTGGGAATTAAGTGATTTGTAAAATTTGAACAAAAGCAATACTTCATTTAGAGGATAACTGTTACAACTAACTATATAATCAGTTGTAAGAGTATATATATACTTCCAACAGACGCACACTTTTACATGCTAGCTACGCTTCCTCAATTTTTCCTTACGTAATTGTTGTATGTCGTCAAAGTGATTCATAGCAACCCAATTACATCATGACCTTGGGCTCATATGCCACGCAGACATAGGATAACTGTACATGCAAAGAACAAATAGGTAGTAGTTTAGTTTCAACTTTCTACTACTCTGTCTCTGTCACATCCCTTCCATGCATGAGATCAATTATATTTTTGTGCATCAAATTTTCCAGAGACGATATACGGGTTAGAACTACCTTCCACACAAACATTTGTACCTTCCAAGATACCAATTCATTAGCCACCTATTCCACCCACACCCTAGCTAGCATCCTCCAGCTTTACTTACTTTTATTAATTATCCTGAGTATAGGTTCTGGCAGAGTAGTAGAAAGAATATTATAATAAGTTATGTAAATACATGTAGATAAAAGTACAACTAGATACTTAATGGACAAGTTGTTTAAACTTTAAAAAAAAAGTGATTTTCAAAAAAATGTCTTTTAAGAAGCAAATTGCTTCTAAAAAAACAGAAAATTGATTCTTAAAAAAAAAACAGTTTAATTAGACAAATAATTAAAAAATAGAAATTTTTTATTTGATTAAAAAAATTGTTAAATAAAAAAAAATTAAAACAAATAGAACTAATAGTATAAAAGAACTAAGTACTTTACACTCAAATGTGAAACAATTTTTTTTAGGGATGGTGAATGTTTCTTCTCAATTATTCATATTCTTATATAATAAATTCTGAATCTTAATTTATTTATTTTAATGTGGGGTAGCTTTTTCTTATTTTCCTTTTCATTGTATATAATAAATTCTAAATCTTAATTTATTTATTTTAGTGTGGGATAGCTACTCAGACACATTATTTCAAATATATATATATATATTATGGATTGAAATTTGTTGAGATTATAAGAAATTTGAGATCAATTGCAATGTAACAAAAAAAAAAAAAACCTTCCGTGTAGGCAATGCATTGGGATAACGTGCATTGTTTGACTGTGATTATATATCCAACAAAAATTGTTACATTTCTTTTACTCCGATTCTTATTCTAATTTGACTATAGCTATCTTAATTGGCTACTTATTCCAATCAAATACATATTAACTACCCTAATTCTTCATTTGATCAAGAATAGTGAGCTCATTGAAGGGGAAATAGTAATATCGTCAATGATGTTACAATGAACGAAGATGGTTTGATATGCAGATTGTAGAGAGAGAAGCTTTGCCAACAAGGATTTTTTAGCGTTGAGATCTTGAATATCTTGGTGTTCATTGTAATCTTTGATGGGGTCTACCATCAATGAGTGGTGAGGTAAAGGTCTCCTACAATGCGATTCTAGATCTGAGCTTTTGCTTCTCTTTTTTCCAAATTTGAGGTTGTTGATGCATGGCTATTTGGAAGATAAGTGTCCAATTTGTGTTTGTAAATTGTAACTCAAACGACAATGGAGCTATGGAAAAAGAAAGTGAGGTGGGTGGCGTTGCAAGCTTGGCAAATTTCGAAGGGGTAAATTGGGAAAGAGAAAGAGCCAACAAGAAAAAGCATCAGCTGCGAGGACATGATCTAAACTTTCCCCTAATTGTTGGCTTTAACATAAATGAAAATGAGACGTGTTCATTAAACAATTTTGTTGATTAGAAAATTCTAACTTGTAACTGACATTCATGGTTGAGTGAGACCAACCTATCTCAAATATTAATATATTATTAAACTAGTTTTTGTATCGTGTAACGTACAGTTTTTTTAAAATATTATATAAGAATTATTTATGATATAGATTTGATAGATAAAAAATAATATAATGTTATATTGTAAAAATATGACCAACATATTTAAAAAAAACAAAGCAAGTTTAATTTTTCAAAAAAGTATCTAATAGATGAACAATCACTAAAAAATTGAAGACATTTGTCTCACTTCGATATAAAATTAATTATATAAGAATTAATATATTTATATTAATAAAATACAAAATAAACATGAATACAAAACAAACATAAAAAATATTCATGTCTCTTTCTTATTATAAACCAATCAAAAATTTGAGCTGGTCCAACTTCATTTAGTCTACTTCCACCAATCAATAAAGATAAAGAAATAGATAAAATATATGGATAAGAAAGATAAAATTAAATTCATATTAAAATTATTACAACAAAAAATTTAGAAGTACTAAAATTATAGTAATCCATAATTTTCATTAAACGAGAATCCATTCATCAAGGAGAGGGGAGAAGAGAAAAAAAAAACAAACAAACAAATCGAGAATGAAAAAGAAAACTACAACAGAGAATGAGAAAGCAATTTGAAATTCAAATTTTAAAACATGTTTTATCTTCTCTAAAGAGTTTCAGCCAAGGAAAACAAAGCTATAAGTGATATCTTGTTAGACATGGTAAGAAAACTCGTACTCGTGAGTACCCGTCCGAATTCGTCTCGACTTTGATGGATAATACATGAGTTGATTGGGTATGAGTTTGAATTTCCCCGATGATCAAAAGTCAAAGTCGGGTACGGGTATGAGATTACTAGACTCGTCCCGATCCTGAACCCAAACCCGTTCCGCCGCTTAAAATCTTTAATTTTTTTGCATAATTTAATCAAAAGGCATAAATTTTTTATTACTAGTTAATTTTATTTTAGAACTTTTACATAATTTAATATTATTTTCTTAACCATTTTTGTAGGCACACATGTTATAATAAATTTATTGATATATAAATAGTTAAAAATAAATGTTTAACAATCAATTTATTTTTTCTAAAATCAAATTTTTAATATTTTTTTACAAAAAAAATATTTTTCTAATTTGAATTGGGACGGGATCGGGGATACCCAATACTCGACGGGTACGCGGATGACACAATAAAATAAACTTAAACCCGTAGGGCATCGGATACGAATATGGAGATATATTGGAGAGTCAGAATAAGATATTAGAAAGACAATATCCATACTAGCATCGCCCCTTGCCATGTCTATATCTTCTCCAAACCACATCAAGAAACCAATATTAAAAAAACTAACTAATAAAGTTTATCAGCATTTAATCAAACACATAATTTACAACCCATAAATCAGTCTAAAACAAATTAAAAAAGCATCATATCATTTAAACAAAATGTATAAAAACTTGCAATGCATCATTCAGATAAAACATTAAAAGAAAAAAATAAATGAGTAGGAAAAGTTAGAACATCAATGCATAATAATAATAGTGCAATAGAGAGGGAAGGAAACCCAACCTAAGCTTCAATATTCCACAATTTTATAGAAGCTAGATTTTTAAAAAGAAAAACTTTGAAATATAGAATATTGATGTAGATCCTTTTGAAATTTTTACTCGGATAATAATTAGTCATCAATAGTTGGTTGTCAACTTTCTAGCAAAGAAAATCAACATGCATTTTTTGTTATGAGACCATGAAAATGAAGAAAAAGAAGAGAAACAAATGTGACAATATAAAGAAAAATGAGTTTTTGACAGAAAAAAAAAAAAGAAAATCGGAAAAATCCTACCCACACCACTCGGTGGTTTTGATTCCTAGAATAAAAAACATCAAACCAAAATCATGTATCACTCCTTCTTTCCTATTCCTGAAATAGCAAACCCAAAAATCAAAATCATAGAGTACGAGGAAAGGAGAAAATGAAAGTGACAAAGGAGGGGAAACGAAGGACAAGAAACGATCTTACCCACACCACTCTTTCTTCCTATTTCTAAAATAAATAAATAAAAACCAACAATCAAAATCGTAGGGTATAAGAAAAGGGAAAAGTGTATAAGAAAAGGGAAAAGTGATAATGACGAAGGAGGAGGAGATGAAGGGTTAGCCACCACATAGTCTTCCGATGCTCGTAAAAATCGACAACAATGAAGGCAAAAATAATTTGTGTGAGAAGAAGAAACGATGGCTCCACAGCTGAGGAGCAGGAACAAGCAAGGGTGACAGTGCGAAGGGCAAAAAGGAGAGAGACGAGAGGCCGAGAAGATGAAAACTGAAGGAGAAAGGGATTTGAAATTCAAATTTCGAAATCTCTCTGATTTCAAAAGCTTTTATGTGAATAGAGAAAACTAAAAGTGGTATGTTTTTCAAAATGTTGAGTTTTGCTGGAATGGTTGTGGGAGCAACATTTGACAAAATATGCCTCCAACAATGAGCTCCATTATTATTATTATAGATGTCTAATGATTTTACATCTATTATTTTCTTATTTACAACTTGTTTATCGGGCCAATTTATCATGAAAAAAAGGTTGGTGTAATATACTTTTGTAGATTACAAATATGCTTGATAATTCTTATTGTAAAAAAAATTAGTTAATTAGTTATGTTTCTGTTCTCTAAATATATTTACTTTTTATTTATTTTATAAAAATTATTCGTTTTAGTTTTTTCATATGACAAAATTATATGGTTTTAATTCCTCATTCATATGTTTTTTATTTCTAATGAAGAACTAAATCATAATTATAAATGAATAGTTTTTTATAGATACAAATATAAAAAAATATTACATTTATATTTTTAGAGATAAGAATATATTTAACCCAAAATTTAAATATTATTTTTAAAAAATAAATATAAATAATTATATTCTAAAATAATCTAAACTAAATAGTTGCAGAAAAGGGAAAATGTTAAATGTACATTTGACTTTTGAGATGTACTGGTTGAAGAAAGAAAGAAAGAGATAGAGAGAAGAAAAAAAATAAAAGAAGATAGATGGATTGATAAATATAAAAATGATTCAATAAAAATGAAACTGATATTAGAAAACTTGAAATATATGATATATTAAAAAAAATAGATACGATTTTGTAGATGCTGTTTTTGTATTGTTATTTAATCAAATTTAGTAATATGTATAATATTTTAATGCAAAATTTATTACATAATTTATTGAAATGAAATTTCAATTTTAATTAGAGGAAAACACAAATAACCCATAAAAATGTATCTAAAGTTTTGTGCGTATAATAATCCACAAAACAAAAATATTAATAACATACTTTTAAATACTTTTTTCTATTAACTAAAATTTGTCAGAGAAATCACAAATTTACACACTCTTCATTTTTTTTCAACCACTCTCACTTTTTTTTACCCCTTTATTTCGTCAAGAAAAAAAATCTTAAATAATCCAAATTCAATTAAAAAATAAATAAAACTTTACAAAAAAAATATTTTTTTTATTAAGAATCAAACTTTAATTTCACCATACTGATGAATCACTTGGTTTCTCACTCCTCATTTAATACACTCTACTTATAATTTTACAATTTTAAATAAATTGTAGTTTATGTTAAGAAAATAGAGTGTGCATTATAAAAAAAAAAAAAAAAAGTGGTACTAAGTACTAACACTACCAAAAAAAACTTATCTTAGCACCGCTTGGCATAATGGCATTATTGTAATATACGCAAGTCAACAAGGGCATTTGGTTGCAATAACCAATATAAATACCACACTCCTTAGCTGCCTGATCATTCTTCTGCTCTTTAACGTTACCTCGTTAACATCGCTTCTATTCTATTCCTCTCCAATTTTCACTTTTCTTTCATTTCTCTTATTTATTTATAAATTCCCTCAAAATTAAGTGATCACACCACCACCTATACCCAGATTCCGGCAACAATCTTCATTCTCCTCCTCTTTAATTTCAACCTCATACCTCCATTATCTCCCTTTCTTTTTTAATTTTTACTTTTTGCCCTCTCACTCTCAACAATTTCCCCATACACCCATTTTTCTATTATAAAAAAAACGGCTGCTGGTCCTTATTTTTATATTTCTTAAGCCTGAAATTTTGTCATTTTTTTTAATTATGACGATGACGTGTGCAACTACTTAGTGTGTGTTTGGTTTTCTCATCCGAGATCACGGTTGGTACAAATACAAAATCACGTGTTCCCAAACACACACACTACTGTTAGAGAAGCATCATGAGTACCAAAACTATGCGTCCTCCCTCTCGCCGTGTGCCACTGAGCAATAGTAGCGGTTCTAAGCGGAAGGAAAGGGATCAGGCTTCCCCAAGGCCCAAATCCTCGCCCACAATTACCAAATTGCCCAGCGATAAAAGCCCAAACCCAGTGCCGACCAATATGCTCCTGGCTGGGTACTTGGCCCATGAATTCCTGACGAAAGGGACTCTGTTGGGCCGGAAAATGGGCCAGGCGCCGAGCCCGCGAAAGGAGTCGCAGCAGCAGAAGTACGATAGGTACGTAGAGCTATCACTCTTGTTGAAAACCAATGGGGCCCACCTGGGCGAAATTGTGAACCCAACCCAATTGGCCCACTTCTTAAAGTTGTGATTAAATGTATCAACATTAAAAACATAGACTTCTTAAGAACTACCCCAAAAAAGGTATCTATTATAGATTCCTAAATGAAAACGTATTGACTTCCATAGGAGAAAAAAGTAATGGGAGTGGCGAAGAAAATGAAATCTGAAATCCTTTTTTTATTTGCTTTCTTTTTTCGAAGAACTAATAAATCTGCATTAAATTTGTGGCTTTGCTTTTGCGTATGCCATTGCCATGTGGGCATCCATGCATGCAACCGCTTGTTTATATATCTCAGGCTGATGTATGATGTATCCAATGACAGGTGACTTTTAATAACTTTGATTCTTGGATTCCCATATTTCTTGTTTATAAATGTTTTATTCTTGAAGAAATTCATTGAGTTATTATTATTGTTTATTTTTTGAAGGGGTATTATTATTATTATTTTGTTCGGGTGTGTCCGCGTTTCTTTCCTCGTTATATTATATATTATTATAATTATAATTTATTAGTGAAATCCAAAACAGCAGCCTTGAGTCTTGACCACGTTTGTAAATGCGTTTAATTAATAAGTGGTGAAGAATTGGCCAACTATGAATGAAAGACAAATTAGATTGCGAGAATTATGACAAATGCTAATGAGTTTACAGTGGTTAAGAAAACAAGTATAAAAGTATTTACTAGAAAAATTATATCATATTAAGGGTCTCCTAGAGTATTGTTAAAACTTAACAGTATCGAATATGTTTCATTAAATATTTGTTATTACTTAAAAAATGCACTGCATAATTTTTGTATTCTCCATTTAATATTATTTTAAAAACTGGATCAGGACAATCATCGATTTGCCGAAAATTAGGGTAATGACCGGTTTGGTATTTTTTTAAAATTTGGTACTTTTAAGGATTATTGGAAATCGGTAAAGAACCTGTGTAAAACTGGTGTAAATCAAACCAAAACAAGTATAGAAAACTAATTTGAATTTATAATTTTTAAAATAATTATTTTGGAATAATTTAAATGATTATTTATGATTGAGGGATAATACAAAACTGTTTTATAACGTGAAACTCTTTGTATCTTCATGTCTCATAATTTTATATTATTTTATTACTTAAAATACTATATACTATTAAAAATATGAATTTAAATAATACCAATTTAATCACAATTTATTCAAAATTAAACTAATAATTTGTGAATAATTCCTTTTATTGCTTTTCAATTCGATTCTCTTTTATTGAACTTTTTTTAAAATCATTGTTATTTAGTTTATACATTTTTTTTAGAAAAAAATTCTCTTTGATTCCTTAATTCCTTAATTAATGCATTCATGAGACACTTGTATTCTTTTTTGTTATATAAAAGTTTAGGCAAATTGGATCCTTAAAGCTCACCAGGATCAAGACAACTCTCAATGTTAAATATGCGCTTATATAGGTTACAAGGTGAAAAAGTAGTTGATTGTTAGTAAAAAAACTCGAAGTTAAGCTGAAATGATTTGTAGAACATAGATTGTTCCTCCATCTACATTGATTCCATTGATGGGAGGAGCTAGCGTCCATGGAAACGAGACCTAGTCTCTCTCTAAGGCAATTCAATTCCTGTATCTATTACGTAAAGGCACTATGTATGCGACCGGCCTGTATCAATAGCTATGGCGGGAGGTAACTGTATACTGCTTGTTTACTTAGCATCAAGACTTAGTAATATATATATATTTTTTTCATTATTGATTACAATTCATCATAAACTACAAAATCATAAATCAAACCCATTAAATAAGAAGTGACATCAGCAAATTTTTGCTAGTTAACAGTTACTTGACTTAAACACAGAAGCAAAGTGGCTTGTATATGTTATTGCTGTGTTTGTCTATATGCACTACTAATTTCAGGTGAAATGATGGGAAGGGGTGATTTTTTTTTTCAAAATTACTAAATGAGGGTAAAATTAAAAAATTTAAATGAATATTCAGAAAGGAATAAACTATAAGTTATTCTGAATGGAAAATCCTAAACTGTATTATGTTATTTTTTTTATTGAAGTTGCAAAAGATTTACAACTTCAATTTTTATTTTTCTTTTCAACATGACTTTAAAATTGTAAGAATTTTTTTTCTTTTTCCATTAAAATTGTAAAATATTTTACGATTTCAATTTTTATATTTTTTAATATGACTTTAAAGTCATGGGAGTCTTTTTTATATTTTTTTAAAATATTTTTTATTTAATTATTTAACGAATTAATGTATGTTGTCTTTTTTAGTTTTATTTAATATTTTCTATATGTTTTATATTGTTTTATTTAATATTTTCTATACTTTTTGTATATTATTTTATTTAATGTATTTTATATATTTTTAGCTAATATTAAAGATTATTATTTGTTTTGTAAACTAAAAAAAACAGTGTAAAAGACTTCAATTTAAATAAAAATATTAAAATATTTATAAAGTTGATGACTAATATTGTTGTTAAATAATCGTAGAATTGAATAATATAATCATAGTAACTGTTCATATAAGCAAGTTGACAATTGATATTGTTTCTACTTTTTAATTTTATGCTTGTGTTTAATTTGTATTGTTTATTTTATATTAATATATTATGCTATTTTTATTTTAACAACTATTTCTATCACTAAATCATTCTCTGTTGTTAATATTAAAATAATTTATAAAATAAAATTAATTAATACTATTGTACGAAATTATTAATTTAATTAATGATAACTCTAAAAATTATTTTTTAAATAATATTATTTGATAAATTGCAGGTTAATATTATTTGTAAATATTAGTAACAAAATATTTTAATATTTTTGTTAAACAAAGTACATTTTAATATTTTATTTAAATTTAAGTTTTTTGCATTATTTTTTAATTTACAAAACAAATATAATCCTTAACATTAGTAAAAAATATAGAAAATATATTAAATAAAATAATATACAAAAAATATATATAATATTAAATAAAACAATATAAAAAATATTAAAGAAAACATACATTAATTCATTAAATAATTTAAGTAAAAAACTATTTATGACTTTGAAGTTGTAAATAGTTTTAGATTTTAAAAAAAAATAAAAAAAATACTCCTGCAACTTTAAAGTCATTTTATAAAAAAAATTGAAGCTGTAAAGTATTTTATGACTTCAAGGAAAAAAATCCCTTGTAACTTTAAAATCGTGTTAAAAAAATTTGAAATCGTAAAGTTTTTTAGGACTTCAATAAAAAAATAAAAAAAAAACAGTAACATAGTTTATAGCTTTCAATTCACACGTCCTAGGTAACCTAGACTTATTATTTTCTGAATATTAATTTAAATTTTAGTCCACTTGGTAATTTTGAAAAAAAAAAAACCCCATTTCCGTCGTTTCGCCGCTAATGTCATTATGTCTGAACTTTGGGAGTGCAGGAAGCAACATCTAATTCATTTTCTGCATAATCCACCTACTGAGTGTTGTGCTCTGCCTCTTAGAGCTTTAATGGGGCCTGCCTATGGCCCGAGTCATTCCTTTGCAATGGGCTTATTCCCAAAATCCTTTTCAAAAACTTGTTTCATTTTATTTAGTAGGACGATACACAGTTTTTGTATGAAAAAGGTAAGTAGAGAAAATGTTATAAAACGTTAAATCGATCAAATGATTTGGAAGGAGATTAAGGGAGAGAAATACAAATTAACAGTTTTTATTCTAGTCCATCTTGACCTAAGACCACACCTAGTAGTCCTTTGCACTAACAAAAATTTCACTAACATATAAGATCGTTACAAACCAATTGGGTTGGTAAATTAAAGTTTAAGGCGACACATATAATGTGAATTGATAAGTTTATTATAGACCTTAATTGTCATTCATGTTCATGAAACTTGTAGCAATCAAGTGAGATTTTATGTAGACATGTTGTGGCTAATCATTACTTAGGAGCATGAAATTCTAGAGAGGTATATGCATAGACTCAACCATAGAGAGACATGTTTATGTTATGACCAAACTATTACCCCTATCAATGGCCAAGATAAATGAGCAACAACTAATGATGAGCCTATACTTCTACCAGTTATCAAACAAGGTATTGAGGGACTCAAAAAATTGAAAAGGAGGGAACCTAATGGAGAACCAAATCTAACCTAATGTAAATTCTCTCACACTGCCTTTAAGTTCACAGATAAGAAAAAAATAATAATAGAGGGAACCTTCAAATCAATACCAAACTTGTAAATTTTTCATTAAATCCTGTACAGTGACTACCAATTACCATATTCCTTAATCCTAATTATTTTGAATTGGAGGTATAAAACGAGATCTTAATCAGAAGCATAGAAAGTAGAAACAAGGGAGTAAAAGGCTTAATAGAGAAAAGGTCGGGCAACATCCACATCCACTACTACGGTAAAAGGATCAACAATTGATTCTGCATTAAGAATTGAAATTGAATTTATTACTTGTAAGTCAAACAAATAAAGCAAGGTAACAACTTATAAAGATCATTTACATGTATAAAATCAACTTATATTACTACTATTCGAGCATAATAAGATGATTTTAAAAATATCATTGCCATCAAAGTAAAACAAAATAAATTGATGACAAAAATTGTCATTGTCCGTGAGAAAAGACTAGGATATTAAAACCGGAGAAATTTTGTCATCAAAATCTCTCTTTCCTATGTCAACTCAATTAATTAATTAGAAGAGGGTTGTTAATGGTTAGTAGGTGTTAAAGAAAGGACAAAGTATAGTTAGTGGGCGTTCCAGTGTCAGCGCACACAGCAATAAGAGCATGCCACGTGGCAGGCAACCATCTTGGCGCCTCCTCCGCAGTTATAAAAGCAGAGTGGGACCTACCATAAACAAAACGAACTTTCGACATATATGAGATTCGAACCATCTGTGAAATTCGTGTCTTCTCGCATACGCTTCCCACTTTCTCCAATCTCTCTCATAGCGAACGCAAACACACACCAGTCGCAGTTACCGAGTTTCCCATGACAAAAAAATAAATAAGAAAAGAAAATTAAAAAAAGGAAAAGCTAAAGAGGAGAATGAAGCTTTCAATGCTTTTATTGACTCAAAGCATTCAAAGGTTCTCTTCCATCGTAGAAAACACTCTGCAATGGCGGTTACTGTTCCTGTCCCCAGCCATTCCTCAACTCTCTGCTTTTTCTCTTTCTCTATAATCATAAGGCAATTCCTTATTCTTTCTTTCTTTACCTGTTTCCTCAGCCGAATTCACCGATAAATCTATCTAGGATAATTATTGTGATTTTTATTACTGTATTTATTGAGGATTTGTGTGTGAATTTCAATTTTGTGACGGTATTTAACTTTTATTTTAATTGGTCTGGTTGATTAATTCCGATAACTTCGCGGTCTAATCTAACCTTATAAGGATTTTTTTTTTTATTATTTAAAACCGAATCGAATCGAACCTAAAATAGGAAACTGATCAAACTGAATTGATTATGAAATCAAAATCAGAAAATTCGGTGTGAATTAATTGAAATAAGAGTTAGGAGACTGTGGTGATTGTGGTTTTGAATCGAATTCAATGTGTGACAGTGTTGTTGCGGAGGCGGCATCATGGGGAGTAGGGCTAAGCAGGGGAGGAGATTGCAGAAGATGATGAAGTGCATGTGCCTGAGGGAGCCGTTGAAGAAAGGAGGAGAAGATGAAACGGTTCCTTCCTCGGATTCTCTTGCAATCACGGAGTTTTATTCTTCAACGGCGAGTGGGCGTTCTGGCCTCGACGGAGAAATTGAGAAGATGGGGTCGGGTTCTGGGAACATGGATGAAGCTGAATTGTCCTTGCGTGAGAGTGGCATCATGGATATCATGGACAATGAGGTTGGTTTCTTTCAAAATCCTTTGTGTTGTCCATTTTGATGATACACTGAATTGTTTAGTTTTTTATTAGTAGTTAATTAGACTAGACTTTAAATGTATGATTTGCTCTTGCTTGCTTACTCCAGAGACATCCAAGTCAGTTGATTTTTTGTTAGGTTATTCATATTTTATAAACTACTTTCAGGTTTTTCTGTGTTCACTTTTATTTGTGGATAGTTGAGAGCTCTGAGTGTCCATTCAACTGTTGGTTATTTAACGGAATGGTTCTTCTTATCTCATTTTATCATGTGTGTGCTATCAGGGAAAAATATTAGGTAGTCTCAGACCTTCAGGTACCAAAGGTCTCAGCCTAAGAATCATGTGTGACATATATGCAAGTTTTTCCGTTTAGGAGAAAGAATTAATAACACTCAATTGTGTGTCAAATGGAGATTACTTGGGACCAAGACCACCTAAGAATTTCTCGCTAACAGAACCGTGGTTACTTTCAGATCATGGCTGACGTGTGTAATTGTTTGATAATCTAATTATTGAACGTTTGGATTTGATATGATCTGCTACATGACTGAAATCTGCAGGAAGCTAGAGCTTTGTTAGGAAAAGATGAATATCAGGAAGGGAATATAGAAGCAGCTTTACGTATTTATGAGAGGATAAATATAAGTGCTGTGACTTCCAAGATGAAAATTTCCCTTGCCAAAAGCAGAGAACATCATAAGAAACATTCCCATTATTATGCTACGCCTCCGATGTCCATATACACGGTTGGATTACTGTTGGAAGCAATTTTCCTAAAAGCAAAATGTTTGCAGGTTCTGGGGAGGTTTAAAGGTACCCTCACTGCCTGTTTCTTAATAGATTTGCAGTTTGTTCTTTAACTTCAAGGAACCTGTGGCTTTTCATGCATATTTTCTTTTTGATCTGCAATTCTGCACGATGACATGACTTGTATCTGTCATCTGCCCTGTTTTCCATTAATTAGTTTCTGTTACATGCTGTTAATTTTAACTGCTATATTTCTTCGCATTAACTATGAGTTAATGTGCAAATTTAATCATTGTCATGCACCTGCTATGCAGAGTGTTCCTCTGGAATTTCTTCCCATAGCAGTGGGGCTTATAGTAGCTTTCCAGATTAACTTGACATATTTTTTCACCCTACATACCCCATTGGTCTGTCCCTTGAGTTGATAATTGTATTAAATAATCTTCCATTCATGTTTAAATGGAATGTTTGATTGGTCTTTGTAAAATACACAAAAAAATTGACTTCAAACAATTTTTCTACTTCTGCTTTTACTAGAAATAGAAAAAGCATCAATTTTTTGTATACCCTTGACTTGGGATTTTCTGCTTTGATTGTCACATGAGTATTTTTATACTTATGGTCAAACACCCCAGAATCTTGAATGTTAAAACTTAGGTTTTATGTAGGAAGATAAAAGAAGTTTGAATGTTGACCCAAGTTTTAAAATTTATTTTAAAGGGGACAGCTTTGGCCATTCTTCCCTTTAAGGGAAATTTTAAAATTAAGGATTTGCATAAGGAAGATAAAATGTTGTCTAACATATATTTTCAATCCTTCTTGCAGAATCTGCCCAAACTTGTAAAGTTATTCTGGACATAGTTGAGTCTTCTTTACCTGAAGGCTTGCCTCAAAACTTTGGTCACGAGGGTAAATTGCAGGAGACTTTGGGTAAGGTAGTTGAGCTACTTCCAGAATTGTGGAAACTTGCTGATTCTCCCCGTGATGTTATTTTGTCTTACCGTCGTGCACTCCTTCACCAATGGAATCTTGATGCAAAAACCATAGCAAAGATTCAGAAAGAATTTGTTGTTTTTCTTCTATATAGTGGAGGGGAAGCAATCCCTTCAAATCTTCGTTCCCATATGGACAGCTCGTTTGTACCCAGAAACAACTTAGAAGAGGCTATACTTCTTTTAATGATTTTGCTGAGAAAAATATCTTTAAATAAAATTGAATGGGATCCGTCAATTTTGGATCACCTTTCGTTTGCTCTATCTGTTTCAGGGGATTTGACAACTTTAGCCCATCAATGGGAAGAATTACTCCCTGGGACTATCAATCGAAGAGAAAGATACCATGCCTTATCTCTTTGTTATTATGGCGCAGGTAATGACTTGGTAGCACTGAATCTTCTTAGGAAATTGTTGAGTAGTAGAGAGGACCCAAAACATGTTCCTTCTTTGTTAATGGCTTCTAAGATTTGTAGTGAGAACCCTGATCTTGCAAAAGATGGGGCAAGCTTAGCTCGCAAAGTGCTTGAGAACTTGGATGGAAGATGTGATCGGTTGGAAAGTCTTTCCAGTTGCTTACTTGGTGTTTCACTTTCAGCACACTCAAAAATTGATATTTCTAATTCTGAGAGGGTTGAGAAACAATCTGAGGCACTTCATTCTCTGGAAACTGCAAGCAAAGTGACCAAAATGAGTAACCCCCTTGTAATATACTACTTGAGCTTAGAATGTGCAGAGCAAAGGAAGTTGGATGCTGCACTTCATTATGCAAAATGCTTTCTAAACTTAGAAGTTGGGTCTAATATTAAAGGATGGTTATTGTTAGCCCGGATATTATCAGCTCAAAAACAGTTTTTGGACGCTGAATCTATTGTCAATGAAGCTTTGAATCAGACTGGAATATGGGATCAAGGAGAGTTACTGCGAACAAAAGCTAAACTACAAATAGCACAGGGCCAGTTGAAGAGTGCCATTGAAACATATACTCAGCTTCTTGCTATTCTCCTAGTTCAGAGAAAAACTTTTGGTTCAAAGAAGAAGCTGTATAAGGTTTGTTGGTTTTAATGCTGATTGATTTATAATACAGAGGAGACATTGCTTGTTTTTCTGCTTACCTCTTTTTTCTCATACATTTTGTAACAGGACTACATAGATCATGCTAGGAGCATGGAAGTTGAAATATGGCATGATCTTGCTTTTGTGTACATAAGTCTGTCACGGTGGCATGATGCAGAGGTGTGTCTTTCGAAATCTAAGGCCATCAAACTATACTCTGCTTCTAGATGTCATGCAATAGGTAATTAATATGTTTTATCTTTGAGTTTTATGATTTTTGGAAAGGACATCAATGGAAACAACTTGCAGATATTGTCTAATTCTTAATAGTATCCTTTATTTAGAGCAAGCTATGTAACAAGTTAGATGCTGTGAGGTGTCAAGAGATCACAGAGCTTGGGTGTGAAGCAAAGCATGCCTTATTAAACAAATGCGTAGGTCTACCATACTCCAAATTTTCAGACTATGATGACAAAACAAACTAGACTATGCTTAATTCACAACTAAAACATAATTCAAAATTTATTAATAGCCCTTCGGCAAAAGTTGCAGATGTGCACCCAGTGGCATCTTTAAAACACACTTGCTCAGTGGTGCTTTAACTAGTAAGTAATAAAGCATGAAGTTATTCTGGTTGAATTGTTAATGGATAATATTTGGCAACGGTTGGTGTTATTGGATATTTGAGAGTACTGTTTGATTAGTTTATGTTCCGGCCTATCTGTATTCTCATTCACTTCCAGCCTGAATCAGGGGGATCCTTAATAAAATAGTTTCGATAGGATTTTTTTTTTGTCATGTTTTCACTATTGAATTTCATGAAGATGGAAGACTTTTTAGTTTTTACACTGATAAACCTTTCATGCTTGTAATCATTAATCGGATGAGTGAGTGTACTGATGCGTGAGAACAGAGTTTAGTAGGTCATTTAAAGAAGGCTTTGGAGCCCTTTTTACGTATCTTGCCGAAAACTTTTTAGTGGGCTTTGGTTGCGTTGCTTATACTGTTATCTGCTTCATTTTACCATTAAGCAGTAAATTTAATTTTAGTTACTTTCACATTTGCATATAATGGGTTTTTTTTTTTTTTTTTCATTTCACAGGTACAATGCACGAAGCAAAGGGCCTTTACAAAGAGGCTTTAAAAGCTTTTCGTGATGCTTTGAACATTGATCCTGGACATGTCCCTAGCTTGATCTCTGCTGCGGTTGTTCTTAGATGGTGCAGTAATCGATCAAATCCTGCTATCAGAAGCTTTCTGATGGATGCACTACGGCATGACAGATTTAATGCTTCTGCTTGGTATAATCTTGGTATTTTTCACAAGGATGAGGGTACAATTCTAGAAGCTGCAGAATGTTTTGAGACAGCAAACTCTCTTGAAGAATCCGCTCCGGTTGAACCCTTCAGATGACTGACTCTGCAAGCATTTTTGTTATTCAATCTGACGCTTTTGATGATGATGATATATATATATATATATATATATATATATATTCATGTATCAACAACACTTTCCCTAACACTCTTTGTGACATACATCTCCTGTTAGTTAAAAGTCCGGTGAGTTTCATTTTCTATTTGGTGGGTCTTGTTCACAAATTAGTAGGATCCACCTAAATTTTAAGCAATAGAAGAATGTGTTAAAAAAGAGTGTTAGTGAATGTGTTACTGACACTCATTGTTCATGTATAATTTCCATGTGTACCTGACGACGGTATAAGGTCAATAAGAAAAGCATGCTTCATGATTTGGTTTTTCTTGTTTGTAACTGTGAGCTGCTGCTTTTTTTGTCCTCCTCTCTTAGTTCTCGCTAAAGGTTGAACAATTAGCACTGTCTTAAAAAATATTTTAAATAAAATTAGCATTAAATACAATGGAATGCATCCAATTAAATTAAAATAAAATGTAAAAATATGTGTTTTACTATTCATTTTCCACTTTATTTCTATACAAATAAACACATCCTAAAGGTAATATGTACCCAAACAACCCATCAAAACTGTACAAGAACAGGGGATGACGTGTTCCTGATGGATTAGACTCCACTTTTGAAAGAAAAATATTGTAAAAAAGTGTTCACGATCCAATTCAACATATTTGTTAAAATATAAGAGTGAGTTGAAATTTTACATGAAAAAGTTGAACAATATATGAATAAAGATCCAGAAATTTGAATCATAAGATTTTAAATTAAAATATAATCTTAAATTTATTTTTGTTTATTTCCTCGGCTATACAACAATTTCTATTATTGTTAATATTCTGTGTCATACACAGTCCAGTACCAGTTTCAACCGAAGTATGTAATAAGGGCACGATAAAATAAAAAACTTACAAGGGAAGTTTAGAATTGGAATTTAACCTATTAGTTTGCACTAACAGTGTATACATTTATAATATTAAACTATTAGTTTGCGCTAACAGTGTCGAGGGGGAACATAAAAAATGATCCGGTAGACCATAAAACCAAAAGGATAGCAGATAGGGAAAAAGAATCTTATTCACAAACGAGCTTATCAAAACGTTACAAAATTGTTTAGCCTTTCCTGGTAAGGGGCGTACATCAAACTGAACAATTAGGACATAATCATCAATTTTCGAATCATACATCTTAAACGGACAGAGCTTTAAGTTTAAGCACATATTTGTGGAGTAAAAGAGAAGTAGTAGGACAAATTGTAGAGAAAGAATGTAATTGTTACGAAATCAGAGAACAAAAGTTTTCAGCTTCACTACTGTCATCTACACTATTTGTATTCTCACTTCCCGTGTCAACTTTTTAACAATGGATTTAGCATATCACTATAGCCTGTATGTTTCTAGATCATGAAAACTATCAACCAACTGAACAATATAGCTCTACAGATCCACCACAATTCTAGCCAATTATTTATCATGGATGGCTAAGTGGGAAGTGAAGGAGTAATTCTGGTATTCATATGCAGTGCCCATGCAAGTATACAAAGTTAAAGAATGGCCAAACTCCAAAAGTCATGGTTGTATGAAGGAGTAATTCTGGTATTCATATGTAGCGTGTCATCCAGTAGAAAACACTGCCAGAAGGTAATCATATCAGCACCGGGGGTGAAAAAACTGAAAGTTTGAAATAACAGTAAAAACAGAGACAAAAAAGGCACCATTAGTCTATGCATACGATTTTAGTTCCAAATAATATTATGACCACATACTGAAGATATGAAATGTCAGATAAGAATAGAAAGCAAGATTCTTGACATTCCTGAGAACAATATATATTACCTTTTACCAATATACGTTTCTTCATAATGCAAAGCCTTATGAAAAATATTGTTTTATTGTTATTGTTCTTATTATTATTTGGTAAGACTCTTATTGCATATATATAGACACTTTGAGCCACTGCCTTTTTATGTTCTATTTTTGCCTTGCACCCACTGGTTTATGTGCCTTCTATCTAAGATAGAGTTTCTTTTTTTAAGAAGAAGCAAATAAAAGTATTATTAATGGTGGCTGTGTGGAAGAACAAGATGTGCCCATCACAATCCCAAAAAGATACAATTGTCTACTTCCAGCAGCATTAGATTTTGAGTTTCTGATCAATTAAATTTAATAACTTCGGCAGATTGTGTAAATTTAGCTCAAGTTGTGTAACAGTGAAAAGAAGTTATTGAAGAAGCAATATATGCAGTTGTGCACATTAAGTCTATTACTTATGCAAATCACTGACAATAGCAAGTCAGATTAGTCAAGAGAATGACTTTAAAGGAGAAAATGATAACCAAAAGACTGAATGAGTAATTGAAGGTTTAAGCCAAGGACTCGGTAAATCTGAGAGTCGTGACAGTTGAGCAATTTTAACTAACTTATTCTCAAGTCTACCCTGCTCAAAATCATATAATAGGGGACATTCAAGCCAAATAAAGGAGAACAACTATAAAGAACATTGTAGAATGTACCTTATTATTTACAAATAATGTGACAACAATTCAGCTGTTGTATATCTCAACCTGCAGCTTTGTCCCAAGTGAACATCACCAAAAACATACCTGCATTATAGTTATGATACAGCTGACATATTAAAAGAATTAAAAAGAAAAAAAAAAGTAAAAGGATAAAGATGTTTCCAACTTACGAAGTTTTGTTATGCAAAAATGTTGGGATTTATGATTAATTCTGCAATTCTGCTAACTTAACCAGTAGCCATCTTGTGAACATGAAATTATCATTATTTCTGAATTTGGTTCATTCTTCCTCAATTGGAAATGTGTGCTGAGATTTCAAAAATCATATTCCTCCCAAAATAATAAATCAAAATCTTAAATATAGGAGACAGAAAATAACCTATATTCACAGTACTCAGGCCATGCACAGCGAGCTTTCCCATAATCCCAATAACAGTCCTCATCTCTTAAAGGACCACGCTTAGCTGTAATGGAATAAAGTCATAAAAGTAATTGGAGATTCTCAGCTGAACTATTTAAAATTGTTTATAAATGTGCTAAGTACCTTTTTTTACAAACTTCGAATTTGCATCAGGATGGATATCATGCCACATCTCAAGCCATAATTCCCTCATTAGCACTGGTGATCTAACGATGTTCCTGTGATTTGCTACAAGAATATTGTGTCAGTTTATTTGTATGTATCCTTGTAGCCTTGCAGATATTGAGACCATACTTCTTGCTCATCCATAAAAAGTAGCAGACACTAATCAATAAATCAAATTTATATTTTAGAGAAAACCCTCAATTTGGTCTTTCATAATTATGTATTACCACATTACTCCTTCAAAAATGTTGGTTGCTGAATTAGTCCCCTAAAGATTCTTTCTGCAACCACTGTAATCCTCCAAAGATTTTGCCACCAACTTAATCCCTTAAAGATTTAATTTATCATCAAATCAGTTCCTCAAAGATTATTTTTATCACCATTTTGTTCCTCCATAAGAACCAATATGGTGACATTTTAGATCTCCCTCAAAGATATAATTTCCCATCAAATTAAACTCAATGGTTTTTTTCACCGCTTTAATCCTTTATAAAGGATCAATATAGTGATACTTTAGATCTTTGAGAAACTAATTTGGTGACTAAATGTTTAAAGAGCTAATATGGTGACAATTTAAATTTCTGAGGACTAATTTGATGACTAAATTTTTGAAGGACTGATGAAGTAACACGTACAAGTTTGCAGGATCAAACTAAGGGTTTTCTTTATAGTTTATAATGAAATTAATAAATAATTGCACGTGCAGGTAAATAACCCTTTGCTGGGTTAATAAATACATTTAACCAAAACTTTTCCCTGGGTTTTCTTTTGCTAAGTGAATGAATTCTTTAAGTGTTAATTTTGTGACCTTTTACTTTTAAATCCAGTCAGAAAATTGACAAGATACTTATCTACACTGAATTAACATAGCCTACGTGGGCATGAGTCATGACATTCATAATTTAGTTGCTGTTATTTTAGTCATAAATAAAACCATCAATTAGTCCATGACAACTCCCAGGACAAGCCATGCACCTTTATCAAGCTCCCAAACTGCTGTCCTCTTTCCAGGAAGACTTTCAGAATCTTCATAATAGGTTATGTACTTCACCCTTGGTGATCTTGTCATGTTTGGAACAATATCTTCTTCATGGGGATGTTTCACATTCAATTTAATCTGTACATCTGAACCATCATGCTCTGACTGAAAAGTCCGAACAAAGATAAATATAAAGATTGTGATACAAATATTAGTACGCACGCAAAAAAGTTAAATTTGAATCTGATGTGACACACATACAATGACAAACCATAGAAAAGTGGATAGGGGGGAATAAAAAATATAAAAAAACACAACCATGGTCTCCTTGGAGTAAAACAAATTGCATGTTCTCCTTATCAATATCATTCATTTTCAGCAAAGAATTGTGTGGTTATGACTTACAACTCATGGTCACACCTATCTGTCTAAATAAAGACATGCAGCAATAATTCAATATTGTACATACCAGCAAACTAATAATTTAATTTAATAGCACACGTTTGCAAATGTATTTAAACATTACTGAAAAAAAACATAATCACACTTAATGTCTTAATCAAACACTACTCACACACCATCTTTAGAGCGAAATACCTGTGGAGCTTTTGTTATGTTCACTTTTGGTCCAAGCCAGTTTTTGCACCAGGAAAGGGAGAGATATGGCACCTGTAAATAATTGATTTTATTGTAATCCAATTGTTGAATGTAGATGTAATGCTCACACATCCCAATTCCAAAAACAGTGGAAGTACAAAATTAGGAAAAATGGTCGATAAATACATTATGCATTCCAATATAATCACAACCACAGTAAAGGAAACACAAACTAAGTTTACCGTCTCATCGCCACTTATTGCTCCAGGGTTCCCTTCAACCTGATTCCCTGACCTGACAGTTGAGACTAAAACACTTTAACATGTTTAAGTTTAAATTGAATATTCAGAAATATGTACAAATAAGAACTGTAATAGCAATAACTATTTCCCTATTGTACACATTGCTTTATCAAAAGATAATATTAGTTTGCAAAATTAATGGCAAAATTTTTAACCAACAAACCATCCCCCCCTCCCCAATTGATTCCATTTACAACTACAGAAACCAACACTCCTGAAAGGGTGAAAGATTTGACAGTTACCTTGAGATTAGAGATCCTTCAAACTCATAAACGACATCTGTAATGATCCAATTATCAGGGTAAGGCTTGCCGCTAGGAGCATAGTAGTAACCAACCTATTTTTTAAAGTCAAGATGCCGGAATTATCATTCACAATAACACTATATCTGATCAACGGATTCCCCAAAGATTTACTGTATAAATAAAGAATTTCAGGATACAGGTAAACGTTGACAATTGGGAAAAAAAATATTAATATACAAAGATTTTGCTAATTGACATAATTTATAGTTAAATAAAACATAATTTTAGCTGTGAGTATACCATTGTTACCCTTATACCACTAGAAAGTATTCAGTATCCAAACAATAAGCACAAAGAAGCAAAGACCAGAATATAGCACAGATAAAAAGTCAGCCTAGAATGTGAAAGACCAGAATTCAGAGCATTGAATGTTTTGAATTTTCAATAGAACTCAAAATATTAAAGGAATGGAGAGATCAGATTAATCCTTTTTTATTAATTTATTCCCACACTATGAAATGCTTCTTTGTTGTATATTCCTCCTACATGTGGCCTCCTCTTCTGAACACAGCTAAACCAAAATGAGGGAAAGAAATAATGTAAATGGTAGAAAATAAACATGATGAGGCATATAAAATGATCAAATCACAAAATCTACTGGTACTTGTGATGTGACTTCAGCAAATGTAGATATTTCATAGAACTAAATGATCGGAGAACTTTACAGCTTTCAGAACCAAATAAAGCACACTATTTGTATGCAGGTGCATCATACATATTGGGCCAATATTTGTTACTTTTTTCAAAATAAAATAAAATAGCAATGTCAAATATGATAAACTAAAACACAAGAGCGATAGAGTTCACAACTCAAAACAAACTACAGCAATATATAAAGAGAGTTTAATTTTATGTATTGTCAGTGTAAATTTACTCTATCAACAAATCACAAAACATGTTAGGTATGAGTTTTAAGGTAATTATTGTAAAAGTCAACAAACTTATCATACATGACAATTTGTGATTGAATGAAAGTGTAAATACTCTTTAGACGGTCAGTGCATTTAAATTAAATTCATATAAATAAAATAGCATAAATATGTTTTTAGTCCCTAAAACTTAAAATTGATATTTAGTTCCTGTAATTTAAAAAAAAAAAAAATTAGTCCCTCTTTCCATACGTCTTTAAAGACTTTGCTTATATAGCTAATGGATTACAAGTTGCTTACATTACATGGCAACCCACTTTAATTTCATGTTCTTATTATCAAACGTCCTACCACATGCGTGTTTTCCTTTCAACGTTTTCATTCTGACAATGTTTGGGCACAAGCGCATTTGGACAGAGGGACTAAAACAAATATTTTTTCAAATTATAGGGACTAAAAAGATCAATTTTTAATTCAGAGGATGAAAACAAACAAACCCCAAAATTGAGGAACTAAAAACATATTTAAGCCAAATGAAATTCTTTGAATGAACCCTTTACAAGCAATCCGTAAAAACCCTTTACCCTTTACGTGCGTGTGTGTGTGTGTAAACCAACCTTCATTTGAATAAAATTCTTTTGTATTTGCAATTAAGCCAGACACTAGAAATAACAGCCATTTTGTAGAGAGAAATAATACCTTTGTTTTTGAATCAGTCCCATAGATGCAGAATACATTTTTTATTGGCGGCCGATCCCAAGGTGTAAGGGGATTAAGAACAGGATCGCCAAGATATGATCTGAAATATTAAAGCATTCAAGCATATGCCTGTTCAATAGTAGAAGTGTAGAACGACAAGTAACAATATAAACATGCTTAGTAGTAAGTAAAAGAATATACAAAAAAAAAGTAAATAAAAATAGAAATGAAAACTCACTAATAGCAACAAAACATAGTCAAAACCAAGAGTTCAGGACAGCTAGTGCAATAGATATTAGAGAAGATATGTTTTTATTCATAATCATAATTCCTTGTAAATGAAAGCACCCTATTTACAGTTCCTTATTAAAGCTCAAAAGTGTAACAATATCCATAAATAAGTTTAAAATTTTCTTTGGGGAAGAAGGGCTTAAGTTTCATATTCAAAACAATCCTCTACAGTAAGAACATATTTTCAGTCAGATGATTCCCTTTTGGATGGCCATTCTTAGAAGCACCCCTAAAAAAAATGAAGCTTCAGAAGTCTCAATTTTTGGCTTTTCATATAAAATGATCAAAATATTCTAGCAAAATATATTTTAATGATTAATGAGATAACACTAACTTCTCTAACAGGTACAAGAGCCTCTTGCTGTCTGGGTCATAATCTTCAATTGCTTTGAAAAAGGTGCCATCTGATATTTCCCGAGCTGAGAAAGATAATTGAGTAGGTAGTCCACACTCCATGCTGGACAAGTTGGCCTCGGGTATTTCTGAGAATGAAGGATATGCATCAAATGCTGCAAACAGACATTACAATTAGGCAGTTGGGGGACCAAAAGCACCATAACTTGATTGCCCACTGGCAAAGTAAAAGATTCATCAATCTTACCACGAGTTGAGGGAATTTCAATGTTGATTATTTTTGTTGGCCACCCAGATAAGTTTGTCTTAAACTCCTGCTCATCACAGTGATATGTTTGTGGACCCACGTGACTTCCCCCAGAAAAATGCTTCCAATATTTATTATCTGTTCTACAGTACTTGGAAAAAGGCATCATCCATAATGATGAACCAAAGGAGTTGAACATCATCCGAGCTGTTCCCTGATACCTTAAAAAAATTATGATAAGCATGCATTAAGACAAGAATAAAACTGCATATGAAATAGTAAACATGGTAAATCCATCTATTAATCGATAGCAGTTAGATGTTTATCAAGGAGTTGATAAACATCTAGATTCAGACAGTGATAGAACATGGTGTAACTTCAATCACTTCCTGACAATTATGATGCACATCTAAGAAATCAAGTTGCTAATTTCTATGGAATATCCCGCCAGCTGTTAGGAAAAAGACCTAAAATAAAAAAGGAAGGAAGAACTGAATATATTTCTGTCTATTTGAAGTACTAGTTCCGATTCCCTTTTATAGGCTAAATAATCAAAGGAAAGAAGGAAAATAATCAAAGATACAATATATTTATCATCCTAATAATATCAAAGAAATTTACTACACTTCCCCTCAAGTTGGTAAATGGATATCAATCATTCCAAATTTCCCAGTAAGTTTCTGAAATTTCATTGTAAGGAGTCCCTTGGTGAATACATCTGCCAATTGGAGCCTCATTGCCCCAAAAGGATGTAGGCTATGGCTATAAGATCATTTCTCCAACTTCTCTTTGATGACATGTTTGTCAATCTCTATATGCTTGGTTCTATCATGCTGTACAGGGTTGTGGGCAATACTAATAGCTGAATTATTATCACAAAACAGCCTCATAGGGTCTTCATACTTTATCTTGAGGTCATCAAGAATGATCTTCATCCATTACAGCTCATGATACCACGTGCCATAGCTCAAAACTCTGCTTCTACACTAGACCGAGCAACTAAATTTTGTTTTTAACCCGGCATAGTTTGCATCTATATACACTTCCGTGAATATTGCACCTTCTCTTCTGAATAAGAGTCTTCTTCCTGTACTTGCCTTCAAATATTGGAGGATTCTATCTACTAGCTGCAAGTGTCTATCCTAATAATATAAAAAGTATGAAATATTTATCTATCCTAATAATATCAAAGATATTTACTACAAAGACATTTACTACAAAAAATATTCTTTAATATGCATGCATGAAAGCCAATTGTTGAAGGTTTCATGTTATCTAAAAGATTTTCTATTAGCAATTTGGTGTTAAAAGAGTTTTGAATTTGAGACAAGCAAGAAAGGACTTGGAAGCATATGGGATTCCAGCAAAAGAAGTAACTCAACAGTTCAGAATTACTTAATTGAAGAAATTTTAGGTAAATTTTTACATGCTTGGCTTCACGTTGAAAATTTGATTTTGGGTATAAATTGATTATGAGTTGAAACCATTTTTGGTAGCTTTTGTGTCGGATAAATTTTTTTACAGAGTTTTGTTGCTAACTTGCTTTTATAATAAAAACATTCAAACATAAATTATATCACTTTCAAATCTATCCCATGTCATGTTGCCATTATGTGGATGAATATTTAGAAGCATGACAATAGGTAAAACATATGAAAATTAACGAATTTATATGTTGCAATCAGATAATAGAGTAAAGAAAAGACCACTAAAAAATGAATAATGATGGACAAGGAAATTCTATAATGTTGTTAGATTATAAGCAGATGAAATGTGCAAGCAGTGCAAGCAATGGCAGGATGCCAAAGTTAAAGATATGTGATATTGCAAAGCTCCCAAGTGGGTGCTATAACAGTTAAGACAAAAGCATAATGAGAGATATTGTATGCATCCTATTAAAGTAAAAAAATAAAATAAAATCTGTAAGTGGGTGCTATAACCATTAAGATTTAAGAGATCAGGTAATTATGGAGTAACATCTTCTTGATTTAGATTTCTGGTCTTTCTAGACCTTCTTTCTCTCTTCCAAATTTACATTCCTACTTAGCACCAGCTATTACAACTGCATGTTGGACAAATGAAGCACAAAACATAGAGCAGAAACAGCATTATACTAGAAAATCCATCCAAAAAACCACTCCGTGTGAATGTATTTATTGCTAGTGTTGTTTTAGTCAACTACTCATATAAATCAAATTACTTACTCTTCTGTATTTATAAATATACATAGACCATTCCAAAGCAAGCTTATGCCAATCAATATAATATAAACAACTTTAACTATACAATTTACCCTTTGCTAGTTACATTATAGTTTAGACTCTGCCCAAGAAGAAGGTATCAGAAATATTGAAAGCCAAAAAAGGGGCTATGGAAATTTGGCAATACCGGAATGAATAACAGACATATAATATTGGACAAGCATTAGCCTAGATAAATTAACAAACAAAAAAGCAAGTGCAAAAGAAAAGAGAAGTTGTAAAAATTAAAAGGTAACCTCGGATATAGGAAGACCAAATGTGAATCCAGAAAGTGTTGCTTCAATGGTTTCCATTGCACCAAGAAGGGGAGCTCCTGAGACAACCAATCAAAGAAGGAAAATCAGAATATCAATTCATTCATATCAGTAATATCCCCAAAGGGGTAACAAATGTACGTAAGTCAATCATACCAACAGCAAAATAGGCACGAATATGTTGATCCAACCACTGGATATAATGTTTTGGTGCAATCTCTAGCTTCAACCACTCCAAGAAATAACGGAAAACATGATTACCCAATGAATGGGCAAAAACTAAAGAGGGGCCACCACGAAGTTTGTAAGCAGTTTCAAATGTTATTCTGCAAAGAGAAATACAATTTTATGTAAATATCGTCAAGGTAACTAGCAAAACAATTTTATCTAATCACCTGACTTTTTGAGAAGAATAAATAAATAACTCGCATTTTTTTAAAAGGTGCATTCGCAATTAGGTGTACAGATACTATTAGAATTCAACCCTTTTGTAGCTAACCAATATTTATCAAAATATCATACTAGAGCATTTAAATTTGTATGTGTAAACCTGCCAATTTTCTGTGTATATATGGATTATTAGAATGACCAGGTGCCAAGGTTTGACATACATAGAAGCAAACATACAATTAAAATTTTACAGACAATGCAGCAAGAATATCACTATCATAGTATCATGTACACATTTACGAAAACTTTTGAGCACTGAAAAGTTAATTAGATAATAGAAACAAATTGACCCATAAACAAAACATACAAATCAGACAAATGAAAACAATGTTGTATATAGCAAGCACTTTATCCAAATCACTGCAGGGAACAACAGCCTTGCTTACAGCAAGTCTGATGCAAAGATCTAGAGACGTACTTTAGCTTATGAAAGTAAAGGTCCCGCTCTTCAAGCTTGGAGGGCGACAATCTCCAATCATATGGAACAGCAATTATTGCATTAGCTTCTATGCCAAATTCAATACACCACTTAATCCATTCTTTCCAAACCGATGAAAGAGGTCCTGCCATTAAACATGTACATGATACATTAGCAAACCATAAAGTACAAAAAGCTACAACATATACAGGACAAAATCATATTTGACAAATTGACATAGCATAAAGAAACACACCTGTTATATAACCCGGATCAAGTTCTGTAATACCAGAAAGACCACTATCAGGACGGGACTTGCAATCAGGATGATCTGTCTGATTGTAAGGATCCAACACCATACACTTAAGCCAGCAATTGACAGCAGAAAGAAGCTGCAAAACATATTAATTCTCAGTTTCTCACATACTACACTCTTAACTCTTTAAATCGTAGCTCGTTAGAGCTAATTTCATACACAGTAAAACAAACACAGGAGAAAACGCTGCTAAGCGAGTAGTTATACATGGACACTTCAATATTGCAAACACCTCATTGACACACATTTTTTCTCTCCATCTCTCTCTTTTTGTCACATCATACTACGTATCATACTCCTCACTCTTCTAGCTCTTTCTATTTTTAGCTGTACACTTGTATCTCCGTGCTAAAACTACGTTCCAAGCAGAGCAAATGCAGAAACTATTTATACGTCGATATTCTTTCAGACGCATTCTTCTAGAATCTACATAATCTACGTCTTCGTCAGCATAAACACACGTATAGAATGGATACAAATTGATACAACAGACACAATTAAGAGTCAATAACATCGATCACCAAGAAAGAAAAATCTCTCGTGATTTTTCTTCTTTTTTTTTTCCTTTCAGAGACAGCAAGATTTGATACTCATGCAGTAGAATCCAAAACGACGTAAAAAAACGAAGCAAGAGTGAGAGAGAAACGGCAACGTACTTTGGTTGTGTCGAGCCAGACCAAATCGAGAGGGTTGAAATCGAGCGGAGAGTAAGGACAGTCGAGAATGGACCATGCTCGGAGCTGAGTGGATGCGAAGCCAGGGATTATAATGCCGGAGAGCTTCGAGTAGTCGAGCTCGGCGCCGTCTTCGTCGGAAGCTCCGGCTTCGGCGAGCACGGCGAGGAGGAGGAGCCAGCAGAGTAACGGTTTTTTCGCCATTGTGAAGGAGAGGGATGGAGGGAAGAATGAAAAAAACGTGACTCTGACCAATCGGTAGTTAGGAAGTGTTGCGAATAAATGAAAATGAAAATTCCAATCGGAAATGGTTTTTGACCTTTTTTTCGGAGTTGAATTGAATTGTATTCCAATCGGAAATGGGCCCTTGTCTGCTTCCACTTTACGGGCCTCTTCGGACTTTTACCCTTTTTCCCCAAAGGTGTTTAAAAGATTACAAAAAGAGTAAATTATCATTGGTAATTTTGTTAAGATGTTATTGATACAAATTAATCTTGTAATAATTAAATTTTATGGAAGATTGTGAATTGATTATTTTCTTCTCAATACAATCTTGTGAATTTATTACATATTCAAAATCAAAATCAGTATTCAAATCTTATTCCCATTGGTATAATTAGTCAATTAGTCCAAAATTAGAATAAAAGTCTTAAATGACGATATCAAGATATATTTAGAGAGCAAAATAACATTAAGTGATTAAATTTAGAAATTTAGCCGAAACAATTAAAAATTTCATAAACTTATTTGAAATTACATATGTTTCGGTTATGAAAACAGTAATTTATTCTTCAGAAAATTGGTACATATTTGATATACATGAAAAAGTATAAAAATTGAATCCGGTATTCGGACCAATTATAGTAGAGGTTATTATTTGTAAAGAGTATAAATATTAGATATAATAATATTATTTTGTTATTGTTCTAGAAAGGGAAAAACGAAAGCAGTGGTGAAAGACGGGGAAAGATGGAAGACACGGGGCAACTTATTGGGAGTTTATGCATAAAGGGTTGTGTATTGGAGGTGGAGGCTTCGGAAAGGTGGATTGCAGTTAAGGACCACTTACCAGTTACCACTCAACTCATCTGTGCTTGAGTTAGATTTTCTTCCTCTGCCCCATAACAGTAATTCTCACTTCCACTTCCTTACTACTTTCAGCTTTTGATTGTACAAACACTTCTCTTAAAAGTATCTTGACTTTATTTATTTTTTAATGTTTTAATGTTTTATTTATTTTTATCTTTTATGTTTTAAAATTCTAATTTAATTATTTATATTTTTATAAATAAGTCATAATTATTCTTTTGATATTTTTATTTTGGGATATAGTTTTAAATTATTTTTTAACTAATTCAAGATATGAAAACTATTTCATTATTATTACTTCCACAAAACTATGAAACTCAACTAATATATGTATCCAAAAGGGGTCAAACAAGGGGAAAATTGTTCGAAAAATGAAACTCATAAACAACTGGGAAAAAAATGTTTGAGTATGTTTATCTTCAGCTCGTGAATTTAGTGGATACAAAACTATATGATAACGCTTAGATTTTTTTATTCAAGAGTTTGATCTTTGTATGATTTATCATTCATGGATCTTGATAAATATATTTTCATCCAACAGAACCTTAGGAAGGCATAACCTTAAAATTAAGGGTGAGGTTCTAACGAAGAAATACTTACGGGAATACTTAGGCACCCAAAGACGAAAAAGGATGTAATAAGCAACAAAATACTTTGGAAAGTTGAAAATAAGCATAGATTCAAGGATTTTCTCAACTTTTTTGTTACTCATTGGATTTACTCTTCACTTGATTTTCACTACACGGGTATTTGTTTAAGGATCAATTTTCAGTCCCGAAAATACAATAATTTTTTTTATCTCACTCTTGTTACGAAATAATAAATTAATTAACTCTAGACATATCTTAGTTTTGGTAAGCCCAAATCCCACTTTTAAGCAATGTTTAATCCTGACATAAGGGGTAGAGAATATTTATTCACATAGAACATGAATAAATTTTAATGAGAAAAATACAAATATATTCTTCTTATACTATTTACTACTCCGATATCCTCTTAATGCTCCTTTCATGTACATTTCTTGGGTAACATATAATCATAAGTAAAATAATCATGGATCTGTGATGAGTTGTAGTGATGTTTTTTGAAATTTTTGTGTGAATTATTACATTTGTACTTACCTTTAATACATTTGTATAAATTTTAATAATTATAACAATAAAGATATTTTAATAATTATTGTATATATTCATAGGAAAAAAATGTCAAACAAGTACATGTTTTAATTATTTATGGTCATATAAAAAATATTCCCAACCATTTTCTTTATAGTTAACAAACATTTTTTTATAATATGCATAGAAATAATCCTTTTAGGACTTAAAGTATCATTCGTGAAACAAATATTCCTTATGTTTATCTCTTCTTTTTATTCAAACATCAGTCAAAATTTATATTTTTCACCTAAGTTTTGCAAAATTCACGGTTATGCAACCAAAAGATTTTTGAATGTGATTTTGGAATTGGGAACTAAAGCTTTTTTGGAAGAAAGAATGTCTTGCTCAATGCTTATGTGATCTGTCATGATATTTTGTGATATAATTTTTATGCTAATAAACCGTCATTGAATTGTTTATGTTTGACAACAAGTTCTTATGCTAATTTGAACTGTACTGTGGACAATGCGAGAAACTATTGACTAGTGATAGGTTAATTCCTCAAACAATAAAGAAAATTGGGAGACTGTGGTGGGGTGAAGAGTTAGTCTAAAATGACTAATGTATTCTCTTATTTCAATGTTCTTTTGAGTATGAATAAATTGATTTTTTAAAATTGTAGTCCTCTACGAATAGTTGTAAATTATATTTCAGTTATTAAAAAAAATAAAAATTAACTGAAAATATTGTATGAAACATACTTTGAACTCTTAATAAATAATATGTAAAAGACAAAAATAATAGATACTCCAAAATGTAATAAAGAAAGGGGGGGCAGCGGGAGTGGGATGTGCTCGAAATCCGAAAACGAAAACTTAAAAGGAAAGTTGAGAGCGAAAAGGAAAAGTGGCGCTCGCGCTCGAAAACTTAAACGTCGTCGCAGCGAGGCGCCAATGTAATCCGTGACCGCGCCCTCATTCATCGTCAACCAATCTGAGCCGTCCACGTTTCCATCACATAGCATCATTTCTGAAAAGACCGCCTCTCCATAAAAACCAAATAAAATCTCAAATCTCTTACCAGCTTCTTTTCTTTCTTCCCCCCTTTTTTCTCTAACCCAACAAACATGGATGATTCTGGAAGTAAAACTAAACTACTGAATCCATGGATGCTCCACTTTCAGAAACTCGCTCTCGAACTCAAGTGCCCTCTCTGGTTCGTCAATTTCCATTCTCTCCCTCTCTTTATTTGTAACTCTCTATTTCGCTTTTATAGCCTTTACAGTTGCACACTTTTTTTTTTTTTTAATTTTGTTTGAAAAAATTCGCTGGATCTTGCAGTTTGAGTTTGTTCAAGAGGCCGGTGTTACTTCCATGCAACCACTTGTTCTGCAAGTTCGTTACTTCTTCTTCTTCTTCTTCTTCTTCTCTGTACTGTTGGCTGTTTTATTGTGCGTTTTTATTTTTTATTTTTTTTGGCTTCATGAAAGTGATTCGAAATTTGGATATTTTGTGTTTGGCAGTTCATGTTTGGCTGATTGCATAACGGCTGGGTCTGAATGCGCTGTTTGCAAGACAACGTATGCTCAAACAGGTAGCTTGTTGTTAAGCTTTGCATGTGTTGCTATATGTCCAAGTGCCGGGGTGTGTTTGTCGATTTTGCCTTATTTTATTTTTTGATTGAAAAATCATTTTCATTCCTAAAGTGTTACTATAGTTCCCAAACTAAATAGATTATGTAAGTAATCTCTGCAATATTAGAAATGATACTAAATAGCCCTTCAATTATTAAAAAATCCTTTAATATTTCAGAGTCTACTTTTATAATTTCATTACCTTAAAGACTATTTAGCCGAGAAGGTAATACTTGAAGGAATAAATTGATGGTTTAGCCTTATTTTTCTTTTTAATGGCTTAAGCTATGTTTATTTTTCTTCCAAATTTTTATTTTTTTGGTTTGACATCTAACCTATACTTTCTATTGGTGGCAGATGTAAGGCACATACCTTTCGTGGAAAACGTGGTGGCAATATATAGAAGCTTGGATGCCACTTTTTGTGCTAGTTTGTTTCAGTCGCGTTCTTCTGGTGAAGCCTCTTTGTTTTTGGAGAGCTTTTCTGATTGATTGAAGAAAAAAAAGCTATGTATTACTTGATGCTGATTTGATATTGTCTTTTAAAATTCGTTGATGTAGGTGGTGGGAGGGTTTTGGAGCCGTGCCAAACAATTCTTAATTCAACTTCTAGTAGTTTAAAAACTGGCAAGCTTCCTCGGAACTTAACTAATTTGAATGAGGTTGGGGTTGGCCAAACTTTCAAATCCAAGAGTGTGGTGCATGATAAAGCTGAGGAGCTTGAGTTGTCTTGTGGGAGAGGGAAGCCCAATCCAATGCAATCTTCCCAGATGGGACTTGGGGGCCGAGAACAGTGTGGAGTTATGGAAATGGATGTGAATCAAGTAACACAATCAGCACCTGATAGCCCGCCCTTTTGTGATACCAAAGGTTCAGATAATGACTGCAGTGATCAAGATAGTGAGCATGTAAGGAAACATACTCTCTTATTTATGGTCTTCTGTTTGTACACAGTTAAATCAATGGTAGGTCTGATCCTATTTCAACATGGTTTCTCATTCTCACAAACACTTCATTTCAGCCATTACCTCCTGGCAGATTGGAAAATTCTTCACTAAACAGAGCAAGCGCAGGAAATGGAAATTTGAAAGAAAGAATGGGACAGCTTAGGTCTGAAAGTTCGGTCTCTGAAACTGAGGGTCTGGCAAGGGATCTCAAGAGACAGAAGAATCTGGACTTTAAACCTGGAAAGGACCCTGGCGCACCATTGCCCACAAATGCTTCAATTGACTTGTGTCCAATTGGAAGGATCTGCTCATTTTGCCAATCCTCTAAAATCTCAGAGGTAATATTTCATGTGCATCAATTTCCTGCATGTTATCATTGCCAGTGTATCCCCCTTTTCACTGAAAACTATGCTATCCTTATGCTATATATGTTGCTGGGCTAATTGTTGAAGCTATTTTCTGGTCTTCATGGTGATGAATTTTTGTAGGTTACTGGACCAATGCTGCATTATGCAAATGGGAACTTAGTTACCGGAGATGCAGCCATGAAACCAAATGTTGTACCTGTGCATAGAATTTGCATTGACTGGTATGCTAACTTGATATTTTGAGTATTCATTGTTCATTACTATAGCCTCCTAGTCTGTATATTTGATGGAATTGTTTGGACTTGTGAAGCCACCTAAACACAGATACCAAATCCTGAATGATTATGTGTTCAAAACTTTTTAATATGCAACCATTACACATTTTAGTATCTTTTGGCTTTCTTTTTGCATTTTGCTGATTAATGGGGTATAAACTTTTGGAATCCAGGGCACCACAAGTGTACTTTGATGGTGAAGTGGTTAAGAATTTGAAGGCAGAGGTGGCAAGGGGAGCAAAACTTAAATGCAGTAAATGTAATCTAAAGGGAGCTGCTCTTGGCTGCTATGTCAAATCCTGTAGAAGAACTTATCATGTTCCTTGTGCAATGGACATCTCAGATTGCCGTTGGGATCATGTACTTTCTCATATTAAAGCTATTATTTTTTAAATTGCTTAAAAAATACTTGTGCTTTGTATTTATCTAAACTTTGCTGGGGCATTAATTGGTTCAGGAGGATTTTCTCTTGCTCTGTCCTGTCCATTCAAATGTCAAATTTCCATGTGAGAAAATTAGGTCCAAGAAACAGGCAACACAGAAGCATCCCACTTTGTCTCATCTGTATGTTTTCTTGTTTTTTGCTATATATTTAAGCATTATTATAATCTCATTCACTTCCAATGTTTTGGTGAATTTACAGGATTTCAAATCATTTGCTTATTTACTTTCAACATTTAATGTCAATGGTTTAGACCACAAATTAAAGTACAATGCATGCTACTATGATAATAAATATTATAGTTCATCTCTGAAATCAGAGAAGTTTGCATATTTAATAGATGCATCAAGGTTTGATCCTATTACTGAGTAACTGCTGTATACAGGCCATCTCACCACTCAAATCCTCTTGAAGCTTCCCATGATGATGATGTAAAATTAGTATTTTGTGGATCTGCTCTATCAAATGAAGAAAAGGTTAGTATGAAAGTTGTGCTTTCTTTCATGAAGTTTATTTGTCATCTTCAATATCTTTACCATTTTTCTTTTTTGGGACTTCTACTTAATTGCAAAAAAAAAAAAAGGATGCTGAATCTTTTAATAAGTTGAACGATTTGACTTAAAATAAGTGTTTATTTGTAAATCTTGTGTCTCTACCTGTTGATGTGTATACCTTTTGAGGAGCACACTGCATCACTCTGCTTTATGTATCATGTTTTAACTAATTGATATATTTTCCTGACAATTTCTTTTCTGTATTTTCTTCTTGATGCTGCAGGTACTTTTGATCAATTATGCAAGCAAGGTTGGTGCTACTGTGACCAAGTTTTGGACCTCAAATGTCACTCATGTAATTGCAGCAACTGATGCACATGGAGCATGCTCCAGGACATTGAAAGTTCTGATGGCAATTCTAAATGGACGATGGGTTCTAAAAATGGATTGTAAGTTGTTTAAGTTTTTTGTTTAATGTTTGCTTACTTGAGTTGACACTTATCTTTGATTTTAATTCTAGACAAATATTGGTGATTTTAATTTGAGGGTTTTAGTTTGGAAAATGGCTTTCATTTTGGCAGACATGAAAACAAGGTCAATTATGTTCTGTGTTTTAGTTTCCCCTGATGAATTATAAATTGACCCTAGTAAAAGTTACTCTTGATCTAAATATTTGACATTGTTGTAATGATTCAATCATATTAACAAAACCTGTTGATAAATTCATTTATTTTTCTACTCATGAAAATCTTGAAATACTACTAATTTGGCATGAAATCTTGTTAGTTACTAATATAGCATCAAATACAGGGTCCATTTGTTTAAGCTTATTTAAAAAACACTTTTAAATAGAACAAGTAGTTTTCTATTTTTTATGTGTAGTCTAAACTTTTTTTAAAGCAGTTTTCTATTTCTTTAAGAAGGAAATTCTATTTGCTTCTTAAAACATTACTTTTTTTTAAATCACCTTTTTAAAGTTTAAACAAATTGGCATAACATCTCCTTTTTTAGTAATCCTAGGATCCACATTGGGCTCCTTGCACCAGGAGCCTGGGGTGTGTTGTGGTGAAAGGAAATTAGTATGGAGAGTATTTGTACGGATCTAACCTTGATACTCTTGTTGCACGTATTTGGCACCTAGCCACCTACTAATTGGTTTGCTAACATGAGAAATTTGTGTTGGTGCTTGAAACTTAATTTTCTACTTATGCTCCTGCACCTAGTAATATTTTTTCCTGTCTAATCCATGTTTAACTGTATGACTGGGTGGTCTCACTCTTGTGTGCTATTTATGTGTCCATGTTATACATTCTGTTTTTTTAATGCTTATTCATATTTTTGTATTCATGTTGATGCCATCTATTTTGTACTGTAGGGATAAAAGCATGCATGGAAGAGGTAAATCCTGTGGAGGAAGAACCATATGAAATTAATCTTGACAACCAAGGGTGTCAAGGTGGCCCAAAAGCTGGCAGACTTAGGGCATTGGCCAATGTAAATATTCTTTCATTGCATTGTATGTTCATGTAAAGACATGGATTGTGTTTCTTGCACTGTCGAAGTTTATAATATCAAATGCCTCTAATTTTCCTTCTCAACCAACTGAAGCATCTAGATGGATATGTTAAGGCTATATGTTCTGTTTCACTCAGTAGTGACTTGTTGACTAACATTTGTATTTCTTGTCTTTGAGGCTTACGATATCCATTGATATTCATTGTTAAAATACTTGCTAAATCTCTTCTTTTTAAGTTCTACACTAATATTCCAATTGTTGTGGTAGCAGGAGCCAAAGCTATTCAATGGCTTAAAGTTTTATTTTTCTGGGGATTATGTGTCAACTTATAAGGAAGATCTCGAAGAATTAATTGAAGTGGGAGGAGGTACTGTTTTGAGAAGCAAGGAAGAATTGGAATCACAAAGACATGAATGCAAAGGAGATTCTTCACAGTTGCTGATTGTTTACAACCTTGATCCTCCTCAAGGATGCAAATTGGGGGAGGAAGTTTCAATTCTTTGGCAAAGGCTAAACGATGCAGAGGATTTAGCTGCTAACACTTTACAAGTCATTGGTCACACATGGATTCTTGAATCAATTGCTGCATGTAAATTGCAGCCTTTTGTTAACTAAAATGCATTAGGTAGCTGATATTTTGCCTATCACTTGATAGGGTGTTCGTTCTCCAGAAGAATTGGTCAATTGTGTACATGATATAGCTTGAATTTATTTTGTCTTACTCTGGTCACTGGATGTTAGGGTGTAATATTTATGTAACATTAGTTTTGTCTGCTCTTTTACTAACTTGGTTTTGTTTGCTCTTGCCTCTAATCTCAAAGAACTTTGAATAGGTAATAACATGTTTAATGGTTCAGTTCCCACTGAGATAGGATTGATATCTGGGCTTCAAATTCTTGAATGGAATAACATTGCGGCTAATGGGAAAATTCCTTCTTCCTTGGGCCAACTCAAGGAGCTATGGAGTCTTGATCTCAGAAGTAATTTTTTGAACTCTACAATTCCTTCTGAACTTGGCTCATGCACAAATCTAAGCTTTTTGAGTTTAGCAGGGAATAATTTGTCTGGTCCTTTGCCTATGTCATTAACTAATCTGGCTAAAATATCAGAATTGGGATTATCAGACAATTTTTTTTTTGGTCAACTTTCTGCATCACTCATCTCTAATTGGAGTCAATTGATCTCCTTGCAAGTCCAAAACAATACATTTACAGGAAACATTTCTCCACAGATTGGCCTGTTGAAAAAAAAATAACTACCTCTCTGTACAATAATCTGTTCTCTGGTTCCATTGCCAAAGAGATTGGAAACCTGATGGAAATCAAGAGTTAGACCTTTCACAAAACAGATTCTCTGTTCCAATTCCACCAACACTTTGGAATCTGACAAACATCCAAGTCACGAATCTTTTCTTCAATGAGTTCTCTGGAACCATTTCCACGGATATTGAAAACTTGACCTCACCAGAAATCTTTGATGTCAACACAAATAACTTGTATGGGGAGTTGCCAGAGACCATTCTTCAACTAAATGCCTTAAGAAATTTTTCTGTGTTCACCAATAATTTCACTGGCAGCATTCCCAGAGAATTTGGAAAGAGTAATCCTTCTTTGACTCATGTCTACCTTTCAAACAGCTTCTCTGGAGAACTGCATCCTGACTTGTGCAGTGATGGTAAGCTAGTTATTTTGGCAGTCAATAACAACAGCTTTTCAGGGCCATTGCCAAAGTCCTTGAGAAATTGTTCATCACTATTTAGAGTCTGGCTTGATGATAATCAGTTAACTGGAAACATCGCAGATGCATTTGGAGTACTCCCAGCTGCAGAAATAAGTTGGTTGGTGAGCCCTCCTGGGAGTGGGGTGAATGTGTGAACTTAACTCAAATGGATATGGAAAGCAACAAACTTTCTGGTAAAATTCCATTTGAGGTAAGTAAGTTGAGTCAATTAGGGCATCTAAGCCAGCATTCCAATGAATTCTGTAATATTCCATTTTTTATAAATTAATTTAAAAAGAATTGTTATTTATAAATAAATAGAGTTTTAGAAAAATGATGAGGTTTTTGTAATTAAATAAATAAGGAAAAATAACTTTATTAAAATAATAATGATTTGAGAGAAAATAAAAAGGGTATCTATTTGATAAAAAATAAAATAGAGTTTGTTTTAATAAAATAATAAAAATAAATAAATAGAGTAAATAATAGGTTGTGAACCCTAGCTATAAATAAGGAAATGTTAGGTCATAGCTTCTTAGTCTCCTTTTCTCCTCAATTTTGTGAACCGTTGAATCGTCGTGAAATTTAAGCATCAGGTTTGCAACTCAATTTTGAGTATTCGCGTCGTTGGGAATTACAAAAAGATGTCGGAGTTGAGAGAAATATCCTTCACATTGTAACTTTTCCTTTCCGGTAGAAATTCAGAGCTGACTCGGTAAAACTACGATCCTAAACTCGTTAACCATTGGATTGTCGTGAAATTTTGATATGTGTTTCGCGATTCATTTCTGCACGTCTTCAGTGTTGGGATTTGCAAAATAATGTCTTTGGATGGAGAAAGACACATCGCACGTAGGACCATGGAATGGAGACTTCAATCCATTCTCCTTTAACGTTTAGGAACCTTAATAGAGCAACCGGAGGAAGAGCTCTAGAGAGCATTAGAAATGCCACAATTGATAACAGAGAACGCTTTAGTGACTACATCGAGGTAAGAGATGAATTATTTACAATTGGGGATTAGTGAGAACTAGGGATCCTTAGAGTATTAATTGGAATAAATTTTGAGGTGTTTTTGCAATTTTTGTTTCTATCCTTATAATTATAAGTGTGAATTATATACGTTTGATGAATCAGTTGATGTCCCAATGAGAAATTGTTATGAAATTGATGTGTTCTTCTTGAGTGTGAACCCTATAAATTGAACTTTTGTCTAATTAGCGGGAATAGATGAAATTAAATAAGTAGAGATTTAGCGTGAGAGGGAGTCAGACATTGATTTTGTATTTTTTCCTTTTCATGCTTTTTAGGTTTTTTTATAGTTTAAAATTAATATTATATTTGAAATTGACCAAAGATTTCTAGTAGATTTTGATGGCCTTGTTTTAAGCCGAATATATTTTTAATAAATTATATTTGATAACAGTGAAGTAAATGTGAATCTTTTATCCATGTGAATTTGTATATCAATATATTTATATATTTTATTTATTTATGTATACGTCAGGTAGAGGGTGTCACAAATTCAGTGGCCATATCCCACCTGAAATTAGAAATCTATGCCAACTTTTATTGTTCAACGTGAGCAGTAACCATTTATCAGGAGAAATACCCAAGAGTTATGGCAGATTGGCTCAGCTAAATTTTCTTGATTTATCAAATAACAACTTCAATGGAAGCATTACTAGATAGCTCGGTGATTGCAATCGCTTACCGAGTCTGAATTTAAGCCATAACAATCTATCCGGGGAGATACCATTTGAACTTGGCAATCTGTTCTCAGCCCAAATCATGTTGGACCTCAGCAGCAACTCTCTTTCTGGAGCTATCCCCCAAAACCTTGAGAAGTTAGCATCATTGGAGATTCTCAATGTCTCACACAACCATCTATCAGGGACAATCCCACAATCATTTTCCAGCATGCTCAGCCTTCAGTCTATTGATTTTTCTTACAACAACTTGAGTGGTTCAATCTCCACAGGTCGTGCTTTCCTGACAGCAACAGCTGAAGCCTATGTTGGCAACTCAGGTTTGTGCGGTGAGGTAAAAGGATTAACTTGTCCCAAAGTGTTTTTGCCAGACAAATCCAGAGGGGTTAACAAAAAGGTTCTTCTAGGTGTTATCATACCAGTTTGTGGCTTATTTATTGGGATGATTTGTGTTGGAATCCTGCTAAGCTGGCGGCACTCCAAAAAAAGCCTTGATGAAGAGTCCAGAATTGAAAAAAGTAATGAGTCTATTAGCATGCTGTGGGGAAGAGATGGAAAATTCACATTTTCTGATCTTGTTAAGGCCACCAATGGCTTCAATGACATGTACTGCATTGGAAAAGGAGCATTCGGAAGTGTTTATAGAGCACAAGTACTCACAGACCAAGTTGTTGCTGTTAAAAGGCTCAACATATCAGACTCTGATGACATTCCAGCAGTGAATCGCCAGAGCTTTCAGAATGAGATAGAATCACTTACTGAAGTGAGGCACCACAATATAATAAAGTTTTATGGGTTCTGTTCTTGCAGGGGACAAATGTTCTTGGTTTATGAACATGTACACAGAGGAAGTTTGGGGAAAGTATTGTATGGAGAGGAAGGAAAATCGGAGCTAAGTTGGGCCACAATGCTGAAAATTGTGCAGGGAATAGCACATGCAATTTCATACCTGCACTCTGACTGCTCCCCACCAATTGTGCACCGGGACGTAACACTGAATAGCATACTACTAGACTCCGACTTAGAACCTCGTCTTGCAGTTTCCAGCACTGCAAAGCTGTTAAGCTCAAACACTTCAACATGGACGTCAGTTGCTGGATCCTATGGCTACATGACTCCAGGTACATGTTGCAACCAATTTATTTTCTTGGGTATATAATCATTATTATAAATCATGCTATCGAGTGGCATTGGCACTCTTGTTTATGCAGTATTAAATATATATTACATGATTTAATTAGAATATGAGTTAAATGGTCTAACTTAAAAGCATATTTATCAAATGATTTAATCATACATCGGCAAGTATGTTAATTTTTATAATAATTACCTTAAAGTCATATTAAGAATGATTTCTGATTGGTTGATAGGTGAAATATTACAGTGATTGTGCATGACAATCAAACTCCAATAAATAGTTTCTTTCTTAGTACAATTTTTATTTCTTTAACCAATGTCTTGGTATACTCTTGTGTCATATACAGTGCTTTAGAGAGTTAGAGTTGCATTCAGCATATATATACTCTTGCTATATTCATACTTATGATATAAATTAAAGGGTGAGATGATTCACTAACAAATTTGGAATTTGCAGAACTAGCTCAAACAAAGAGGGTCACTGACAAGTGTGACGTGTATAGTTTTGGAGTGGTGGTTTTGGAGATAATGATGGGAAAGCATCCTGGAGAACTCTTGTTTACAATGTCTTCAAACAAGTCTTTGTCATCAACAGAGGAACCACCCGTGCTACTGAAGGATGTGCTTGACCAAAGGCTTCGACCTCCAACGGGCAATTTAGCAGAAGCAGTAGTGTTCACGGTGACCATGGCTATGGCATACACACGTGCGGCTCCAGAGTCCAGACCCATGATGCGTCCTGTGGCACAACAACTGGCATTGGCTACTAAGCAGCCTTGTCTTACAGAGCCATTTGGCATGATAACCGTAAGCAAGCTTACAGCAGGGTTCCACAAATAGTGTATCATGTAGGACAGGGGTCTATGCCATTACTTGTATTAAAATATGCTCTTTTTATTTTCCACACACAATTAAATAAGTATACTTGCTAGTAGAATTATATTTGAAGTTGAAACTTAAAATAACAATAAAGGATAGGCTTGATGATTGAAGCTTCTGTATGATCTACAATTGAATTAGTCATGTGTGTGTATATATATTCTCTCTTATAAATAAAATAATTTTACATTGAGCACACTTTTTTTGCCTTTTGTTTCTTTATAGTTCCCGTACCATTTGTCCAAAAAGAAAAAGAAATTTGCCATGAATGAATAATCTTGGGGCAGATGCATCCCTCACTCTTTAAATAAGATGCATTTATAAGTTTTTGGTGAACTGTTATTGTTTAGGAATTTTTTTGAACTGAAATTCAAGCTAGTCCTAATTAAGAGTTGGCTTTGTTGTAGTGTAGAATGCATCAAGGTGGCATAGTGTGAAATACGTCTTAGGAATCAAGTTTCACAGAAAAATAACTATAATTAATTAATCAAAGGAGATATCATATTGCACCTCAGGCATTTACGTAATATTCTTGATATAATTGAGATGAAAAAGAAAAAAGTCTACTATTCTAAAATTATTTGTCACAACTGAGCGATTGGTGACTCTTGACTGAAATGAAAAAAATGTATTTTCTTCTTGCAACATTAATATCAATTTATCCATTCACTTCCATTCCTCTGCTGGTATACTGTGCAATTTCAGTTGCCTGTGTCTTCTGACTGGAAAGTTCGTAATCCCCATTGAATGTGCACATTATATATATTTATGTTAACATTTGAACATTTGACTAACTTATTCACCAAAAAAAAAATGAAAAAAACCATTTGACTAACTTGAAATTTTATTATGACTTTGCATAGTACATATACAGTGATATGGTCAAAGTGATCATTTACTAGCAACTATGTATACAGTTCACTAAATGATCACTTTGTCCAGATCACTTCTCACATTAAGAATTTAGAGGGAGTAACCACACATATGTCTATAGTTTTTTTTTTATTAAAAATCTTGCATGTTAGCCAATAAGAGTAATCAGGAAATTGAACTTAACTTATGTTTGTTAGTACACTAAGAAACAAAAGCACGGTAGAAACAAACTATGTCAAAAGTAAAATTTTCTTACATTCCACTCAGCACATCACCAAAATATTTTGTGTAAAATGCTTTTGCATATATGTAGCTAAAATATATAGGAACACACATAGGCAAGTTTGCTTCAGGTAGTGTAACAGAGCATGACTAATTCAAACATAGATACAGATGCTCCAATCACCAAACCTTTCCTTTATTGTAATTTTAAATGTCAACTTCAAATATAATTGTACTACAGATTAACATATTTGTGTACTACAACAAAGTTTTATCCCACTAGGTAAGTTCAGCAACATGGATTACACGACGACATTCAGCACAGAAATCACAGTACTACACTATATGCTATTTCTGAAACCCAGTAAGCTTGCTTATGGTAATCGTGCCAAATGGCTCTGCAAGAGTAGCCTGCGTAGTAGCCGAAAGTTCTTGTGCCACAGCACGCATCATGGGTCTGGACTCTGGAGCCGCACGCGTGCATGCCAAAGCTATGGTCACTGTCAACACTACTGCTTCTGCTAATTGGCCAGTCGGAGGTGGAAGCCGTTGGTCAAGCACATCCTTCAGTAGCATCTGAGGTTCCTCCATTGATGTCAAATACTTGTTTGAAGACATTGTAGTCAAGAGTTCTCCGGGATGCTTTCCCATGAATATCTCCAATACCACCACTCCAAAACTATACACGTCACACTTGTCAGTCACCCTCATTGTTTGTGCTAGTTCTGCAAATTCCAATTTTTGTCAGTGACTCGCCGCACTCTTTAATTTATATGACAAGTATATGACCAGAGTTTATATATGCTGAAACTTTATACAACACAAGAGTATATTTAAGACATTGGTTAAAGAAATGAAAAAATAATAATAATAATAATAATAAATTATTAAGAAAGGAAACATTTATATCTAAAATATCGATAGTTTAATACACGTTTTTAAATTGTTAGAAACATTCAATAAATATATATATTTAATGCTGCCTTAGCATGATCCAGACTAGATAATATATACACTAGAACTTAAAATGGTTGGATCATGTCATGTACCTGGAGCCACATAGCCATAGGATCCAGCTACCGAGGTCCATGTTGAAGTGTTGGAGCTTAGCAGCTTTGCCGTGCCGAAATCTGCAAGACGAGGTTCAAAGTCGGAGTCTAGTAGTATGTTATTCAATGTTATATCCCTGTGAACAATTGGTGGGGAGCAGTCAGTGTGCAGGTATGAAATTGCATGTGCTATTCCCTGCACAATTTTAAGCCTTGCAGTCCAACTTAGTTCCAATTTTCCTTCCTCTCCATACAATACTTCCCCCAAACCTCCTTTGTCTACATGTTCATAAACGAAGAACATTTGTCCTCTCCTAGAACAGAACCCATAAAGCTTTATTATATTCTGGTGCCTCAATCTTGTAAGCAATTTTATCTCATTCTGAAAGCTCTGGCGGTTCACTGCTGGAATGTCATCAGAGTCTGATATATTGAGCCTTTTAACAGCAACAACTTGGCCTGTGAGTAATTGTGCTCTATAGACACTTCCAAATCCTCCTTTTCCGGTGCAGTACTTGTCATTGAAGTCATCGGTGGCCTTAACAAGATCAGAAAATGTGAATTTTCCATCTTTTCCCCACACCATGCTAATAGGCTGATCACTTTTTTCAATGCTTTTGGATTCTTCATCAAGATGCTTTTTTGGGGGCCACCGGCAAAGTAGGATTCCAACACCAATCATCCCAATAAATAAGACACAAACTGGAATGGTAACACCAAGAAGAACCTTTTCGTTGATCCCTCCGGATTTGTCTGGGGAAAACACTTTGGAACAAGTTAATCCTTTTACCTCACCACACAAACCTGAGTTCCCAACATAGGCTTCGGAAGTCGCGGTCTGGAAAACACGACCTGTGGGGATTGAACCACTCAAGTTGTTGTAAGAAAAATCAATAGATTGAAGGCTGATCATGTCTGAAAGTGATTGTGGGATTGTCCCTGTAAGATGGTTGTGTGAGACATTGAGAACCTCCAACGATGCTAACTTTTCAAGGCCTTGGGGAATAGCTCCAGAAAGAGAGTTGCTGCTGAGGTCCAACATGATTTGGAGTGGGAACAGATTGCCAAGTTCAAATGGTATCTCCCCGGATAGATTGTTATGGCTTAAATTCAGACTCAGTAAGCGATTGCAATCACCGAGCTCTCTAGGAATGCTTCCACTGAAGTTGTTATTTGATAAATCAAGAAAATTTAGCTGAGCCAATCTGCCATAACTCTTGGGGATTTCTCCTGAAAAATGGTTACTGCTCAAGTTGAACATGAAAAGCAGGCCTAAATTCCCAATTTCAGATGGGATATTGCCTGTGAATTCATTTGAGTGCAGGCTTAGATACCTTAATTTATTCAACTTACTTAGCTCAGATGGAATTTTTCCAGAAAGTTTGTTGTTTTCCATATCCATACGAGTTAAGTTCACACATTCACCCCACTCCCGGGAGAGCTCACCAACCAACTTATTTCTACTAAGTGAAATAAAATTAAGATCTGGTAGTACTCCGAATGCGTCTGTGATGTTTCCAGTTAACTGATTATTATCAAGCCGGACTCTAGTTAGTGATGAACAATTTCTCAAGGACTTTGGCAATGGCCCTGAAAAGCTGTTGTTATTGACTGCCAAAATAACTAGCTTGCCATCACTGCACAAGTCAGGAGGCAGTTCTCCAGAGAAGCTGTTGTTTGAAAGGTAGAGATTAGTCAAAGGATTATTCTTTCCCAATTCTCTGGGAATGCTGCCAGTGAATTTATTGGTGAACACCGAAAAATATCTTAAAACAGGTAGTTGAACAATGGTTTCTGGCAACTCCCCATACAAGTTATTAGTGTTGACATCAAAGATTTCCAGTGAGGTCAAGTTTTCAATATCCATGGGAATGGTTCCAGAGAACTCATTGAAGAAAAGATTCATGACTTGGATGTTTGTCAGATTCCAAAGTGTTGATGGAATTGGACCAGAGAATCTGTTTTGTGAAAGGTCTAACTCTTTCATTTCCTTCAGGTTTCCAATCTCTACAGGAATGGAACCAGAGAACAGATTATTGTACAGATAGAGGTAGTTAATTTTTTTCAACAGGCCAATCTGTGGAGGAATATTTCCTGTAAATTTATTGTTTTGGAATTGTAAGGAGATTATTTGGGTCCAATTAGTGATCAGTGGAGCAGAAAATTGACCAGAAAAAGAATTATCTGATAATCCCAATTCTGATATTTTAGCCAGATTAGCTAATGACATAGGCAAAGGACCAGACAAATTATTCCCTGCTAAACTCAAGAAGGTTAGATTTGTGCATAGGCCAAGCTCAGAAGGGATTGTAGAGTTAAAAAAATTTATACTGAGATCAAGACGCCATAGCTCCCTGAGTTGGCCTAAGGAAGAAGGAATTTTCCCATGGGCAGAAATATTATTCAATTCAAGAATTTGAAGCCCAGATACAAAACCTATTTCAGTGGGAACAGAACCATTAAACATGTTATTACCTATGCGAAGTTCTTTGAGATTAGAAAGCTTGGACAAGTTTGGAGACAGTTTTCCTTTTAGGCCAGAGTTGGTGAGGTTGAGATATTCAAGCTTTGCCAAATTGCTATACATGGATTCTGGTATTATGCCATTCCAGTTATTCTGAGAGATGTCAAGGTATGTCAAGTTATGGCACTCAAGTATGAAACTAGGGAATCCACCGGTGAAGACATTGAGATCTAGAGCAAGATGAGTTAAGGAAGGCATTCCTGAATATTGGGACCAGTCGGGAGGAGTTATAAAGTAGTTTGATCCAAGGTCCAGGTGCCATACCTTAGGGAGATTCATGAGCTGATAGGGAATTGTGCCGTTGAGATTGTTGTTGTAAAAACTAAGATATTGAAGCTCCCTTAGCTGGCCTAGTTCATAAGGCAGTGTTCCTTCAAATAAGTTGGTACCAAAGTCCAATAAAGTGAGCTTTGAGAGTTTGCCAATTGCTGATGGTATTGACCCCTCAAAATTGTTGCCATTGAGGTTGAGTTGAGTAAGGTTAGGGAGGGAAGCAAAATCGAAGGTAGTGAGAGTCCCAGTGAGATTGGCATCAGACAAGTTTATCTGTGACACTGTTGTGTTAGTGTTGTCACAAACAATGGCATCCCAATTGCAAAGGGTTCCAAGGTTGGAGAGGGACCATGATGAGTTTAGAGAGGGAGGAAGAGGAGGAGATAGACTGTTTTTCCATTTGACAAGGGCTTCTGCTTCTGTTCTTTGTGATGATGTGATTTTCAATGGAAGCAAAGGTATGAAGAAGAGTATATGAAAGAGAAGAGCATGAACCTTTTGAAAACTTGTCATCATGTGATTCACGTCTAGCATATGGCCTGGTCTCTATGTTAATGTTTTAATCTCTTATATAGCATTCGATTTCTGTTTTGGAATTTTGAAACATATTCTGACATGAGAATCCAACTAGGAATTAGTTGAGCCAGGTTCTGTTGATATTAGGCAGAGGTAAATGTAAATATAGGAAAACATAACTATGTGGTGTGGTCCACGTTGTGGTTTGTAGTGATTATAATTGAATGTTTTGTGTTTTCTAATCACCGTAGTCAAGTCTTTGGTTCTCTGCTGGAGCTCCAATACTGAGGTATCTCACAAGTTTTGGTCCCAGTTATGAGACTAATCCTCCATAGTTTAATCACCCTTAAAGTGTGTGGGTTTGTTTCACGAATTAAAAGTGTATTCTAAGGGAATGTACAAATAAGAATGTAATATTCTCATGTTTATTACAAGTTTTTAAAAAATATTTTCTAATCATTCTTAGAAATGTTAGAATTTTCTTTTTAAATGTTTTCCTTCATTTTTATTTACATGACGAGAAATAAGTAACTGGTATTCCCATTGGAATATGCTAAAGTTATTTTCTAATATACATATAACTTCCATTTTTATTTATTTTTGAAATATTATTCCCAAAAGTATTAAAATGCAAACAAAATATTTTTTTTATATAAATAATCAACAATGATATTTCCATGTTAAATTCTTAGAAATAACATTCCCTGTAATGAAAAAAAAAATCATGAAATAAATGTTGACTTAATATTTTTCACCCTTTTAAGATGTAATATGTGAGAATCGATTCTTTTATGCAAACTTAAATGTGCATATTTCTCATGTTTTCCGCCGATAACGAAAGTGAGTGTTTGCAGCACTTGCAACGAAGCTCCCATATGGACAGTTTCGATCGAATTCAATAAAATATCAAATTATTTAAAATTTAGTTGGTTCTAGTCCAAGTCGTTGCCATGGTCGCTTCATATTTTCCTTTCACTTTTCATATTAGAATAGCTTAATTTGTTTTGTTTGTTTTGAATTTCTAGTTCAAAAGTTCAATTATGAACCAATTTTTTAAACTAAAAAGTAATTTATGATAATTTTTCTTATTTATTAAGAAACTAACATTTTTAATTTCTAAAAAGAGCACCAAAATATTTTTTTTTTGTTTTTTTTTAAATTACATGATTATTATAAATTATTTAAACATGTATTTAATTAAGAGTTTAATGGTATTAAAAAGTTTTTTTAAGTACAAACAAAACAGATCTCATATACTTTGAAAAGAATTAATTTTTGAGAAAAATAATAAATTAAATTTTAGTGAGTACAATTTATTGTAAGATTAAAACGTATAGGCTTTTTAAAAATATATCTATATTTATATTTCATATTAATTTTTTTAAAACAAAAAAATACTTTATTAATTTATTTTAAAGATTAACTTTCAAACATAACTTGATTTTCTAATATTTAAAATATATATCTTCAATATTTTATTAATATAAAAAATCAATCTGTGAACTGTTTATTAAAATATTATTTTGAAACATAAACTAATATTTTTTAATATATTAAGGCAATATCTTATTTGTAAAATGAATTCTATTAAAATTTAAACGAAGTGTCCCTAAAGTGGTGTTTATTTTCAAAGTCAAAGAAAGCAGTTGTCAGTTTGTAACTAAAAATTTCTCCTTTTCTCTTTTTGACTCAAAACGCGGTGACGCAGTGACTCAAATTTTTCTAATCATTCATTTATTGTTTGTGAAATATTGTTGGTAGTTTATTGGACGTAGTAAGTCTATGGACCATAGTTGGTCAATGGGTCAACCAATATGCTATATTCTAACCTCATCCCTACGGATGACTTTCAAGTTCGAAAGCTATTTCATTGGAAGAATAATACTAAATAGTATGTAAAATCAATACAAGAACCGAATTCACATTTTTTTTCAGTTACTTACTAAAAAGTATTCTTATCTCATCCCATACGTTTCGTATAATTTCGTCTCATACCAAATAGTAAAACTCTAATAGCAAAATTATATATCCCTCAATCGATGATCAAAGACCAATTCCTTTTAAAATATAAAGATTAACAAAATAAATTTTATATTTCGGAACAAAATCCTCCCCCATTCACATAATAAAAAATTGAATCCCTGAAGATATATTTATAAAATCCAACTATCCATTAATTGTATTGTATCTTGCTTGCAAGTAATTAGTTGTGGAATGTTAGTTTGAACCTAAGTTGGACTTTGGATTCCACCAATTTGACACAAAAATACTCAAAAACAAAAAGACATTACAAAATGCAGAGTAAGTCATTACTTGCTATCTTTATTTTTTGAATTAACCGGATCCTTGAAGTTAAGATTGATCATGAGGCATCATACTGTAAATGCTACCAAGGCGAATTCTTCCACGCAACAAATAAGATGAGGAGCTTCGGTGTGGCAAACTATTATCATTAATTTAATGAGTAATGCTTGTTTTCGTATTAATTCTCTTTAATAGAAACACTCAAATGCCAAAAGCTATTTGATTTTGTCCAGCTGAATTTCAGTTTAAGACACAATAATGAGCTTTTTAATATATAAAATATATTTTTTAAATCTGTTTAAAATTTAGTAATTTTGTACTTTATAATACAAAATCAACTATTAAAATTTAGTTTTTTTTAAAAAAAGTAATATCCATTAAATCTAATAATCAACTACTAATGGTCTAATGGTGTAAATTACACTTGAAAGACACTTAAAATTCTAAAATATACATTGTTTGAAAATAAAGTAATACATTTTTACAAAAATATCATTAATTTAGTATCAACTCTTATTTACTAGTTTTTTTTTAAAAAAAATTGTTTACAAAATTTCTGAAACCCTACAAAAGTAGGGCCTTAACGACTCAGTTTATATATTATCGTGATAGTAAAATTTTTAAAAAATTATTTTTTAGAAATTTTGTATTTATTTAATTTATTTACAAAATTTGATAATTAAACAAATTTGATATTTAATTGAATGATGTATTAGATATTTATTATAATAATTAAAAATTAAATAAACATGATATTTAATTGAATGATGTATTTAATTTTTTTATAATAATTGATAATTAAATAAATTTGATATTTTTTTACATATGTAAATATTTATTAAACCTATGATTTTTATTTATAATTTATATATGTAAACAAATTAATTATTAGATAAAAAATAATCATCACAAAATTTATTATGTAAATTTACATGTACATTAAATATAAATTAGGAATTTCAGTGTTATATATAATGACACTATTTATTTATAACTTAGTGTCTATTAACTCAGTTGGTTTGAGTGTTCTATTAATGCAGGAGACACAAGTTTAAATTAAATCAAATTATAATTTTAAATAAAATAAAATAAAAAATCCTATGCACACGAGGTGCCCCTAGAAATTCCCAAAGTTTTTTTAGCTTCAATTCTCTCACGAGCTTAATTTTTATATTGTAAAGGCGGGGAATCTGATTTTAGAGGCTTAGCTTTCTCAACCGAATATTACGTTGTCCATTTGCATGAGCTAACTAACAAAGAAATCTTAAGGCCCAAAAGAAAGAACCAGCCTTATATAAACTTTGTTGATTGATGACTTATCTCTATTGAGTCTGATCAGTTTTAGTTAAATTTTCTGTTTTAATTAGGTTTTTTTATTAATAAGATTAAAATCTAAAATTTTATTTAAGGAAATCGAACTTAATACACTTAGACCAATGATTAATTGGTATCAACTTTATATATTTAGTTTTGTACTTCTTGTCATTTATTAATTACCATGTCTTTCTTTTCCCTATGTATTTGATGTTTACCTTTTTTATTATTGACCTAGCTGTTGTTAGACTTATCTTTAAAGTTAACGTGAGATTGACATGTCACAAAAGTCATGGGCTATACGTTGGCAGAAAAATTTCTGTTGATTAAAGTGGTTTTTCACTGAATGTATTTTTATATGCACTGAAGAATTATGAGCAGAGCTTATAAAATAAGAAGTGAGACTGCAAAATTTTGTAACTTTTTTGATAAATTTTAGTTGATGCTAAAGAGTATATTCAAAAGTTTGTTTTAGAGGGTTTAGTGCTAACATTTAAAATGAAATATTAATGGTAAATATGATGACAAACATAACATGTTTGCATGTAGAAAAAACGTGAGATTGCTGTGTAGAAAGTCATGATGAACCGATTGAAAGCACAAAAACCTTGCAGGATATCTATGAAATATATAAGGTTGCTGACTTGCTGTCTTAGAATCTACTAATTTCACCAAAGCAAACATAGTCCTTCCTTGGAGAAAGCAATGCATAAGATGATAAGAAGCAGGAGATGATGAACAAAAAAATGAAACATGAAAATTCATGCATGTTAGCTTCATTGGCTTTTAAACAACAAAAGCACATTGCTGTGAAGCTTTATTTAACTGAACTGGCAAGGAGCAAGGGCATGATACAATTGAAGCTTAATTTCTTTACATTTTCAAAAGGCTTATAGCAAGAACAGAGAAGCTGTATTCCCTAGGACTTGTCATCTGGTTGTGGGCTACTTAAACTTATTCCAGTATTGCCCTTAGATGAAGCATGGTTCATACCCAACTCCATTTTGGTTTGTGTTACATCATCATTGTAGACATATAACTTGGCAACAACCACAAAGCAAAGTAAGTTGGTAGAGCTTAGCACGGCCAAGAATGCATAGTAATAATCTAAATGGGAGACATTTAGATTATCCAAGATCCAACCCTTATGACCATGTCTAAGGGTGAGATCAGAAACAGTTGAAAGAAGAAAACTGTTAAGAAAATTTCCAATGCTTATGGTGGTTGTGAAATATGATGTTCCCAAACTTTTCATGGCTTCTGGTGCTTGATCATAGAAGAACTCCAACTTAGCAACATCAACAAAGGTATCAGCAATCCCTGTCAAAGCAAACTGAGGGAGGAGGATGAAAATAGTAAGAGGAATTGTATCTTGCGCACCTAAGAGGTGTTTTTCTCTTGCAACACTGAGTCTCTTCCTCTCAACAAAGCATGCAGTGAGCATTATAATAACATGTAGCACAAGGCCAATTCCAAGTCTCTGCAGCAAGGAGATCCCTCTGGAGTTCTTTGTGTAGCGCCGGATCGCGGGAACGAAAAGGCGGTCGTAGATCACAACACTTGTCAGCATGAAGATGTTTACAAATGCTATGAGACATGCTGGAGGGATTTCAAAATGGGGTCCCATGTTCCTGTCAAGTGTGGTGCCTTGTCTGATGAAGAGTGTGGTGGTTTGAGCTATTATGGTGCTTGGAATGCATGTAGTAATCAAAATTGGAATCATTTTCATCATTTGCTTGGTTTCCTCAACTTGAGTCACAGTGCAAAGCATCCACGGTGATGTTTGGCCTGTCTTTACCGCAGCTTTGTCAAGGAAGCTGCAAACAATTTGTCAAGGTTATAAAATTGTTGTGCTGTTCTAGAAGCTGTAGTGCATCAATTTGGTGGCTTTGATACTAGTTCCATTAATTAATTCCTTTTCACATTACAAAGATGAATTTAATCATTTAACTTTTAAAATTTTCAATTTAGTTCGAGAAATTAATATTTAGGTAAATTTCATCCTTAATATTGAAAAAAAAAGGAGTTCTGAGCCTGTAGTCAATTTGATTGCCTGATACACACACAAACTGGAAGACCAAATTGCTAAAGTTAGTTGCCAAATTTGATTGATATTTATTTGTGATGATAATAACATTTTTACTAGCAATTCCATTAAATACTAGGAGGGAGAATTTTGTTGTTTATAGTAATTTTATCTTACTCAAACAAGATTACCTTCAGTGGTCTAGACCAAAAAAATAATATTTTTACTAGAAAAAACAAATTTGAAGAGCAATTAGATTACTAGCCTTAACGAAGAGCTGTGACAAATTCTGCTTCTCCCTTTGCCTGCATAAAACTCTTCCATGCTCAACTCATGTAGCTCATTTAGATCATGTGGGACATGTACCTTCCACTTCCTCATAGCTGCCACCAAGACCTGAACCATCCTTGTTAAAGGGCTTCCTGAGGGCAATCTATGCCTATAAAGTGGAGTTCCTAAAAGAAACACCAAAACTGAAACGGCTAGCCCAATGGTTGGGATTCCATAACCAAGTCCAAAACCAACCTTGTCTTGTATGTAAACCAAGAGAGTTTGGGCTGTAATGGTTCCAATTAGAATATTAAACACCCACCAGTTGTAGAAGGAAAGCTTTTGGGACCTCTCCTTGGGCTCAAACTCATCAAATTGGTCTGCTCCCATTGTGGAAATGTTGGGCTTGGTTCCCCCTGTGCCTGCTGCAATGATGTACAAGGCAAAGAAGAAAATTCCCACTTGAAACGACGATGCTCGTTGGCAATCCTTGTCTGCTATGCCGGGAGCACATGGTGGCGGTCTCAATGCTGGTAGTGACACTGCTAGAGTCAACAAACACATTCCCTACGACGAAAAATACAAGACCATGTTCTGTAAAATGCAAGATATTGCAACATTCAAAATTATTACCTGGTTCAAGACCACTCTGATTCGTACATTCTTCATGTGACATATAATTGAGTTATTGAAAAACTCAGGTTGTGTATCACATAAAGATTAGCTAAGAATATGGACACAGTTTTGGATCATGTAATAATTTTTGCGGCATACACAAGTACAATCCAGTGGAGATGACTATCTTGATAAAATTTGCTTTGTTCACAGGCTTGTCATATATCAAACACACCCTAACAGAGAAGATACTTGGAAAATTTGGTATAATCTAGAAGTAATTTTTTGAACTTTTACTCAAACCATATTTTGAGACTTAAATCACGTTCAAATCTACTCAAACCATGATTTTGTCAAACATGTTACTTATGTCAGGAATGGTACTTTATAATTTATATTTTCCGAAGTACTAAGATTTGAAAGGTGTAAATGATAATCCAACTTAAGGTTTGCTAATATCATGTTTCATACCAGAAGGTAAATGGCTGATGCTATTACAAAGGTCCAATAACGGCCAAGATAGGCATCGGCTATGTAAGCCCCTGCAGCTGGCATAATCCACACTGTACCAGACCAGTTGGTAACGTTGTTTGAAGATTTCACAGTGCCCTCGTGGAGCTTCTTTGTTAGATACTGCACTAGGTTTGATGCTATCGCATAATATGCCATTCTTTCAATCATTTCATACCCTATAAACACGTGCATGTAATTACAATTTACAACATGTTCAAAAGTGGCACTCAGTTTCTTTACATGTAAAAGTTGTCAAATAGTTACTTTTATTGCAGATATTAAAAAACCTATTAAAGAAAAAAAACACACACACACACACTCAAATTTGTGACAACAAAAAGTTGCCTCTTTGAGATAATTATATATAAAATGACATATATATAATACTCTAAAATAATGATGAATAAGTAATCACCAAAAACAATATTATATGAAGGAGTAAAAGGGCTCAAATTAAAGCTAGTCAATTTCAAAATGACATTATTAAGGCCCCAGTGGTTGCATTGCGTTTTTACCTACTATGAAGGAACAAGCTCTCCATCTTCCAGTATTTGATCTTAAAACGGGTCTACCTTTGAGGTCCACTGTGCCATCTTGGGTGTAATCCTCTCTTCCACTTGCAAAGCCCTTTTCTTCTACCACTGCCATGATACTGTAGATTCATGTGAAGTTTTTAGCTTTTCAAGAACATCTTATATATATATATACTTAAGATGTGGAATAGGAATAGGATTTTAGAATTTTGGTTTTCTTAAGCCTAATAAAGTCATGACATACATCATCAATTGTTCAATTACATTAGCTAAACTAACAAACAAATCTAATATAAAAGACATATTTTGTTTGGTCTTTTTTGTCGTTTTCTTACTCATTGTCCGCCTCATTGATTTTAATGCGAAAAAGTCTCTCCTCGTCCGTCTCATATATTTACCATTTTTGCTTATTGTACCTTTAAATTATAGGGTATGTTTGGATTTCAGATGGAAGAATTTAAATATATGTTTGAGAGTAAAATTAATTTTAGATCATATTTGATTATCTTTTAAAAATATGTTTAAGAGTAAAATTTTACTTGAAAGTTCAATTTTAAAAAAGTAAGACTTGAAATATTTTTGTAAATTCAGTTTACAAGCTAAAATTTAATCCAAACTTAAGTTGATAAACTTTAATCTAAACATTCAAATGCAATCGAATTTCTCACTAAATCACTATCTATAAGCGAGCATAATTTTTTTTAGAAGAAACAGTGAAACAAATCAACTATTATTTAGATTTATTTTTCTCAAAGGTAATGTGACTTTGATGCCTAAATAAAGAAACAATTGATATGTTAATTTTGTCCTCTTTCAGTTATTACTTATTAGTTACTGGCTTGTACTGACATGCTCACTATGTTTCCAATCTTACGCTTCCTTAATTACTTGAACTAGTCATTGGTGTATATACAATAATGAGTTAGAGACTGATCAAATAGAAAATTGTAATCGCCATAAGTATATTCTCTGTGGATACATCCATGTACATGGCGTCAAAGGCTAAAAGCCGGACAGTTATGTTGATTAAATAAAATAACATTAAAGGGTTAATTATGTCCAACATCAAGATGTATAATAGTCCATATATGAACTACATCTTATTGGAAGTACTTTTCAACTTGTAAAATGTATACAAGCACAATAAAAAAATACTAATATTGTCATATTTTTCATATTAGAACTACATCTTGTTGGAAGTATTTTGAAAATAATAATTATTTAAAGAACAAGTCTTACATTACATATTTAGGACAATACCTCGTAATATATATAGAGTTTCAGCTTGAAACTATTAATTAAGGTAATCAAATAATTATGTGTGAGTTGATTGATACGTGTTTAGTGGTTGATCAATAACACTTTCCTATACAAATAATAAAAAAAAGTATACTTGATTTATCAGGGAATGAAATTTTACTCATTCAGATTTAAAAATATTTTTTTGAATAAATTATTTATGTTTTTTGGTCTTTGACTCTCACATCCATTTTTTTAATAATTGTATTTTTTTTCAAAGAAAATTTTAACTAAGAGGAAAATATACGTTAAAAGGAGTGTATAAAAAATACTTTTATATTTTTTTTCCAAAGTTTGTCTAAGAAACAATAAAATAACATAGTTTTTTCAACAATTTTCTATACAATATTTAAAAATAAAAACAAAGAAAAAGTAAAATAATGATTTTTCTATTAAAAATAAAAAAATATTTTCTCAAATTGAACATTCCTTGTCATAAAAATCTAAAAAGTGAATTAAATTCAAACTGCCCGTCCAAGATACCCACATATTGGAGATTACTAGTTAATAGTAAATTTGCATATGTAAAAGGCAAATGGGGTGGTGGTGTAGTTGGCTAACGTGTAGGTCTCATACTTTTCAAGTAATCTTGACTTCTAGCCTCTCACACCTTAACATTTTTTACAATGAAACTGTCATTTTTTTTCTTCAATATGGAATTTATTGATAAATGTGTCCCTGAAAGATGAAGATATAAAATTTAATTCTTAAAAGTATAAAAAGTACAACAAATATTTTTTTGTCAATGTTAATGAAATAACCTATGTGACACAGAGGTACAAATTTTATACTAAAATGATTGTCAACGTGGATTGCTAACATAGGGGCATATTTGTCATAATATTTTTTTTTATTTTTTGTCTTCTCACTCTACTGACAAAGATGAAAATATAAAATTTAGTCTCCGAAAATATAAAAAGTACGATAAATATATCTAAACATTAATAATGAATTATATATGAGAGAAGTTAGGGAAAAAGTGATTAAAAAATAGTAAAATACAACTTAAGATTTGAACTCTTATACTTTGATTATATACCTATTTATCCATCTATCAAATTGTTAATCAGTTTTTTAATTAATCAATATAACTACTTATTTTCTAAAATAAAATAAATTTATTTAGTTTTATGATATAAAAAAATTGAGTTACCATTTAAAAAAATGAAAACCTTTTATTTCTTAAAATTTTTTGTTTCTTCAATTAATTATTAATCTTTATTAGGTACTCTGCCACATTATGTCAAATGGAATATAAGGTAACTGCAATCCCTAAATCAACGAGAGATACAACTCTACGTTCCAAAGACAAAGAATAAACCTCTGTATTAATTTGAACATTATTGTATTTTTTATTTAAATTTAGTTGAATTCTTTATTTGTTAGTAATCATTTAATTCATATTATGTATAATAAGTGTTGTTTCAAGTGGAAACATATAAGGTTTATCCAAGGGGTTATTTCATATTTGAGGTATATATATACATTTTATTGATTAAGGAAAAATATTTATAATTCCACTTTGTCTTTATCTAGATTAAATTTTGTGAGACTTTTTATTATAAAAAAATAGTTGATTAATTTTTTTTAAGTAAATAAATAAATAAATTTGATCCCGCGATCGGTTGTATTTTTTCTACTAAAAACTCTTGACATATTATTTTCAATCTAAATATAATGGTACTTAAGTTGAAATTGAGATATGGAATAATTTTAAAGATTAAAAGTGAGAAATTTAGTAGAAATTTGATCAAATTATAGGATATAAGATAAAGTTTTTCTTAACAACAAAGATGAATGTTTGACAAGAAAATTAAAATAATAAATATATATATATATATATATATATATATATATATATATATATATATATATATATATATATATGAAAAGATAATTTAAAAAGTATATTGCATAAGCACTAAACAAATAGAAACAATAAATTACAAACACATAATAATAATAATTAGTCACAATCTATTATTAACGTCTAGATATATTTATTGTATCTTTTATAATTTTATATACTAAATTTTATATTTTCATCTTTCAGGAAATTAAAAAAACACTATGATAAATATGCCAACAATCCAAGTTGGGAAAGTGATATGTTATTTTATTAACCGGGGACTTTTTTCAAATAATAATTTTGACTCACACCCACACCATAAAACTTTTACATACCCGTGCGCGACAGTACGTTCGCAGTATTGTTATATTATTTAATTATTAATTTATATAAATGTTTTTTTATAAAGATTTGATTATTTATACTCCACGAAAATAATTATGATATTTTTTCAACCAATATTAAAAATTGATATAATTTTAAGTCTTATTAAAAACATAGTTCTTTTTGGTTATCCCAAAATCAAATAGATTATTGATTATGATCACACTTAAAAGGATAAAATTGTATGTTCCCTCACCCTAAATAAACATAACTATAAGAATTGAACTTGTGTATAATCAAATTCCATCCTAACTTCAAATGAAAAAATAACCCACTTTAATAAGGGACTACGGTATTTTTGATCCCTTGCCATGGCCTCCATACTTGTTATGTTATACATTTTATATAATAATATCATTATATATATTAGGGGAAGAGAGGCATGGAGTGTCTTTCTGAATTTTTTAAATAATAAAAAATAAAAGTTAAATATAATAAAAAATTGACAGAATAAAAAAAATTAATAATACAAAAATAGTGAAAAATTAATGTAAATTAGAAAAAAAAATTAAAATTTAAGAAATGGTTTAAGGATAAATTTTTTTAATGAAATATGTATTTCAAATGAGGTAATTCTCATTATTAACCGTTGTAGATTATATATAATTGATTTAATATTTTTCTAAAAATTATTAAAAACCTAAAATAATCATTTCAGTTGTTAAATAAACAATCTGTAATAAGTTTTTTTTCAAAGTTTGAATAAGAAATAATAAATTAACAAATTCCCACTGTTTTCTATGCAAATATTTAAAAATAAAAAACAAAAGCAAAAGCAAAATAATGATTTTGTTATTAAAAATAAGATTTAATTATCTATTTAGTCTCTATAATTTTTAAACTTATCCATTTTAGATCCAATAAGTGAATTTTTTAATAAATTTATATTTTAATTTCTAAAAGTTTACTGTTAAATTTTTTTAACAGAATTAAAAAAATTTAAACGGAAAACACTTTTTAAAAATTAAAATATAAACTTCAAGACTAAAAATTTATTTATTAACTATAAAGACTAAAAATAATAAATTTATAAATTATAAGAACTAAATAAATAATTAAACCTAATAATAAAAAATATTTTCTCGAATTGAATATTCCTTAATCCTTATAATTTAAATCACTTTGGTCATGCAAACCTAAAAAGTGAATTGAATTCAAACTCAGTCCAAAATGCCCACATATTGGAGTTTACTAATTAATAGTAAGTTTTTATAAAAGGAAACAAACGGGGTTGGGGAGTAATTGGCTAGGGCGCATGTGGGGTATCATAAAACTTATTTTAGGAAAACTCATAGCATAAAACTTGTACGGTACCCGTGTGTAACAGTGCCTTCGCAGGATTGTTATATTATTTAATTATTAATTTATATAAATGTTTTCTTTATAAAGATTTGATAATTTTATGCCCTAAAAATAATTAGCAAGTGATATTTTTTCAATTAGCAAGAAAAAAGAAGACAAAATCTGGGCCGTGTATTTTAAAATAAATATATTGAAATGGACGGAAATTCTCTGTCACGGTGAGACTCTAGCCTGCAACTTAGATTATTAGATTAGATTAGATTTTCCAACTAAAAATCATCTAATCTAAGTAATTCGATGCTAGTCCGTAATTGAATTCAATTTATTGCTACAAAAATACCAATTGAGGCAACTAGAAATTGGAGTTTTGTGCAGAAATAACAGATGCTTTGGTCGAAGAGTGAGCAACGGTTACTATTCTTCTAGCTAGTGTCCTCGATCAACAACATTCAACTCCTCTGTCTTTCATTCAGTTTCACAAGAAAACAACAAAAAACATTGCATGCACAGGCTGTCATTACAACGGTCACTTCCCACTTTTGCTTTTTTATTATTAAACAAATAGAAACAAAATTGTTACTACCAATTTAAAGAAAGAGCGTTACACTCTGAACAACACTCCCTCTCTGAGTTTGTGGAAGATGCCATTGCCATGACATGAAGACCAAACCCATTATTGCCTTAGCCTTCTTCTTCTTGTGCTCAACCTGAAAGCAAAAGAAACAGATCTGAGATAATGGGTTGTTTTCTTCATTGCTTTGGTTCCTCCAAAAGCACAAAACCTAGGCGCAAGGCACAACATCACCACCATGTAACAGCAAACACCCTTCACCTTCTCTTCTTCAAAGCTTCTATCTTTTTTTTTTTTTTTCAAATTCCATTACCCTTTTGTTCGGTTCCTCAGAAACTGCATGGAAAAGGCCTTGTTCATTTTTATTTTCTATAAAGTTTAACACTTGCACCTTTATTTTTTTGGCTTTTGATTTTTTTTAATTGGCCAAACAGAGCTTATTAGATTAGCGTTTCTATAACCTAATTGAATCTTTTCAATGTTGTTGCAGCGAATTGCTAGAGACAGGTTGGAGCAACCTACGGCGTGTTGTTCTGTTCAGGATTACTCCGAAACAGTGGTACTTAGCACTGCATCACAAGAAGTCCAGTAAGTAATTTACTAATTGAGTTTCTAATATTGTAACTTTTTTTTGTTTTTCGCAACAAAGCATGTTTGATTTTTGGGATTGAAGTTTATTTATGATTCTGATAAAATGGGTTTGGGATCTAGGGCTAAACCTTTGGAGCAGATAAACGTGAGCCCTAAAAAGAAAGTAACTTTTGATGTCAATGTGAAAACGTACGAGCCCGAGCCTGATGAAGTTGCTGATTACCAACTTGTGAGAAGTGAAGAGGGTAGAGAGGAAAGTGCTTTTGTTGAAAAGTTAAGCCAAACAAAGTCTTACTCTGAAGTAAGTTCGGTGACTTCAGCGAGGTCTTACCCTACAAACCATAGGTACCACAGTTGCACGTGTAGTGATGATGAAGATGGAGCAATGGAGTATTGGGATAGTGATGTTACTGATGAGGATGAGGATGATGATGATGATGGTGATAGTGACATGGGAGAAGAGTATGATGAAGTGGAAGAGGATTTTGAAGATGGAATAGTGTACTCAAGGTCAAGAAATGGTGCTAATCAAGTGGTTGTTGGAGAGGTGGAAAGTCCAATTCCAATGCATGATAAGGATCTGAAGTCAATTGGGTTGAACTCCAATGTTCGAGATAGGAGTGTGTATGTTAATCCTTTGCTGAACCCTGTGGAGAACCTCACTCAATGGAAAACAGTTAAAGCTAAAAGGGCACCCCCATTGGTGTCTCAGAAGGAGAATTTGGTTTTGAATCAAGAGTCTAGAGCTGCATTTGGAGCAGAAACAGAAACACCAAAGAAGTTGAACCGGGAAATTGCAGTTGATGCTAGCCTTTCGAATTGGTTGGGTTCATCAGAAACTACACCTGTTGTTAGCAAGGGTTTGTATGCGGGTACCCCGGAGAGGAGCAGCAGCAGTTCACAAGGCTCAAATTCAGTGGTGAGCCATGAAGATAGGCCTATTTTAGGTGCATTGACAGTTGAAGAGCTCAAACATTTTTCGGCTTCTTCTTTGCCAAGAAAATCACCAAGGGATGAGATGATGCCCATTATAGGCAGTGTTGGGAGCTACTGGAATTGTGGGGGCTATGCTGAGGATTCTGGCTCAGCAAACCGAGTAAGATCAAGAAAAGGGTACATTTGAAGTGAAATTTGGATCAAGTATTGGTTGAGGGTCAATTTTGATTGTGAAAAATAAGAGAGGGAATTGGCATTTCAACCCCATCAGAGACAGTATTAGAGAAAGTTGTTCCTTGTGGTATGTTTCACCTTCCAATGATGTGATTTTGGGAGTGTATTGTGTTGGGGTGCATTTTTTGATTCTTTTGTGAATTTGATAGTGTTTGTTGTTTGCTTTTCTTTTGTAATATGCGGTTGGATTAATACTATTGTCAATTTGTCATGTATGTACTCCAAAGGGAGCTTATTTATCTGCTGTATATTGTCTCCGCATTTTCTTCCATGCTGATGATTGATGAAGAAGTCACAGGGGTTGAGAACAATGTTATATGTCTTAACAATGACTTAGAGTGAAGATAACTTACCCTGAGACATAATATGAAGGCATTGAAATAGGTTAAATAACCTTAAAAAATAAAATCTTATTATGACTCTTGGCTCAATTTACCAGCCTATTTAGTAGTACTAAATAATAACTCAGGTTTAGCCCTGAGAAATTTTTTTTTTATCATGATATTAATACGAAATAATTTTTATCAAATGATTAATTTTTGTTTTGATTTATTTGATATTTAAAGTTAGGATTTATTTGATAGGATAATTCATATATTTTAAAATGGTTATCTAACCGATAAAACTTATTATTTTTTTTATCAAGATACAGTAATAATAATATGACTTTCCTATAAGTCTCTATACTCCCTGGAATACTACTGTTTTGACTTTATTTATTTATTATGGTTTCTCTGTATTTCAATCTTAGTTTGACGCTTCGACCTTTTCCTCAGGGTGAAAAATATTTCTTCATACACCTACGATTCTCTTTGCTCCATAGTCTATACACACCTTGGCAATTTCAGTTCAAATTAATGATGAGACCTGCCACCAACTTATTTATATATTTATTAGCTTAATCTTATTACCTTAGCATTTTGGTTCAAATTAATGACGAGTCCTACGATTCTCTTTGCTCCATAGTCTATACACACCTTATTTATTTTGTTTTTTTAATGCAAAGAAGCAATTATTTAATTTGTGATGGGATTTTTGACAGCATCCCCCTTTGAGATGAATTTCTTTGTGATATTTGTAGGGTTCAAAATACATATAATTGTGTCTCTAAGAAAAGAAGATGAGTAAATACTCAATCAGTGAATTTGCAAGGCACAAACATTTAGGTCCTTGAGTTGTAAAATAAAAATTCTCTTAATTTGTCAAAAATTGACAAATTTAGCCTATCATTTATTTCAACATAAACGACACAATTTATGTGACATTAATAATCCATTTTGATAGTGAGAAATTGGACTAAGTGAGCCGTTGACTTGGATGAACAAAATTGTCATTTGAAATTTCAACGGACTAATTTGTCAATTTAGACAAATTTCCATTTTTTATGACATGGGTAATACAAAACGAAATAAACCTTTGTTATCCATTCTCACCAAGTCCTACTAGGGTAATAGTTGCCTCTTTTTGTGTTCCTTCCTTCTCTGAGTGAGAGTGAGAGTCCATGGGAGAAAAAAACCCTCTGATCGCCATCGACAATTGTGCTCCGACTGACATTTGAAGACGAAACCAATTGTTCTCGATCAATTTGGTCAAAAGGTAAGCATTCAATATTAGACTATTCACATTTTTTGTTCCTCTTTTTGTGGAAGTTGTTTGGTTGTGCGTGACTATGTCTTGGGTATTTCATTGTTGCTTGTATGAGAATACATTTCTGATATTTAAAAAGCTATCATTTTTCGTTTCTAGAACAAATTTAGGATTTAGGGTTTGTATTGATATGTTTCTGTTAAAGTGTGAGTGCACTCTGTTTTGGGTATAAAGATTTGACAATGGGCATTGATAATAGTTTAGATATTGAAATCGTGTTGTTGGTTATAAAAACCGTATCTTTGTGTTGGTGCTTAAGTAAATGGTCTTGTATGTGAAGAAATTAATCATGTTCTTTTCATGGATTGTAGGATGTCTGGTCACATCAATCTTATTGTGCACCACAAGGGTAGATTAGAAAGGGATGATCATGGCACATTGGAATATGTGGACAATGAGTTTTACGTTTGGGAGAATTGTGAAGTGGATTTGATGACATTGTGGATTGTTCTTGACTTGTGTAAATCTCGTGGGGGTTATCAAAGATGTGTTGTTTTTTTTTGGATCCTAACATTAACAGGAATGGTGAGTTGCTTTAATTGGAGAATCACAGAGATATCTTGCACATGTGTCACATAGGTATTGCTCACCATGATAAAGATGTGCATGTCTACTTTGAGCATATAGTGGATGATTTCCCAAATCTTGTAGGTGGTGAATCAAATTGAGGATGGAACTGAAGGTATTGATACTGACCTTGACTAGGAAATTGAAAGGATTACTAACCAAATCTGAAATCAAGTTAATAACTTTGTGAATTGTTGATGCACAAAGTAATGTACAAGAGCCTTGGGTGGAGGAAATGCTAATTACGTTCCCTGCTATGTTATGTTTGATTTGTATTAATGTTAAAGTCCTTAAGTTCAATGTTATATTGCACTGAATCTTTCAATTTGATCTTTCAATTGCCATTATAAAAGCTTAGCAAGGCTGCCATTATACGTGATGCAAAAGAGATATAATATGTTAGTCTCATTTTTATAAATAAGTGACAAATCAGTCCAGTAGTCAATAATATTATTTGATGTCAATTAAATCCCTAAATCTAACAATTGGTTGACAAATTAGTCCAACATGTACAATTACAAAGATTCTCATTTCATGCAATCTAACAACCCATTCACCATCCCTAAACTGGTCATAAACAAATCACCATAACAAAAAAAAGGAAACAAAGTATTTTATAATCTTCAATTCCTTTTGCAAGTAATCAATCATCTCCCTTAGCTCTTCCATCCACCTTTCTTCAAATGATTTCACCCAATAATAAAATTACATTTTCCAACTTCTTGCCATTCAACAATGGGTAGTCAGTTTATTATTGCCAAAAAAATGGGACAACTAAAGTAATAGTGTAATAAACATTAGTACAAATTGGAAACAACCTTTGACAATGAGCAAATGTAAAACAACTTCCCTAGATTTTTAGAGGTTTTTTATTTTCTAATTACAGCCTTTAACATTCAACATAACAGTCATGGCTGCCACCACCATTGTTGGATGACTCACATTCACCACCCATTAGCTCCCACTCGATTTGTGCAGCAACAGAAGAAGATAACAATGAGATGGACGTTGGAGGAGAAGATATACAACTTGGATGGGGGAGAAGAAGAAGGGGACAACTATTGGAAAAGAAGAAGCTATTAGGGGAGAAGTGGTTGTGCAAAAAAAAAAATTTATAATGGTTGGGGGAGAAGAAGTAGCCATTGGGTATCAACGGTTACTTTATTGCTGTAAAAAAATGGAAATTCATCTTGTTTATATTAACAAAAGAAATAGATGGTGGTATGGATTTGTTGGTCTTTTTATAAATTGAGGGACAAAATTTTATATTTTCAAAATTCATGAACCCAAGTGTCAGTGCCTTGCAAATCCAATGACTAAATTGGGTATTTACCCAGAGAAAATTGAACAATGTGTACATATGACTACAAGAGCTATTGCATCTACAAACATTGAAAGTTAAGTTAAATAAAAGTTGCTATCTCAATCTCAGAGTCTAGTTGTGCACTAGATTGTGCAGTGTCGACATGTTGAAAGCTAGGCACAGTGAGTGTGAGCAACTCTTGGGACACAGATTCATGGTGGGTCGACACAAAGGATTTTTGTGAATACATTTTAGAATAAGTCTTAATACCAACATTAGGACTTCAGCTGCAATACCTTTAGGCGGAGCCAACCTTTTATCTAGGAAATCTAAGAAGTGTTGACCAAATTCCTCAGACTCTAAACACAGAAGGACCTCCTGAGGGTACCTCCCCACCAGAATTTCTAGTGCAACAATCCCAAAACCGCAAACGTCACATTTTTCTGTCACCTTCATTGATAATGCAAGCTCTGCAAAACATTACACATAAAAATGCCCAAAGCATCATGAGCAATACCTGTAATATCCCATTTTTCGTAGACTAAATTAAAAATGATTATTATTTATAAATAAATAGAATTTTATAAAATGATAAGGTTTTTATAATTAAATAAATAAGGAGAAATAACTTTATTAATTAAAATAATGATTTTAGAGAAAATAAAGAGGATATTTTATTTATTCATTTGTTAGAAAATAAAATATAGTTTTAATAAAAATAAATAAATAGAGTAAATAAATTAGGTCAGTTTTCACACACACGATGTTTCTTCTTCCCCTCATTTTCGTTTTTTCCTCTTCTTTCCCTAAAACCCTCTCTTTTTCCCGCAGGCCACCACTAAATCTGTATAAAAAAAATAACGATCTCGGACTCATTCACCGTTGGATCGTCATGAAATTTGAGAACCAGGTTCGGAACTCAGTTCCAAAAATTCTCACCGTTGGGAATTTTGAAATCGTGTTGAATCTGAGAGAAATATACTTCACATCGTAACCTTTTCTTTTTCCGCAGAAACCCAAAACTATCTCGGTAAAACTATGATCTCGGATTTGTTAACCGTTGGATTTTCGTAAAATTATATTATGTCGTTTGTGATTCAATTTCACACACCTTCACCGTTGAGATTTGCTAAATAATATCCACGAAGAGAGAAAACAAAATCTCACGAGACAGTATAAAATGAAGGCTTCAATCCCTTATTCTTTGACGTTTGGGAACCCTATCAGAGCAATCAGAGAAAAAAATTGAGAAATCTCAGGAACTTGTTAGAGATGCCGCTATCGCTGTCAGAAGACACGTGAACCTGCTTAGAAATGAGATGAGTTTATCGCAATTGGGATTAGAATGAACATGTGTAGGGATCCTTAGAAAATTAAATTGAGTTTATTTTAGAATGTTTATTAAATTATAATTTTTCCTTTATCATTATAAATACAATATTGATGTCCTGATGCAAATTGGTTGATAAAATAGAGTGATCTTGGTATTTTTATTTTTTTTATCTATGATTTTGATTAATTGATTTCGGTATAATTGTGTGAAATTATTTGAGGGGTTTTACTCCCCATGTTGTGATAAATTTTTTGTATAAATTTTTATATTGAGATTAAGGGGTTTTGAGGGCGAGCCCTGGTGCAGCGGTAAAGTTGTGCCTTGGTGACTTGTTGGTCATGGGTTCGAATCCGGAAACAGCCAGGGTAAGGCTGCGTACAATATCCCTCCCCCATACCTTCGCATAGCGAAGAGCCTCTGGGCAATGGGGTACGAAGTTTTTTTTTATATTGAGATTATGAAATGGTGATTCAAATTTTGAGTATGTGATAATTTAAACTTGTGATTAATGGTGAAATAGATGTGTATTGAGATGTGTGTATGGAGTTGTGAACTATGAACTGTACAATCACATAATTGTAAGACCCTTTAAGGGCGATGAGTATTGTGATGAGATCCACTGTGGGAACCCGACGAGTTAAAATGATTTTGAAAACAATTGAGTAGTTGTGTGTATTGCATAGTTCATAGGTAAAGTGTATATGATTCATGAGGTGTGATAACGTGTTAATTGAGATTATACCATTATGATTGAAATCGAGTGTATGTGATAAATTGTGTATGTATGTGATTGAGATGTTGTGTGCATTGAGTTGTGAACTATGAATTGTACAATCACACAACTATAAGACCCTTTAAGGACGACGAGTTAATGCTAAGTCCCTTTAAGGGCGACAAGTTAATGCTAAGTCTCTTTAAGGACAACGAGTTAATGCTAATTCCCTTTAAGATAAGGAACCTGTGAGGCTATTTCCTGACATATCAAGATAAGTAAGGTTGGTTGGGATGCTGGAATTTAGTCCTGACTTGTGAAGATCCAATCTCCGAAGCCTATGGAGATTTCCAATTGATGATGGTATTGGTCCTTGGAAGACATTTTGATTCAATTCAAGCACCTCAAGGTTTGACAAGAGACCAATCTCCTTTGGTATAGTACCGTTAAGCTTGTTTTTTCCAAGCTTCATGTGTTTGAGGTTTGTAAGGTTCTTAATTTCTGCTAGAATTAGCCCTTCAAAGTAGTTATTTGTCATGTCTAGGATTGTCAAATTCCTAAGACTGGTCAGTAAGTGTATTGGAATCTGTCCAGTGATTGTGTTGAGTGATAGATCAAGAGACACAAGCTTTGGACATTTAGACACAAATGGGGGAACTTCTGTGAGATAGTTATAGGTGAGATTGAGTTCAGTTATGGATGCCATGCCCTTAAACTGAACCGGGTCAGGATTCTCCAAATAATTTGCCCCTAGATCAAGAAACCATAAATTCTGCAAATTGCTAAGTTGAACTGGTATTTGATTTAGGAGTGAATTATTATTGAGAGAAAGAACTTGAAGTTGTAGGATGTTTCCCATTTCTGGGGGGATTGGAAAGGTGAAATTGTTGCTACTTAAATAAAGTATTTTCAGCTTTGTTGCATTTCCAATTCCAGCTGGTATCTCTCCAACAAGGTTATTCATACTGACATTGAAGTTACTGAGATTAGAGCAGGCTGAGAAGTCAAACCTGTTAAGGGTTCCATCTAGGCCTGAATTGTGAAGCTTTATCTCAACAACAGTGCCTGCTTTGTTGCAAGTAATACCGGTCCAGTTGCATGGATTGTTGCTGTTGTTTCATGAAGGCAGCAAGGGAGAGTTCAAACTGTTCATCCAGGTTCTAAGAGACTCTTCTTCTTTCTGTGCTGAAATCTCTCCAAGTATACAAGACAAAACCAGAGAGAAAATTGTCAGCTGAAAAGTTTTCTTCATGCTGGCAAATTTGGTGTAGTAGTTCAACGAAGAGAAAATTTGTTCATGTAAGAATTTGGAGAAAGTGCTGACAATACATTATTTATATGGAAGTTTGTACTTGTTAAGTTGTTAGTATTTAATGTTTCTTTTCTTAATATGGGATATAATTTCTGAGTTAAGTATCATAGAAGATATATTTGTTTTAGAGAGCTATATAATCCCAGCATTATCTCCAAATCTTATGTCACGTTAGGTATTTTAAATCATTTAAGTTGTGGATATCATGTTTTGGTTTAGAGCTGAGCATTTCCACTGGCGTTGAATCAGGAACAAGCAAAGAAATTACCATTATTATATGAATTTGCTTTGAGAGAACTTTGAATGATGGATACGATCGTGTGTGTGTGTGTATATATATATATATATATATATATATATATATATATATATATATATATATATATATATATATATATATATATATATACACACACACACACACACACACACAGGAGCATAACAAAAGC